>NW_026948797.1:2710200-3010200 GCF_035770615.1 Melospiza melodia melodia | reverse complement strand
GCCATGTTGTGGCACTTTTGTACTCACTTTTGGATGCCTTACACAGCTCCAGTGTGCCTGGAGGTCTGGGCTTCCTGATTTTAAAAATCCTAGCCCTAGGCTGAACCCCAACCCTAAGACGAGAAAGGCAAATCAGCCAGGAATTAGGGATGTTCCCAAGGAAAAAGCTGTGGAGGCAGGCATGTTGTGGTACTTTTGCGCTCTTCTTGGGTAGTCCTTCGCAGCTGCTGTGTTCTTGGAACTCAGAGCTTTCTGGATAAAATACCCTAACCCTAGGCGTAACTCTAACCCTAACCCTAGGAAGAAAATCAGCCTATGGTTCGGGATGGTCTCATGAGAATAGCAGCAGAGGCAGCCAAGTTGTGTCACTTTTGCACTCCCCTTGGGATGCCTTGAACAGCTGCAGTGTGCCTGGAGCACAGGGCTTCCTGGTTTTCAAAGTCCTAAGCCTAAGCCTAAGAGTAACCCTAGGAAGGTAAATCAGCCGGGTATTAGGGTTCTTCCTAAGGAAAAAACCGTGAAAGCAGCCATGTTGTGGCACTTCTGCGCTCCCTTTGGGATGCCTTTGGCAGCTGCAGTAAGCCTGGAACTCAGGGCTTCCTGGTTCAAAACATCCTAGCCCTAGGCTGAACCCTAACCCTAACCCGAGGCAGATAAATCAGCCTAGGTATAGGGATGGTGCCAAGGAAAAAGCTGTGAAAGCTGCCATGTTGTTGCACTTTTGTACTCCCCTTGGGATGCCTTTCGCAGCTGCCGTGTGCCTGGAGCTCAGAGCTTGCTGGTTGAAAAAGCTCTACACCTAGGCGTAACCCTAACCCTAACCCTAAGACTGGTCATTTAAATCAGCCTGGGTTTAGGAATTATCCCAAGGAAAAAGCTGTGGAGACAGCCATGTTGTGGCACTTTTGCGCTCCCCTTGGGATGCCTTTCACAGCTGCAGTGTGCTTGGAGCACAGGGCTTCCTGGTTTAAAAAATCCTAGCCCTAGGCCTAAGCCTAGCACTTACCGTTGGAAGGTAAATCAGCCTGGTGTTATGCTTCTTCCCAAGGAAAAAGCCATGAAAGCAGCCATGTTGTGACACTTTTGTACTCACTTTTGGATGCATTTCACAGCTCCAGTGTGCCTGGAGGTCTGGGCTTCCTGATTTTAAAAATCCTAGCCCTAGGCTGAACCCCAACCCTAAGACGAGAAAGGCAAATCAGCCAGGAGTTAGGGATGTTCCCAAGGAAAAAGCTGTGGAGGCAGGCATGTTGTGGTACTTTTGCGCTCTTCTTGGGTAGTCCTTCGCAGCTGCTGTATTCTTGGAACTCAGGGCTTTCTGGATAAAAAAACCCTAACCCTAGGCGTAACTCTAACCCTAACCCTAGGAAGGAAAATCAGCCTATGGTTCGGGATGGTCTCATGGAAATAGCAGCAGAGGCAGCCAAGTTGTGTCACTTTTGCACTCCCCTTGGGATGCCTTGAACAGCTGCAGTGTGCCTGGAGCACAGGGCTTCCTGGTTTTCAAAGTCCTAAGCCGAAGCCTAACAGTAACCCTAGGAAGGTAAATCAGCCAGGTATTAGGGTTCTTCCTAAGGAAAAACCGTGAAAGCAGCCATGTTGTGGCACTTCTGCGCTCCCTTTGGGATGCCTTTGGCAGCTGCAGTAAGCCTGGAACTCAGGGCTTCCTGGTTCAAAACATCCTAGCCCTAGGCTGAACCCTAACCCTAACCCGAGGCAGATAAATCAGCCTAGGTATAGGGATGGTGCCAAGGAAAAAGCTGTGAAAGCTGCCATGTTGTTGCACTTTTGTACTCCCCTTGGGATGCCTTTCGCAGCTGCCGTGTGCCTGGAGCTCAGAGCTTGCTGGTTGAAAAAGCTCTACACCTAGGCGTAACCCTAACCCTAACCCTAAGACTGGTCATTTAAATCAGCCTGGGTTTAGGAATTATCCCAAGGAAAAAGCTGTGGAGACAGCCATGTTGTGGCACTTTTGCGCTCCCCTTGGGATGCCTTTCACAGCTGCAGTGTGCTTGGAGCACAGGGCTTCCTGGTTTAAAAAACCACAACTTTCGCCCTAACTGGAGGCTTCTAAATCAGCCTTCGTTTCGGGATGGTCCCAAGGAAAAAGCTCTGGACACAGCCAAGTTGTGGCACATTTGCTTTCCCCTTGGGATGCCTTTGGCAGCTGCAGTGCCCCTGGAACTCAGAGCTTCCTGTTTGAAAAAATCCTATCCCTAGGCTGAACCCTAAACCTAACCCTAGGCAGATAAATCAGCCTAGGTATTGGGATGTTCCCAAGGCAAAAAGCGCTGGAGGGAGCATGTTGAGGCAATTTTTGGCTGCCCTTGGGAAGCCTTTTGCAGCTGCACTGGGTCTGGAGCTCAGGGTTTACTGCTTTAAAAACCCTATCCCTTGGCGTGACCATAGCTGCATCTGGAGGCAAGTAAATCAGCCTGGGGTCCATGATGGTCCCAAGGAAAAAGCGCTGGAGGCAGCCATGTTGTGGCACTTTTGCGCTCCCTTTTGGATGCCTTTCACAGCTCCAGTGTGCCTGGAGGTCTGGGCTACCTGATTTTACAAATCCTAGCCCTAGGCCTAACCCCAACCCTAAGACGAGAAAGGCAAATCAGCCAGGAATTAGGGATGTCCACAAGGAAAAAGCTGTGGAGGCAGGCATGTTGTGGTACTTTTGCGCTCTTCTTGGGTAGTCCTTCGCAGCTGCGGTGTTCTTGGAACTCAGGGCTTTCTGGTTAAAATACCCTAACCCTAGGCGTAACTCTAACCCTAACCCTAGGAAGGAAAATCAGCCTATGGTTCGGGATGGTCTCATGGAAATAGCAGCAGAGGCAGCCAAGTTGTGTCACTTTTGCACTCCCCTTGGGATGCCTTGAACAGCTGCAGTGTGCCTGGAGCACAGGGCTTTCTGGTTTTCAAAGTCCTAATCCGAAGCCTAACAGTAACCCTAGGAAGGTAAATCAGACGGGTATTAGGGTTCTTCCTAAGGAAAAAGCCGTGAAAGCAGCCATGTTGTGGCACTTCTGCGCTCCCTTTGGGATGCCTTTGGCAGCTGCAGTAAGCCTGGAACTCAGGGCTTCCTGGTTCAAAACATCCTATCCCTAGGCTGAACCCTAACCCTAACCCGAGGCAGATAAATCAGCCTAGGTATAGGGATGGTGCCAAGGAAAAAGCTGTGAAAGCTGCCATGTTGTTGCACTTTTGTACTCCCCTTGGGATGCCTTTCGCAGCTGCCGTGTGCCTGGAGCTCAGAGCTTGCTGGTTGAAAAAGCTCTACACCTAGGCGTAACCCTAACCCTAACCCTAAGACTGGTCATTTAAATCAGCCTGGGTTTAGGAATTATCCCAAGGAAAAAGCTGTGGAGACAGCCATGTTGTGGCACTTTTGCGCTCCCCTTGGGATGCCTTTCACAGCTGCAGTGTGCTTGGAGCACAGGGCTTCCTGGTTTAAAAAACCACAACTTTCGCCCTAACTGGTGGCTTCTAAATCAGCCTTCGTTTCGGGATGGTCCCAAGGAAAAAGCTCTGGACACAGCCAAGTTGTGGCACATTTGCTTTCCCCTTGGGATGCCTTTGGCAGCTGCAGTGCCCCTGGAACTCAGAGCTTCCTGTTTGAAAAAATCCTATCCCTAGGCTGAACCCTAAACCTAACCCTAGGCAGATAAATCAGCCTAGGTATTGGGATGTTCCCAAGGCAAAAAGCGCTGGAGGGAGCATGTTGAGGCAATTTTTGGCTGCCCTTGGGAAGCCTTTTGCAGCTGCACTGGGTCTGGAGCTCAGGGTTTACTGCTTTAAAAACCCTATCCCTTGGCGTGACCATAGCTGCATCTGGAGGCAAGTAAATCAGCCTGGGGTCCATGATGGTCCCAAGGAAAAAGCGCTGGAGGCAGCCATGTTGTGGCACTTTTGCGCTCCCTTTTGGATGCCTTTCACAGCTCCAGTGTGCCTGGAGGTCTGGGCTACCTGATTTTACAAATCCTAGCCCTAGGCCTAACCCCAACCCTAAGACAAGAAAGGCAAATCAGCCAGGAATTAGGGATGTCCACAAGGAAAAAGCTGTGGAGGTAGGCATGTTGTGGTACTTTTGCGCTCTTCTTGGGTAGTCCTTCGCAGCTGCGGTGTTCTTGGAACTCAGGGCTTTCTGGTTAAAATACCCTAACCCTAGGCCTTATTCTAACCCAAACTCTAGGAAGGAAAATCAGCCTATGGTTCGGGATGGTCTCATGGAAATAGCAGCAGAGGCAGCCAAGTTGTGTCACTTTTGCACTCCCCTTGGGATGCCTTGAACAGCTGCAGTGTGCCTGGAGCACAGGGCTTCCTGGTTTTCAAAGTCCTAATCCGAAGCCTAACAGTAACCCTAGGAAGGTAAATCAGACGGGTATTAGAGTTCTTCCTAAGGAAAAAGCCGTGAAAGCAGCCATGTTGTGGCACTTCTGCGCTCCCTTTGGGATGCCTTTGGCAGCTGCAGTAAGCCTGGAACTCAGGGCTTCCTGGTTCAAAAACTCCTAGCCCTAGGCTGAACCCTAACCCTAACCCTAGGCAGATAAATCAGCCTAGGTATAGGGATGGTGCCAAGGAAAAAGCTGTGAAAGCTGCCATGTTGTTGCACTTTTGTACTCCCCTTGGGATGCCTTTCGCAGCTGCCGTGTGCCTGGAGCTCAGAGCTTGCTGGTTGAAAAAGCTCTACACCTAGGCGTAACCCTAACCCTAACCCTAACACTGGTCATTTAAATCAGCCTGGGTTTAGGAATTATCCCAAGGAAAAAGCTGTGGAGACAGCCATGTTGTGGCACTTTTGCGCTCCCCTTGGGATGCCTTTCACAGCTGCAGTGTGCTTGGAGCACAGGGCTTCCTGACTTAAAAATTCCTAGCCCTAGGCCTAAGCCTAGCACTTACCGTGGGAAGGTAAATCAGCCTGGTGTTATGCTTCTTCCCAAGGAAAAAGCCATGAAAGCAGCCATGTTGTGACACTTTTGTACTCACTTTTGGATGCATTTCACAGCTCCAGTGTGCCTGGAGGTCTGGGCTTCCTGATTTTAAAAATCCTAGCCCTAGGCTGAACCCCAACCCTAAGACGAGAAAGGCAAATCAGCCAGGAATTAGGGATGTTCCCAAGGAAAAAGCTGTGGAGGCAGGCATGTTGTGGTACTTTTGCGCTCTTCTTGGGTAGTCCTTCGCAGCTGCTGTATTCTTGGAACTCAGGGCTTTCTGGTTAAAAAATCCCTAACCCTAGGCGTAACTCTAACCCTAACCCTAGGAAGGAAAATCAGCCTATGGTTCGGGATGGTCTCATGGAAATAGCAGCAGAGGCAGCCAAGTTGTGTCACTTTTGCACTCCCCTTGGGATGCCTTGAACAGCTGCAGTGTGCCTGGAGCACAGGGCTTCCTGGTTTTCAAAGTCCTAAGCCGAAGCCTAACAGTAACCCTAGGAAGGTAAATCAGCCAGGTATTAGGGTTCTTCCTAAGGAAAAACCGTGAAAGCAGCCATGTTGTGGCACTTCTGCGCTCCCTTTGGGATGCCTTTGGCAGCTGCAGTAAGCCTGGAACTCAGGGCTTCCTGGTTCAAAACATCCTAGCCCTAGGCTGAACCCTAACCCTAACCCGAGGCAGATAAATCAGCCTAGGTATAGGGATGGTGCCAAGGAAAAAGCTGTGAAAGCTGCCATGTTGTTGCACTTTTGTACTCCCCTTGGGATGCCTTTCGCAGCTGCCGTGTGCCTGGAGCTCAGAGCTTGCTGGTTGAAAAAGCTCTACACCTAGGCGTAACCCTAACCCTAACCCTAAGACTGGTCATTTAAATTAGCCTGGGTTTAGGAATTATCCCAAGGAAAAAGCTGTGGAGACAGCCATGTTGTGGCACTTTTGCGCTCCCCTTGGGATGCCTTTCACAGCTGCAGTGTGCTTGGAGCACAGGGCTTCCTGGTTTAAAAAACCACAACTTTCGCCCTAACTGGAGGCTTCTAAATCAGCCTTCGTTTCGGGATGGTCCCAAGGAAAAAGCTCTGGACACAGCCAAGTTGTGGCACATTTGCTTTCCCCTTGGGATGCCTTTGGCAGCTGCAGTGCCCCTGGAACTCAGAGCTTCCTGTTTGAAAAAATCCTATCCCTAGGCTGAACCCTAAACCTAACCCTAGGCAGATAAATCAGCCTAGGTATTGGGATGTTCCCAAGGCAAAAAGCGCTGGAGGGAGCATGTTGAGGCAATTTTTGGCTGCCCTTGGGAAGCCTTTTGCAGCTGCACTGGGTCTGGAGCTCAGGGTTTACTGCTTTAAAAACCCTATCCCTTGGCGTGACCATAGCTGCATCTGGAGGCAAGTAAATCAGCCTGGGGTCCATGATGGTCCCAAGGAAAAAGCGCTGGAGGCAGCCATGTTGTGGCACTTTTGCGCTCCCTTTTGGATGCCTTTCACAGCTCCAGTGTGCCTGGAGGTCTGGGCTACCTGATTTTACAAATCCTAGCCCTAGGCCTAACCCCAACCCTAAGACAAGAAAGGCAAATCAGCCAGGAATTAGGGATGTCCACAAGGAAAAAGCTGTGGAGGTAGGCATGTTGTGGTACTTTTGCGCTCTTCTTGGGTAGTCCTTCGCAGCTGCGGTGTTCTTGGAACTCAGGGCTTTCTGGTTAAAATACCCTAACCCTAGGCCTTATTCTAACCCAAACTCTAGGAAGGAAAATCAGCCTATGGTTCGGGATGGTCTCATGGAAATAGCAGCAGAGGCAGCCAAGTTGTGTCACTTTTGCACTCCCCTTGGGATGCCTTGAACAGCTGCAGTGTGCCTGGAGCACAGGGCTTCCTGGCTTTCAAAGTCCTAATCCGAAGCCTAACAGTAACCCTAGGAAGGTAAATCAGCCGGGTATTAGGGTTCTTCCTAAGGAAAAAGCCGTGAAAGCAGCCATGTTGTGGCACTTCTGCGCTCCCTTTGGGATGCCTTTGGCAGCTGCAGTAAGCCTGGAACTCAGGGCTTCCTGGTTAAAAAAATCCTATCCCTAGGCTGAACCCTAACCCTAACCCTAGGCAGATAAATCAGCCTAGGTATAGGGATGGTGCCAAGGAAAAAGCTGTGAAAGCTGCCATGTTGTTGCACTTTTGTACTCCCCTTGGGATGCCTTTCGCAGCTGCCGTGTGCCTGGAGCTCAGAGCTTGCTGGTTGAAAAAGCTCTACACCTAGGCGTAACCCTAACCCTAACCCTAAGACTGGTCATTTAAATCAGCCTGGGTTTAGGAATTATCCCAAGGAAAAAGCTGTGGAGACAGCCATGTTGTGGCACTTTTGCGCTCCCCTTGGGATGCCTTTCACAGCTGCAGTGTGCTTGGAGCACAGGGCTTCCTGGTTTAAAAAATCCTAGCCCTAGGCCTAAGCCTAGCACTTACCGTGGGAAGGTAAATCAGCCTGGTGTTATGCTTCTTCCCAAGGAAAAAGCCATGAAAGCAGCCATGTTGTGGCACTTTTGTACTCACTTTTGGATGCATTTCACAGCTCCAGTGTGCCTGGAGGTCTGGGCTTCCTGATTTTAAAAATCCTAGCCCTATTCTGAACCCCAAACCTAAGACGAGAAAGGCAAATCAGCCAGGAATTAGGGATGTCCACAAGGAAAAAGCTGTGTTGGCAGGCATGTTGTGGTACTTTTGCGCTCTTCTTGGGTAGTCCTTCGCAGCTGCTGTGTTCTTGGAACTCAGGGCTTTCTGGTTAAAAATTCCCTAACCCTAGGCGTAACTCTAACCCTAACCCTAGGAAGGAAACTCAGCCTATGGTTCGGGATGGTCTCATGGAAATAGCAGCAGAGGCAGCCAAGTTGTGTCACTTTTGCACTCCCCTTGGGATGCCTTGAACAGCTGCAGTGTGCCTGGAGCACAGGGCTTCCTGGTTTTCAAAGTCCTAAGCCTAAGCCTAAGAGTAACCCTAGGAAGGTAAATCAGCCGGGTATTAGGGTTCTTCCTAAGGAAAAAGCCGTGAAAGCAGCCATGTTGTGGCACTTCTGCGCTCCCTTTGGGATGCCTTTGGCAGCTGCAGTAAGCCTGGAACTCAGGGCTTCCTGGTTCAAAAAATCCTAGCCCTAGGCTGAACCCTAACCCTAACCCTAGGCAGATAAATCAGCCTAGGTATAGGGATGGTGCCAAGGAAAAAGCTGTGAAAGCTGCCATGTTGTTGCACTTTTGTACTCCCCTTGGGATGCCTTTCGCAGCTGCCGTGTGCCTGGAGCTCAGAGCTTGCTGGTTGAAAAAGCTCTACACCTAGGCGTAACCCTAACCCTAACCCTAAGACTGGTCATTTAAATCAGCCTGGGTTTAGGAATTATCCCAAGGAAAAAGCTGTGGAGACAGCCATGTTGTGGCACTTTTGCGCTCCCCTTGGGATGCCTTTCACAGCTGCAGTGTGCTTGGAGCACAGGGCTTCCTGGTTTAAAAAACCACAACTTTCGCCCTAACTGGTGGCTTCTAAATCAGCCTTCGTTTCGGGATGGTCCCAAGGAAAAAGCTCTGGACACAGCCAAGTTGTGGCACATTTGCTTTCCCCTTGGGATGCCTTTGGCAGCTGCAGTGCCCCTGGAACTCAGAGCTTCCTGTTTGAAAAAATCCTATCCCTAGGCTGAACCCTAAACCTAACCCTAGGCAGATAAATCAGCCTAGGTATTGGGATGTTCCCAAGGCAAAAAGCGCTGGAGGGAGCATGTTGAGGCAATTTTTGGCTGCCCTTGGGAAGCCTTTTGCAGCTGCACTGGGTCTGGAGCTCAGGGTTTACTGCTTTAAAAACCCTATCCCTTGGCGTGACCATAGCTGCATCTGGAGGCAAGTAAATCAGCCTGGGGTCCATGATGGTCCCAAGGAAAAAGCGCTGGAGGCAGCCATGTTGTGGCACTTTTGCGCTCCCTTTTGGATGCCTTTCACAGCTCCAGTGTGCCTGGAGGTCTGGGCTACCTGATTTTACAAATCCTAGCCCTAGGCCTAACCCCAACCCTAAGACGAGAAAGGCAAATCAGCCAGGAATTAGGGATGTCCACAAGGAAAAAGCTGTGGAGGTAGGCATGTTGTGGTACTTTTGCGCTCTTCTTGGGTAGTCCTTCGCAGCTGCGGTGTTCTTGGAACTCAGGGCTTTCTGGTTAAAATACCCTAACCCTAGGCCTTATTCTAACCCAAACTCTAGGAAGGAAAATCAGCCTATGGTTCGGGATGATCTCATGGAAATAGCAGCAGAGGCAGCCAAGTTGTGTCACTTTTGCACTCCCCTTGGGATGCCTTGAACAGCTGCAGTGTGCCTGGAGCACAGGGCTTCCTGGTTTTCAAAGTCCTAATCCGAAGCCTAACAGTAACCCTAGGAAGGTAAATCAGCCGGGTATTAGGGTTCTTCCTAAGGAAAAAGCCGTGAAAGCAGCCATGTTGTGGCACTTCTGCGCTCCCTTTGGGATGCCTTTGGCAGCTGCAGTAAGCCTGGAACTCAGGGCTTCCTGGTTCAAAAAATCCTATCCCTAGGCTGAACCCTAACTCTAACCCTAGGCAGATAAATCAGCCTAGTTATAGGGATGTTCCCAAGGCAAAAAGCGCTGGAGGGAGCATGTTGAGGCAATTTTTGGCTGCCCTTGGGAAGCCTTTTGCAGCTGCACTGGGTCTGGAGCTCAGGGTTTACTGCTTTAAAAACCCTATCCCTTGGCGTGACCATAGCTGCATCTGGAGGCAAGTAAATCAGCCTGGGGTCCATGATGGTCCCAAGGAAAAAGCGCTGGAGGCAGCCATGTTGTGGCACTTTTGCGCTCCCTTTTGGATGCCTTTCACAGCTCCAGTGTGCCTGGAGGTCTGGGCTACCTGATTTTACAAATCCTAGCCCTAGGCCTAACCCCAACCCTAAGACGAGAAAGGCAAATCAGCCAGGAATTAGGGATGTCCACAAGGAAAAAGCTGTGGAGGTAGGCATGTTGTGGTACTTTTGCGCTCTTCTTGGGTAGTCCTTCGCAGCTGCGGTGTTCTTGGAACTCAGGGCTTTCTGGTTAAAATACCCTAACCCTAGGCCTAACTCTAACCCTAACCCTAGGAAGGAAAATCAGCCTATGGTTCGGGATGGTCTCATGGAAATAGCAGCAGAGGCAGCCAAGTTGTGTCACTTTTGCACTCCCCTTGGGATGCCTTGAACAGCTGCAGTGTGCCTGGAGCACAGGGCTTCCTGGTTTTCAAAGTCCTAAGCCGAAGCCTAAGAGTAACCCTAGGAAGGTAAATCAGCCGGGTATTAGGGTTCTTCCTAAGGAAAAAGCCGTGAAAGCAGCCATGTTGTGGCACTTCTGCGCTCCCTTTGGGATGCCTTTGGCAGCTGCAGTAAGCCTGGAACTCAGGGCTTCCTGGTTCAAAACATCCTAGCCCTAGGCTGAACCCTAACCCTAACCCTAGGCAGATAAATCAGCCTAGGTATAGGGATGGTGCCAAGGAAAAAGCTGTGAAAGCTGCCATGTTGTTGCACTTTTGTACTCCCCTTGGGATGCCTTTCGCAGCTGCCGTGTGCCTGGAGCTCAGAGCTTGCTGGTTGAAAAAGCTCTACACCTAGGCGTAACCCTAACCCTAACCCTAAGACTGGTCATTTAAATCAGCCTGGGTTTAGGAATTATCCCAAGGAAAAAGCTGTGGAGACAGCCATGTTGTGGCACTTTTGCGCTCCCCTTGGGATGCCTTTCACAGCTGCAGTGTGCTTGGAGCACAGGGCTTCCTGGTTTAAAAAACCACAACTTTCGCCCTAACTGGTGGCTTCTAAATCAGCCTTCGTTTCGGGATGGTCCCAAGGAAAAAGCTCTGGACACAGCCAAGTTGTGGCACATTTGCTTTCCCCTTGGGATGCCTTTGGCAGCTGCAGTGCCCCTGGAACTCAGAGCTTCCTGTTTGAAAAAATCCTATCCCTAGGCTGAACCCTAAACCTAACCCTAGGCAGATAAATCAGCCTAGGTATTGGGATGTTCCCAAGGCAAAAAGCGCTGGAGGGAGCATGTTGAGGCAATTTTTGGCTGCCCTTGGGAAGCCTTTTGCAGCTGCACTGGGTCTGGAGCTCAGGGTTTACTGCTTTAAAAACCCTATCCCTTGGCGTGACCATAGCTGCATCTGGAGGCAAGTAAATCAGCCTGGGGTCCATGATGGTCCCAAGGAAAAAGCGCTGGAGGCAGCCATGTTGTGGCACTTTTGCGCTCCCTTTTGGATGCCTTTCACAGCTCCAGTGTGCCTGGAGGTCTGGGCTACCTGATTTTACAAATCCTAGCCCTAGGCCTAACCCCAACCCTAAGACGAGAAAGGCAAATCAGCCAGGAATTAGGGATGTCCACAAGGAAAAAGCTGTGGAGGCAGGCATGTTGTGGTACTTTTGCGCTCTTCTTGGGTAGTCCTTCGCAGCTGCGGTGTTCTTGGAACTCAGGGCTTTCTGGTTAAAATACCCTAACCCTAGGCCTAACTCTAACCCTAGGAAGGAAAATCAGCCTATGGTTCGGGATGGTCTCATGGAAATAGCAGCAGAGGCAGCCAAGTTGTGTCACTTTTGCACTCCCCTTGGGATGCCTTGAACAGCTGCAGTGTGCCTGGAGCACAGGGCTTCCTGGTTTTCAAAGTCCTAAGCCGAAGCCTAACAGTAACCCTAGGAAGGTAAATCAGACGGGTATTAGGGTTCTTCCTAAGGAAAAAGCCATGAAAGCAGCCATGTTGTGGCACTTCTGCACTCCCTTTGGGATGCCTTTGGCAGCTGCAGTAAGCCTGGAACTCAGGGCTTCCTGGTTCAAAAAATCCTAGCCCTAGGCTGAACCCTAACCCTAACCCGAGGCAGATAAATCAGCCTAGGTATAGGGATGGTGCCAAGGAAAAAGCTGTGAAAGCTGCCATGTTGTTGCACTTTTGTACTCCCCTTGGGATGCCTTTCGCAGCTGCCGTGTGCTTGGAGCTCAGAGCTTGCTGGTTGAAAAAGCTCTACACCTAGGCGTAACCCTAACCCTAACCCTAAGACTGGTCATTTAAATCAGCCTGGGTTTAGGAATTATCCCAAGGAAAAAGCTGTGGAGACAGCCATGTTGTGGCACTTTTGCGCTCCCCTTGGGATGCCTTTCACAGCTGCAGTGTGCTTGGAGCACAGGGCTTCCTGGTTTAAAAAATCCTAGCCCTAGGCCTAAGCCTAGCACTTACCGTGGGAAGGTAAATCAGCCTGGTGTTATGCTTCTTCCCAAGGAAAAAGCCATGAAAGCAGCCATGTTGTGGCACTTTTGTACTCACTTTTGGATGCCTTTCACAGCTCCAGTGTGCCTGGAGGTCTGGGCTACCTGATTTTACAATTCCTATCCCTAGGCTGAACCCCAACCCTAAGACGAGAAAGGCAAATCAGCCAGGAATTAGGGATGTTCCTAAGGAAAAAGCTGTGGAGGCAGGCATGTTGTGGTACTTTTGAGCTCTTCTTGGGTAGTCCTTCGCAGCTGCGGTGTTCTTGGAACTCAGGGCTTTCTGGTTAAAAAATCCCTAACCCTAGGCGTAACTCTAACCCTAACCCTAGGAAGGAAACTCAGCCTATGGTTCGGGATGGTCTCATGGAAATAGCAGCAGAGGCAGCCAAGTTGTGTCACTTTTGCACTCCCCTTGGGATGCCTTGAACAGCTGCAGTGTGCCTGGAGCACAGGGCTTCCTGGTTTTCAAAGTCCTAAGCCTAAGCCTAAGAGTAACCCTAGGAAGGTAAATCAGCCGGGTATTAGGGTTCTTCCTAAGGAAAAAGCCGTGAAAGCAGCCATGTTGTGGCACTTCTGCGCTCCCTTTGGGATGCCTTTGGCAGCTGCAGTAAGCCTGGAACTCAGGGCTTCCTGGTTAAAAAAATCCTATCCCTAGGCTGAACCCTAACCCTAACCCGAGGCAGATAAATCAGCCTAGGTATAGGGATGGTGCCAAGGAAAAAGCTGTGAAAGCTGCCATGTTGTTGCACTTTTGTACTCCCCTTGGGATGCCTTTCGCAGCTGCCGTGTGCCTGGAGCTCAGAGCTTGCTGGTTGAAAAAGCTCTACACCTAGGCGTAACCCTAACCCTAACCCTAACACTGGTCATTTAAATCAGCCTGGGTTTAGGAATTATCCCAAGGAAAAAGCTGTGGAGACAGCCATGTTGTGGCACTTTTGCGCTCCCCTTGGGATGCCTTTCACAGCTGCAGTGTGCTTGGAGCACAGGGCTTCCTGGTTTAAAAAACCACAACTTTCGCCCTAACTGGAGGCTTCTAAATCAGCCTTCGTTTCGGGATGGTCCCAAGGAAAAAGCTCTGGACACAGCCAAGTTGTGGCACATTTGCTTTCCCCTTGGGATGCCTTTGGCAGCTGCAGTGCCCCTGGAACTCAGAGCTTCCTGTTTGAAAAAATCCTATCCCTAGGCTGAACCCTAAACCTAACCCTAGGCAGATAAATCAGCCTAGGTATTGGGATGTTCCCAAGGCAAAAAGCGCTGGAGGGAGCATGTTGAGGCAATTTTTGGCTGCCCTTGGGAAGCCTTTTGCAGCTGCACTGGGTCTGGAGCTCAGGGTTTACTGCTTTAAAAACCCTATCCCTTGGCGTGACCATAGCTGCATCTGGAGGCAAGTAAATCAGCCTGGGGTCCATGATGGTCCCAAGGAAAAAGCGCTGGAGGCAGCCATGTTGTGGCACTTTTGCGCTCCCTTTTGGATGCCTTTCACAGCTCCAGTGTGCCTGGAGGTCTGGGCTACCTGATTTTACAAATCCTAGCCCTAGGCCTAACCCCAACCCTAAGACGAGAAAGGCAAATCAGCCAGGAATTAGGGATGTCCACAAGGAAAAAGCTGTGGAGGTAGGCATGTTGTGGTACTTTTGCGCTCTTCTTGGGTAGTCCTTCGCAGCTGCGGTGTTCTTGGAACTCAGGGCTTTCTGGTTAAAATACCCTAACCCTAGGCCTAACTCTAACCCTAACCCTAGGAAGGAAAATCAGCCTATGGTTCGGGATGGTCTCATGGAAATAGCAGCAGAGGCAGCCAAGTTGTGTCACTTTTGCACTCCCCTTGGGATGCCTTGAACAGCTGCAGTGTGCCTGGAGCACAGGGCTTCCTGGTTTTCAAAGTCCTAAGCCGAAGCCTAACAGTAACCCTAGGAAGGTAAATCAGCCGGGTATTAGGGTTCTTCCTAAGGAAAAAGCCGTGAAAGCAGCCATGTTGTGGCACTTCTGCGCTCCCTTTGGGATGCCTTTGGCAGCTGCAGTAAGCCTGGAACTCAGGGCTTCCTGGTTCAAAACATCCTAGCCCTAGGCTGAACCCTAACCCTAACCCTAGGCAGATAAATCAGCCTAGGTATAGGGATGGTGCCAAGGAAAAAGCTGTGAAAGCTGCCATGTTGTTGCACTTTTGTACTCCCCTTGGGATGCCTTTCGCAGCTGCCGTGTGCCTGGAGCTCAGAGCTTGCTGGTTGAAAAAGCTCTACACCTAGGCGTAACCCTAACCCTAACCCTAAGACTGGTCATTTAAATCAGCCTGGGTTTAGGAATTATCCCAAGGAAAAAGCTGTGGAGACAGCCATGTTGTGGCACTTTTGCGCTCCCCTTGGGATGCCTTTCACAGCTGCAGTGTGCTTGGAGCACAGGGCTTCCTGGTTTAAAAAACCACAACTTTCGCCCTAACTGGAGGCTTCTAAATCAGCCTTCGTTTCGGGATGGTCCCAAGGAAAAAGCTCTGGACACAGCCAAGTTGTGGCACATTTGCTTTCCCCTTGGGATGCCTTTGGCAGCTGCAGTGCCCCTGGAACTCAGAGCTTCCTGTTTGAAAAAATCCTATCCCTAGGCTGAACCCTAAACCTAACCCTAGGCAGATAAATCAGCCTAGGTATTGGGATGTTCCCAAGGCAAAAAGCGCTGGAGGGAGCATGTTGAGGCAATTTTTGGCTGCCCTTGGGAAGCCTTTTGCAGCTGCACTGGGTCTGGAGCTCAGGGTTTACTGCTTTAAAAACCCTATCCCTTGGCGTGACCATAGCTGCATCTGGAGGCAA
This sequence comes from Melospiza melodia melodia, assembly GCF_035770615.1. Taxonomy (NCBI): domain Eukaryota; kingdom Metazoa; phylum Chordata; class Aves; order Passeriformes; family Passerellidae; genus Melospiza; species Melospiza melodia. The sequence goes on along the minus strand of NW_026948797.1, from coordinate 2,995,236 downwards.
GTAAATCAGCCTGGGGTCCATGATGGTCCCAAGGAAAAAGCGCTGGAGGCAGCCATGTTGTGGCACTTTTGCGCTCCCTTTTGGATGCCTTTCACAGCTCCAGTGTGCCTGGAGGTCTGGGCTACCTGATTTTACAAATCCTAGCCCTAGGCCTAACCCCAACCCTAAGACAAGAAAGGCAAATCAGCCAGGAATTAGGGATGTCCACAAGGAAAAAGCTGTGGAGGCAGGCATGTTGTGGTACTTTTGCGCTCTTCTTGGGTAGTCCTTCGCAGCTGCGGTGTTCTTGGAACTCAGGGCTTTCTGGTTAAAATACCCTAACCCTAGGCCTAACTCTAACCCTAGGAAGGAAAATCAGCCTATGGTTCGGGATGGTCTCATGGAAATAGCAGCAGAGGCAGCCAAGTTGTGTCACTTTTGCACTCCCCTTGGGATGCCTTGAACAGCTGCAGTGTGCCTGGAGCACAGGGCTTCCTGGTTTTCAAAGTCCTAAGCCGAAGCCTAACAGTAACCCTAGGAAGGTAAATCAGACGGGTATTAGGGTTCTTCCTAAGGAAAAAGCCATGAAAGCAGCCATGTTGTGGCACTTCTGCACTCCCTTTGGGATGCCTTTGGCAGCTGCAGTAAGCCTGGAACTCAGGGCTTCCTGGTTCAAAAAATCCTAGCCCTAGGCTGAACCCTAACCCTAACCCGAGGCAGATAAATCAGCCTAGGTATAGGGATGGTGCCAAGGAAAAAGCTGTGAAAGCTGCCATGTTGTTGCACTTTTGTACTCCCCTTGGGATGCCTTTCGCAGCTGCCGTGTGCCTGGAGCTCAGAGCTTGCTGGTTGAAAAAGCTCTACACCTAGGCGTAACCATAACCCTAACCCTAAGACTGGTCATTTAAATCAGCCTGGGTTTAGGAATTATCCCAAGGAAAAAGCTGTGGAGACAGCCATGTTGTGGCACTTTTGCGCTCCCCTTGGGATGCCTTTCACAGCTGCAGTGTGCTTGGAGCACAGGGCTTCCTGGTTTAAAAATCCTAGCCCTAGGCCTAAGCCTAGCACTTACCGTGGGAAGGTAAATCAGCCTGGTGTTATGCTTCTTCCCAAGGAAAAAGCCATGAAAGCAGCCATGTTGTGGCACTTTTGTACTCACTTTTGGATGCCTTTCACAGCTCCAGTGTGCCTGAAGGTGTGGGCTACCTGATTTTACAATTCCTAGCCCTAGGCTGAACCCCAACCCTAAGACGAGAAAGGCAAATCAGCCAGGAATTAGGGATGTTCCTAAGGAAAAAGCTGTGGAGGCAGGCATGTTGTGGTACTTTTGAGCTCTTCTTGGGTAGTCCTTCGCAGCTGCGGTGTTCTTGGAACTCAGGGCTTTCTGGTTAAAAAATCCCTAACCCTAGGCGTAACTCTAACCCTAACCCTAGGAAGGAAACTCAGCCTATGGTTCGGGATGGTCTCATGGAAATAGCAGCAGAGGCAGCCAAGTTGTGTCACTTTTGCACTCCCCTTGGGATGCCTTGAACAGCTGCAGTGTGCCTGGAGCACAGGGCTTCCTGGTTTTCAAAGTCCTAAGCCTAAGCCTAACAGTAACCCTAGGAAGGTAAATCAGCCGGGTATTAGGGTTCTTCCTAAGGAAAAAGCCGTGAAAGCAGCCATGTTGTGGCACTTCTGCGCTCCCTTTGGGATGCCTTTGGCAGCTGCAGTAAGCCTGGAACTCAGGGCTTCCTGGTTCAAAACATCCTATCCCTAGGCTGAACCCTAACCCTAACCCTAGGCAGATAAATCAGCCTAGGTATAGGGATGGTGCCAAGGAAAAAGCTGTGAAAGCTGCCATGTTGTTGCACTTTTGTACTCCCCTTGGGATGCCTTTCGCAGCTGCCGTGTGCCTGGAGCTCAGAGCTTGCTGGTTGAAAAAGCTCTACACCTAGGCGTAACCCTAACCCTAACCCTAACACTGGTCATTTAAATCAGCCTGGGTTTAGGAATTATCCCAAGGAAAAAGCTGTGGAGACAGCCATGTTGTGGCACTTTTGCGCTCCCCTTGGGATGCCTTTCACAGCTGCAGTGTGCTTGGAGCACAGGGCTTCCTGACTTAAAAAATCCTAGCCCTAGGCCTAAGCCTAGCACTTACCGTGGGAAGGTAAATCAGCCTGGTGTTATGCTTCTTCCCAAGGAAAAAGCCATGAAAGCAGCCATGTTGTGGCACTTTTGTACTCACTTTTGGATGACTTTCACAGCTCCAGTGTGCCTGGAATTCTGGGCTACCTGATTTGAAAAATCCTAGCCCTAGGCTGAACCCCAACGTAGTAGATAGGGTCAAACGCTCGGAAAATCTCGCGATGTTTCGGAAAGCAGTAGAGCTCCTCTCCCCCTAACTTCTAGTTATAAGGGATCACCCAAGAATGTAGTCCCCCCTAACTTTAGTAACTTTCTACTCCTTACTAACCAATTACAGTAAAGTAAAGCCCCCTGACGTAGCGAAAAACTTTCCCGGTATAAAACCCGACGAAACGGGACAATAAAGGTCTTGAACCGTCCACCATACTGGTGTCTGTGTGTGTTCTTAGCCCGAGTGACCCTGGAGAGTTTGGGTCGCCGTGTCGTTTCCTCAGAACTAGGTCACCTCGCCTTGCATCAGAAGGCGACAAGTGGTGCCGGAAACCCGGGATCGAACCAGTGCTCGGGGAACGGGAATCGCCTGGACAGAGGACGGCGGCTGCACAGCTGGCCTTGTGCAGCGGAGGGGACGCCCTCGAATCATGGAAGCTATAACATAGGTCGTAAGTGAAGTGTGCACATGATGGGGAATTGATTGTAAGCTTAAAGATACGACTCTCGCATTGTCGAGATTGACTAAGCTGGGGGCTATAGAGAGCCCCGGGGATATTTTACACCCGGAGGTGTGGGATAATTGTACGAAAACCCTGGCCGAGGATACCATGTCTTCGGGCTCGGGGAAAGCCCTAAAATCGTGGGGCAGAGTCATCCGGGCTCTGCAAAAAGCTCGAGAAGAGCAAGAAACCTGGAAAGCTGCCAGAAGCTGCTTAATAGCTACTCCGCAGCTAGGGGTGGGGGCAGCGACACAGACCACCCCGGAAAGTGATCAGATTGCAGACGGGGATGTGCGGGGGCTAGGCGCGTCCAACCTCCCCCCGAACCCCAGCCCAGAACCCCCGGGAGACCCCCCAACTCCCCCGTGGAGCCCGCCAGATCCCAGTCCCCCCCCGGAGCCCCTTGACAAAACCGCGGCCCCTCTACCCGTCTCCCCTCCGCCGATTGCTGACCCGACGCAGGAGGCAGAGCAACGGGCGCAGTGTTTTTGGGGGGGGCTGGCGGAGGAGGCGCGGGAGGCAGCGGGACGGTCAGAAACTGCCCGGATCGATACGATCTCTCCGCCGCCATATGGGCTCGAAAATGGCGACCGACCGCATGGTCAGGGCGGAAGAGAAGAGGGGGAAAAGGGCGGAAATGGAGTCAGCGCGCCTAACATCGCATGCGCGGGAGAGCGGGGAGGGGGGGCGTTCCCCGCGGTGGAGGGTGAGACCAATCAGAGCGCTCTATTCAAATTAAGCCCACATAAGGCAAGGACCTCCCCCAGCAGGAGGCGGGGAGACCCCAGAGGGAGGGAACGGTCCGCCCCCCGCAGGTGGGGGCGGGGTCGGAGCCCGAGAAAAAGGCAGAACAGCCCGGAAGTGCTCGGCCAATCCACATCTGACTCCGACTCAGACCCGAGCCGGGACGAGTCTGAGAGGGAGTCGGGGAGCTCCGGTTCAGATACTAGCCTTAACAGAGGGAGAACAGCAGCATATAAAGTCTCTAGTCACAGCGCTCCCACATGGGTGAAGGGGTCATCAGAGAAAGACCAGATCCTGCTTACAGATTGGCGAAAAATAAAGATAGCCTTCGCCGAGTACGCCCCTTCAGCTAAGTTAGTGTTCCCTGTCCGTGTAGGGGGGGCAGGCGAAAACCAAAGAAGGACCTATTCTCCAGTGAATCCAAAAGACGTACAGGCGATTATTAAAGCGATTGCAGACAAGGGAATTAATTCTGCCATGGTTAACACACTCATAGACGGGGTTTTTGGGGGGGATGACATGCTTCCCTTTGACATCAAACAGACGTGTAGGATGATTTTCGATGGGGCAGGAATGATTGTTTTTGAACAAGAGTGGGAGGATCAATGCACAAAGGAGCTAGCCCAGATAACAGGACCTGATCATCCACTACACGGCTCCAGTATACAGAGATTGGTGGGTAAAGACCCCACTATGATCACCCCCCAGGCCCAGGCTGAGGGATTAAGGGCCCATGAAGTTATGACAACCACCCGGGCTGCCCGAGAGGCCATTCGTTCTGCTTCCAAAGTAGTGGCTAACCCTGCCCCGTGGTCCACCATAAGACAGAGTGAAAGTGAGAGCTTTACTCAGTTTGTGGACAGGCTGCAGGCAGCATTTGATTCCTCCTCATTACCCTCAGAGGCGAGGGGTCCTGTGCTGGCAGACTGCCTATGCCAGCAATGCAATTCAGCCACCAAGGACATCTTAAGATCATTGCCACCTGGGGCTAACATAGCCGACATGATCAGACACGTTGCAAAGGAGGAACACCTTGCTCCCATCCAAGCAGCAGTTCACACTGCAATAACTAGTGCGATGGCATGCCTTGAGTGTGGCCAGGCAGGCCACGTGGCAGCAAACTGCCCCCAGCCAAGGTGCCTATCAGCAGCTGCTCCACCACAAGAAGGAGAACTTAGGGGACCGTGCTGGGCGTGTGGGAAGAAGGGACATTTAGCTGTGGAATGCAGATCCAGGCCCCAGGGAAACGGGGGAGGGAGGGGGTGGCCGGGCCGTGTTCAGCCCCCTCCCATCTGGAATGTGCAGCGGCCCAACTACAGCAACCCCCAGTGGGGCAGGGGACCCTCGTACCCCATGCCCCCACAGGGAGCAGTCAATTTTACATCCCCACCTACAACGCAATGCCAGAACTGCACACCACCACCAGTAATGCTTTCGCACCCCCCACCGCCACAAGCCGCGCCGGAGTCACGGGAACAGCAGGGGACGCCCCAGCGTGGGATCCCTGGGTGGCCTTGGCCATGAGAATAGGGAAGGAACCCCTGATGGTGTGGGGGACATGCCGCCTTTACGGCAGTCAGCATCTCCACGTCATAGGGTTTCAGTTCTGGGCAGACACGGGATCAGACTGCACGATTTTTCCCCAAGCACATTGGCCCGGACACTGGCAATTCAAAGAAGTCCCTCCAGTGAACGGAGTGGGAGGGCAGTCCCGGGCGTGGAAAAGCACTCAGTTGGTGGCTTTAACGCTTCACACAAAAAGGGGACCAGGAGTGTCAACATCAGCAGCAGCCCTAATGCTGGAAGAAGCACTCTCCTCACGAGAGGGCACCGTGTCAGTCATTCGCATCAACAGCCATGACGCAGCTGTCAAAAGGGACGGCAAATCAGGTGGTGTCCACTTAAGCCAAATAAGCCGGACCTCCATAGCGAGCAGAATGAGACTGACGAGAGTTGCGAGTTTCTGTTTACAGGACCTGCTCGTGGAATGTCCTCGTGATGCGTACATCCCGGTTCCAGACGAAAGTGACCGACCACCAAGCTGTCAGGCAGCGCCCAAGAGACCCACGCGGGTGGAACCCAAGCATCAATGGTGTTTCTGCGTGATCTTGCTGTTGGGGCTTGTCGCCAGAGGGCAAGTCAGCCCAGACCACAACCCCCATTGGCCATTCAGGTGGGTCATGCAAGACCTTAGTAGTGACAAGGTGCTCAAAGAAACCACCACACCAAACACCCCATCCTTCGTGCTCCGCATCACCGACCTGTTTCCAGGACAGCCAAAGGTAGACCTCAATTCCCCACACTCCACACACATGTCCTTTCAGGTAGACCATTTAGCCGAGTCAGATTTAGATCCAATCCTTCGTATGTTAGAAGCTACCTTCCTATCCCTGAACGAATCTAACCCTAACCTAACCGAATCCTGCTGGCTCTGTTACAATGTCGAATCTCCCTTTTACAAAGGAGTCTCTTTAAACACTCCCTTCAGTTACCCCACAGCCGATGCACCCAACCAATGTAGAGGAGACACCCCCCGCAAAGGAATCACCCTGAGTCAAGTCACGGGCCGAGGCAGATGCTTTGACAATGTAACCCTAGCTAGGCGGAAAGGCAACATCTGCACCGAAGTTGTCAAACCCAACGGGAAAAACAGTAAGTGGGCAGTCCCATCCGTGTCTGGGATGTGGGTTTGCCAGCGATCTGGAGTGAGTCCGTGTGTGTTCCTTGCCAAATTCAATGACTCTAACGACTTTTGTGTCCAAGTTCTGATTGTTCCTAGGGCCCTGTGCCGCGCAGATGAAGAAGTGTATCGCCATTTCGAGGAGCCCAGCCGGCTCCACAAAAGAGAAATAGCAACAGGTGTAGCTGTCGCAATGCTGCTGGGCCCAGGAGCAGCAGGAACGGCCACAGGAGTCTCAGCCCTAGCGACCCAGCACCAAAGACTGTCACAGCTGCAGACAACAATTGACGAGGACCCGCAGAGGATCGAGAAATCCATCTCCTTTTTAGAGAAGTCAGTCTCCTCACTCTCAGAAGTGGTCTTGCAGAACAGGCAAGGACTAGACCTCCTGTTCATGCAGCAAGGGGGCCTGTGTGCCGCCTTGAAAGAGGAGTGCTGCTTCTATGCAGACCACACGGGAGTCGTGAGAGACTCCATGGCAGAACTCCGAAACAGACTGGCTCAGAGACAGAGAGACAGGGAAGCCCAACAGGGTTGGTTCGAGTCCTGGTTCAATCGATCAACATGGCTAACCACCCTAATTTCTACCCTAACAGGTCCATTGGCAATGCTGCTTTTAGCTGTCACCTTCGGACCATGCCTGCTGAACAAGCTGATCTCATTCATTCAGACCCGCCTAGAACGGGCCAACATCCTGTTCATAGGCCGGCAATTCACTGCTGTGAATTCGACCAGAGAACACTGCCACTCACAAGATTTTCTACCCAGGTTCACCGAACCCCTTTCTCTGTTGACAACCCCATGCCTCAGCTCAGTACCCATGTATATGACTACTTCGTTCATTTGTAAAAAAGGGGGGGGAGATGTAGTAGATAGGGTCAAACGCTCGGAAAATCTCACGATGTTACGGAAAGCAGTAGAGCGCCTCTCCCCCTAACTTCTAGTGATAAGGGATCACCCAAGAATGTAGTCCCCCCTAACATTAGTAACTTTCTACTCCTTACTAACCAATTACAGTAAAGTAAAGCCCCCTGACGTAGCGAAAAACTTTCCCGGTATAAAACCCGACGAAACGGGACAATAAAGGTCTTGAACCGTCCACCATACTGGTGTCTGTGTGTGTTCTTAGCCCGAGTGACCCTGGAGAGTTTGGGTCGCCGTGCCGTTTCCTCGGAACCAGGTCACCTCGCCTTGCATCAGAAGGCGACACCCCAACCCTAAGACGAGAAAGGCAAATCAGCCAGGAATTAGGGATGTTCCCAAGGAAAAAGCTGTGGAGGCAGGCATGTTGTGGTACTTTTGCGCTCTTCTTGGGTAGTCCTTCGCAGCTGCTGTATTCTTGGAACTCAGGGCTTTCTGGTTAAAAAAACCCTAACCCTAGGCGTAACTCTAACCCTAACCCTAGGAAGGAAAATCAGCCTATGGTTCGGGATGGTCTCATGGAAATAGCAGCAGAGGCAGCCAAGTTGTGTCACTTTTGCACTCCCCTTGGGATGCCTTGAACAGCTGCAGTGTGCCTGGAGCACAGGGCTTCCTGGTTTTCAAAGTCCTAAGCCGAAGCCTAAGAGTAACCCTAGGAAGGTAAATCAGCCGGGTATTAGGGTTCTTCCTAAGGAAAAAGCCGTGAAAGCAGCCATGTTGTGGCACTTCTGCGCTCCCTTTGGGATGCCTTTGGCAGCTGCAGTAAGCCTGGAACTCAGGGCTTCCTGGTTCAAAAAATCCTAGCCCTAGGCTGAACCCTAACCCTAACCCGAGGCAGATAAATCAGCCTAGGTATAGGGATGGTGCCAAGGAAAAAGCTGTGAAAGCTGCCATGTTGTTGCACTTTTGTACTCCCCTTGGGATGCCTTTCGCAGCTGCAGTGTGCCTGGAGCTCAGAGCTTGCTGGTTGAAAAAGCTCTACACCTAGGCGTAACCCTAACCCTAACCCTAAGACTGGTCATTTAAATCAGCCTGGGTTTAGGAATTATCCCAAGGAAAAAGCTGTGGAGACAGCCATGTTGTGGCACTTTTGCGCTCCCCTTGGGATGCCTTTCACAGCTGCAGTGTGCTTGGAGCACAGGGCTTCCTGACTTAAAAAATCCTAGCCCTAGGCCTAAGCCTAGCACTTACCGTGGGAAGGTAAATCAGCCTGGTGTTATGCTTCTTCCCAAGGAAAAAGCCATGAAAGCAGCCATGTTGTGGCACTTTTGTACTCACTTTTGGATGCCTTTCACAGCTCCAGTGTGCCTGGAGGTCTGGGCTTCCTGATTTTAAAAATCCTAGCCCTAAGCTGAACCCCAACCCTAAGACGAGAAAGGCAAATCAGCCAGGAGTTAGGGATGTTCCCAAGGAAAAAGCTGTGGAGGCAGGCATGTTGTGGTACTTTTGCGCTCTTCTTGGGTAGTCCTTCGCAACTGCTGTATTCTTGGAACTCAGGGCTTTCTGGATAAAAAAACCCTAACCCTAGGCGTAACTCTAACCCTAACCCTAGGAAGGAAAATCAGCCTATGGTTCGGGATGGTCTCATGGAAATAGCAGCAGAGGCAGCCAAGTTGTGTCACTTTTGCACTCCCCTTGGGATGCCTTGAACAGCTGCAGTGTGCCTGGAGCACAGGGCTTCCTGGTTTTCAAAGTCCTAAGCCTAAGCCTAAGAGTAACCCTAGGAAGGTAAATCAGCCGGGTATTAGGGTTCTTCCTAAGGAAAAAGCCATGAAAGCAGCCATGTTGTGGCACTTCTGCACTCCCTTTGGGATGCCTTTGGCAGCTGCAGTAAGCCTGGAACTCAGGGCTTCCTGGTTCAAAAAATCCTATCCCTAGGCTGAACCCTAACCCTAACCCGAGGCAGATAAATCAGCCTAGGTATAGGGATGGTGCCAAGGAAAAAGCTGTGAAAGCTGCCATGTTGTTGCACTTTTGTACTCCCCTTGGGATGCCTTTCGCAGCTGCCGTGTGCCTGGAGCTCAGAGCTTGCTGGTTGAAAAAGCTCTACACCTAGGCGTAACCCTATCCCTAGTCCTAACACTGGTCATTTAAATCAGCCTGGGTTTAGGAATTATCCCAAGGAAAAAGCTGTGGAGACAGCCATGTTGTGGCACTTTTGCGCTCCCCTTGGGATGCCTTTCACAGCTGCAGTGTGCTTGGAGCACAGGGCTTCCTGGTTTAAAAAACCACAACTTTCGCCCTAACTGGTGGCTTCTAAATCAGCCTTCGTTTCGGGATGGTCCCAAGGAAAAAGATCTGGACACAGCCAAGTTGTGGCACATTTGCTTTCCCCTTGGGATGCCTTTGGCAGCTGCAGTGCCCCTGGAACTCAGAGCTTCCTGTTTGAAAAAATCCTATCCCTAGGCTGAACCCTAAACCTAACCCTAGGCAGATAAATCAGCCTAGTTATAGGGATGTTCCCAAGGCAAAAAGCGCTGGAGGGAGCATGTTGAGGCAATTTTTGGCTGCCCTTGGGAAGCCTTTTGCAGCTGCACTGGGTCTGGAGCTCAGGGTTTACTGCTTTAAAAACCCTATCCCTTGGCGTGACCATAGCTGCATCTGGAGGCAAGTAAATCAGCCTGGGGTCCATGATGGTCCCAAGGAAAAAGCGCTGGAGGCAGCCATGTTGTGGCACTTTTGCGCTCCCTTTTGGATGCCTTTCACAGCTCCAGTGTGCCTGGAGGTCTGGGCTACCTGATTTTACAAATCCTAGCCCTAGGCCTAACCCCAACCCTAAGACGAGAAAGGCAAATCAGCCAGGAATTAGGGATGTCCACAAGGAAAAAGCTGTGGAGGCAGGCATGTTGTGGTACTTTTGCGCTCTTCTTGGGTAGTCCTTCGCAGCTGCTGTGTTCTTGGAACTCAGGGCTTTCTGGATAAAAATACCCTAACCCTAGGCGTAACTCTAACCCTAACCCTAGGAAGGTAAATCAGCCTATGGTTTGGGATGGTCTCATGGAAATAGCAGCAGAGGCAGCCAAGTTGTGTCACTTTTGCACTCCCCTTGGGATGCCTTGAACAGCTGCAGTGTGCCTGGAGCACAGGGCTTCCTGGTTTTCAAAGTCCTAAGCCGAAGCCTAACAGTAACCCTAGGAAGGTAAATCAGCCGGGTATTAGGGTTCTTCCTAAGGAAAAAGCCATGAAAGCAGCCATGTTGTGGCACTTCTGCACTCCCTTTGGGAGGCCTTTGGCAGCTGCAGTAAGCCTGGAACTCAGGGCTTCCTGGTTAAAAAAATCCTAGCCCTAGGCTGAACCCTAACCCTAACCCGAGGCAGATAAATCAGCCTAGGTATAGGGATGGTGCCAAGGAAAAAGCTGTGAAAGCTGCCATCTTGTTGCACTTTTGTACTCCCCTTGGGATGCCTTTTGCAGCTGCCGTGTGCCTGGAGCTCAGAGCTTGCTGGTTTAAAAAGCTCTACACCTAGGCATAACCCTAACCCTAACCCTAACACTTGGTCATTTAAATCAGCCTGGGTTTAGGAATTATCCCAAGGAAAAAGCTGTGGAGACAGCCATGTTGTGGCACTTTTGCGCTCCCCTTGGGATGCCTTTCACAGCTGCAGTGTGCTTGGAGCACAGGGCTTCCTGACTTAAAAATTCCTAGCCCTAGGCCTAAGCCTAGCACTTACCGTGGGAAGGTAAATCAGCCTGGTGTTATGCTTCTTCCCAAGGAAAAAGCCATGAAAGCAGCCATGTTGTGGCACTTTTGTACTCACTTTTGGATGCCTTTCACAGCTCCAGTGTGCCTGGAGGTCTGGGCTACCTGATTTTACAATTCCTATCCCTAGGCTGAACCCCAACCCTAAGACGAGAAAGGCAAATCAGCCAGGAGTTAGGGATGTTCCCAAGGAAAAAGCTGTGGAGGCAGGCATGTTGTGGTACTTTTGCGCTCTTCTTGGGTAGTCCTTCGCAGCTGCTGTATTCTTGGAACTCAGGGCTTTCTGGATAAAAATACCCTAACCCTAGGCGTAACTCTAACCCTAACCCTAGGAAGGTAAATCAGCCTATGGTTCGGGATGGTCTCATGGAAATAGCAGCAGAGGCAGCCGAGTTGTGTCACTTTTGCACTCCCCTTGGGATGCCTTGAACAGCTGCAGTGTGCCTGGAGCACAGGGCTTCCTGGTTTTCAAAGTCCTAAGCCTAAGCCTAAGAGTAACCCTAGGAAGGTAAATCAGCCGGGTATTAGGGTTCTTCCTAAGGAAAAAGCCGTGAAAGCAGCCATGTTGTGGCACTTCTGCACTCCCTTTGGGATGCCTTTGGCAGCTGCAGTAAGCCTGGAACTCAGGGCTTCCTGGTTAAAAAAATCCTATCCCTAGGCTGAACCCTAACCCTAACCCGAGGCAGATAAATCAGCCTAGGTATAGGGATGGTGCCAAGGAAAAAGCTGTGAAAGCTGCCATGTTGTTGCACTTTTGTACTCCCCTTGGGATGCCTTTCGCAGCTGCCGTGTGCCTGGAGCTCAGAGCTTGCTGGTTGAAAAAGCTCTACACCTAGGCGTAACCCTAACCCTAGTCCTAAGACTGGTCATTTAAATCAGCCTGGGTTTAGGAATTATCCCAAGGAAAAAGCTGTGGAGACAGCCATGTTGTGGCACTTTTGCGCTCCCCTTGGGATGCCTTTCACAGCTGCAGTGTGCTTGGAGCACAGGGCTTCCTGGTTTAAAAAACCACAACTTTCGCCCTAACTGGTGGCTTCTAAATCAGCCTTCGTTTCGGGATGGTCCCAAGGAAAAAGCTCTGGACACAGCCAAGTTGTGGCACATTTGCTTTCCCCTTGGGATGCCTTTGGCAGCTGCAGTGCCCCTGGAACTCAGAGCTTCCTGTTTGAAAAAATCCTATCCCTAGGCTGAACCCTAACTCTAACCCTAGGCAGATAAATCAGCCTAGTTATAGGGATGTTCCCAAGGCAAAAAGCGCTGGAGGGAGCATGTTGAGGCAATTTTTGGCTGCCCTTGGGAAGCCTTTTGCAGCTGCACTGGGTCTGGAGCTCAGGGTTTACTGCTTTAAAAACCCTATCCCTTGGCGTGACCATAGCTGCATCTGGAGGCAAGTAAATCAGCCTGGGGTCCATGATGGTCCCAAGGAAAAAGCGCTGGAGGCAGCCATGTTGTGGCACTTTTGCGCTCCCTTTTGGATGCCTTTCACAGCTCCAGTGTGCCTGGAGGTCTGGGCTACCTGATTTTACAAATCCTAGCCCTAGGCCTAACCCCAACCCTAAGACGAGAAAGGCAAATCAGCCAGGAATTAGGGATGTCCACAAGGAAAAAGCTGTGGAGGCAGGCATGTTGTGGTACTTTTGCGCTCTTCTTGGGTAGTCCTTCGCAGCTGCTGTGTTCTTGGAACTCAGGGCTTTCTGGATAAAAATACCCTAACCCTAGGCGTAACTCTAACCCTAACCCTAGGAAGGTAAATCAGCCTATGGTTTGGGATGGTCTCATGGAAATAGCAGCAGAGGCAGCCAAGTTGTGTCACTTTTGCACTCCCCTTGGGATGCCTTGAACAGCTGCAGTGTGCCTGGAGCACAGGGCTTCCTGGTTTTCAAAGTCCTAAGCCTAAGCCTAAGAGTAACCCTAGGAAGGTAAATCAGCCGGGTATTAGGGTTCTTCCTAAGGAAAAAGCCATGAAAGCAGCCATGTTGTGGCACTTCTGCACTCCCTTTGGGAGGCCTTTGGCAGCTGCAGTAAGCCTGGAACTCAGGGCTTCCTGGTTAAAAAAATCCTAGCCCTAGGCTGAACCCTAACCCTAACCCGAGGCAGATAAATCAGCCTAGGTATAGGGATGGTGCCAAGGAAAAAGCTGTGAAAGCTGCCATCTTGTTGCACTTTTGTACTCCCCTTGGGATGCCTTTTGCAGCTGCCGTGTGCCTGGAGCTCAGAGCTTGCTGGTTTAAAAAGCTCTACACCTAGGCATAACCCTAACCCTAACCCTAACACTTGGTCATTTAAATCAGCCTGGGTTTAGGAATTATCCCAAGGAAAAAGCTGTGGAGACAGCCATGTTGTGGCACTTTTGCGCTCCCCTTGGGATGCCTTTCACAGCTGCAGTGTGCTTGGAGCACAGGGCTTCCTGACTTAAAAATTCCTAGCCCTAGGCCTAAGCCTAGCACTTACCGTGGGAAGGTAAATCAGCCTGGTGTTATGCTTCTTCCCAAGGAAAAAGCCATGAAAGCAGCCATGTTGTGGCACTTTTGTACTCACTTTTGGATGCCTTTCACAGCTCCAGTGTGCCTGGAGGTCTGGGCTTCCTGATTTTACAAATCCTAGCCCTAGGCTGAACCCCAACCCTAAGACGAGAAAGGCAAATCAGCCAGGAGTTAGGGATGTTCCCAAGGAAAAAGCTGTGGAGGCAGGCATGTTGTGGTACTTTTGCGCTCTTCTTGGGTAGTCCTTCGCAGCTGCTGTATTCTTGGAACTCAGGGCTTTCTGGATAAAAAAACCCTAACCCTAGGCGTAACTCTAACCCTAACCCTAGGAAGGTAAATCAGCCTATGGTTCGGGATGGTCTCATGGAAATAGCAGCAGAGGCAGCCGAGTTGTGTCACTTTTGCACTCCCCTTGGGATGCCTTGAACAGCTGCAGTGTGCCTGGAGCACAGGGCTTCCTGGTTTTCAAAGTCCTAAGCCTAAGCCTAAGAGTAACCCTAGGAAGGTAAATCAGCCGGGTATTAGGGTTCTTCCTAAGGAAAAAGCCGTGAAAGCAGCCATGTTGTGGCACTTCTGCACTCCCTTTGGGATGCCTTTGGCAGCTGCAGTAAGCCTGGAACTCAGGGCTTCCTGGTTAAAAAAATCCTATCCCTAGGCTGAACCCTAACCCTAACCCGAGGCAGATAAATCAGCCTAGGTATAGGGATGGTGCCAAGGAAAAAGCTGTGAAAGCTGCCATGTTGTTGCACTTTTGTACTCCCCTTGGGATGCCTTTCGCAGCTGCCGTGTGCCAGGAGCTCAGAGCTTGCTGGTTGAAAAAGCTCTACACCTAGGCGTAACCCTAACCCTAACCCTAAGACTGGTCATTTAAATCAGCCTGGGTTTAGGAATTATCCCAAGGAAAAAGCTGTGGAGACAGCCATGTTGTGGCACTTTTGCGCTCCCCTTGGGATGCCTTTCACAGCTGCAGTGTGCTTGGAGCACAGGGCTTCCTGGTTTAAAAAACCACAACTTTCGCCCTAACTGGTGGCTTCTAAATCAGCCTTCGTTTCAGGATGGTCCCAAGGAAAAAGCTCTGGACACAGCCAAGTTGTGGCACATTTGCTTTCCCCTTGGGATGCCTTTGGCAGCTGCAGTGCCCCTGGAACTCAGAGCTTCCTGTTTGAAAAAATCCTATCCCTAGGCTGAACCCTAACTCTAACCCTAGGCAGATAAATCAGCCTAGTTATAGGGATGTTCCCAAGGCAAAAAGCGCTGGAGGGAGCATGTTGAGGCAATTTTTGGCTGCCCTTGGGAAGCCTTTTGCAGCTGCACTGGGTCTGGAGCTCAGGGTTTACTGCTTTAAAAACCCTATCCCTTGGCGTGACCATAGCTGCATCTGGAGGCAAGTAAATCAGCCTGGGGTCCATGATGGTCCCAAGGAAAAAGCGCTGGAGGCAGCCATGTTGTGGCACTTTTGCGCTCCCTTTTGGATGCCTTTCACAGCTCCAGTGTGCCTGGAGGTCTGGGCTACCTGATTTTACAAATCCTAGCCCTAGGCCTAACCCCAACCCTAAGACGAGAAAGGCAAATCAGCCAGGAATTAGGGATGTCCACAAGGAAAAAGCTGTGGAGGCAGGCATGTTGTGGTACTTTTGCGCTCTTCTTGGGTAGTCCTTCGCAGCTGCTGTGTTCTTGGAACTCAGGGCTTTCTGGATAAAAATACCCTAACCCTAGGCGTAACTCTAACCCTAACCCTAGGAAGGTAAATCAGCCTATGGTTTGGGATGGTCTCATGGAAATAGCAGCAGAGGCAGCCAAGTTGTGTCACTTTTGCACTCCCCTTGGGATGCCTTGAACAGCTGCAGTGTGCCTGGAGCACAGGACTTCCTGGTTTTCAAAGTCCTAAGCCTAAGCCTAAGAGTAACCCTAGGAAGGTAAATCAGCCGGGTATTAGGGTTCTTCCTAAGGAAAAAGCCATGAAAGCAGCCATGTTGTGGCACTTCTGCACTCCCTTTGGGCGGCCTTTGGCAGCTGCAGTAAGCGTGGAACTCAGGGCTTCCTGGTTAAAAAAATCCTAGCCCTAGGCTGAACCCTAACCCTAACCCGAGGCAGATAAATCAGCCTAGGTATAGGGATGGTGCCAAGGAAAAAGCTGTGAAAGCTGCCATCTTGTTGCACTTTTGTACTCCCCTTGGGATGCCTTTTGCAGCTGCCGTGTGCCTGGAGCTCAGAGCTTGCTGGTTGAAAAAGCTCTACACCTAGGCATAACCCTAACCCTAACCCTAACACTTGGTCATTTAAATCAGCCTGGGTTTAGGAATTATCCCAAGGAAAAAGCTGTGGAGACAGCCATGTTGTGGCACTTTTGCGCTCCCCTTGGGATGCCTTTCACAGCTGCAGTGTGCTTGGAGCACAGGGCTTCCTGACTAAAAAATTCCTAGCCCTAGGCCTAAGCCTAGCACTTACCGTGGGAAGGTAAATCAGCCTGGTGTTATGCTTCTTCCCAAGGAAAAAGCCATGAAAGCAGCCATGTTGTGGCACTTTTGTACTCACTTTTGGATGCCTTTCACAGCTCCAGTGTGCCTGGAGGTCTGGGCTTCCTGATTTTAAAAATCCTAGCCTTAGGCTGAACCCCAACCCTAAGACGAGAAAGGCAAATCAGCCAGGAGTTAGGGATGTTCCCAAGGAAAAAGCTGTGGAGGCAGGCATGTTGTGGTACTTTTGCGCTCTTCTTGGGTAGTCCTTCGCAGCTGCTGTATTCTTGGAACACAGGGCTTTCTGGATAAAAATACCCTAACCCTAGGCGTAACTCTAACCCTAACCCTAGGAAGGTAAATCAGCCTATGGTTCGGGATGGTCTCATGGAAATAGCAGCAGAGGCAGCCGAGTTGTGTCACTTTTGCACTCCCCTTGGGATGCCTTGAACAGCTGCAGTGTGCCTGGAGCACAGGGCTTCCTGGTTTTCAAAGTCCTAAGCCTAAGCCTAAGAGTAACCCTAGGAAGGTAAATCAGCCGGGTATTAGGGTTCTTCCTAAGGAAAAAGCCGTGAAAGCAGCCATGTTGTGGCACTTCTGCACTCCCTTTGGGATGCCTTTGGCAGCTGCAGTAAGCCTGGAACTCAGGGCTTCCTGGTTAAAAAAATCCTAGCCCTAGGCTGAACCCTAACCCTAACCCGAGGCAGATAAATCAGCCTAGGTATAGGGATGGTGCCAAGGAAAAAGCTGTGAAAGCTGCCATGTTGTTGCACTTTTGTACTCCCCTTGGGATGCCTTTTGCAGCTGCCGTGTGCCTGGAGCTCAGAGCTTGCTGGTTTAAAAAGCTCTACACCTAGGCATAACCCTAACCCTAACCCTAACACTTGGTCATTTAAATCAGCCTGGGTTTAGGAATTATCCCAAGGAAAAAGCTGTGGAGACAGCCATGTTGTGGCACTTTTGCGCTCCCCTTGGGATGCCTTTCACAGCTGCAGTGTGCTTGGAGCACAGGGCTTCCTGACTTAAAAATTCCTAGCCCTAGGCCTAAGCCTAGCACTTACCGTGGGAAGGTAAATCAGCCTGGTGTTATGCTTCTTCCCAAGGAAAAAGCCATGAAAGCAGCCATGTTGTGGCACTTTTGTACTCACTTTTGGATGCCTTTCACAGCTCCAGTGTGCCTGGAGGTCTGGGCTTCCTGATTTTACAAATCCTAGCCCTAGGCTGAACCCCAACCCTAAGACGAGAAAGGCAAATCAGCCAGGAGTTAGGGATGTTCCCAAGGAAAAAGCTGTGGAGGCAGGCATGTTGTGGTACTTTTGCGCTCTTCTTGGGTAGTCCTTCGCAGCTGCTGTATTCTTGGAACTCAGGGCTTTCTGGATAAAAAAACCCTAACCCTAGGCGTAACTCTAACCCTAACCCTAGGAAGGTAAATCAGCCTATGGTTCGGGATGGTCTCATGGAAATAGCAGCAGAGGCAGCCGAGTTGTGTCACTTTTGCACTCCCCTTGGGATGCCTTGAACAGCTGCAGTGTGCCTGGAGCACAGGGCTTCCTGGTTTTCAAAGTCCTAAGCCTAAGCCTAAGAGTAACCCTAGGAAGGTAAATCAGCCGGGTATTAGGGTTCTTCCTAAGGAAAAAGCCGTGAAAGCAGCCATGTTGTGGCACTTCTGCACTCCCTTTGGGATGCCTTTGGCAGCTGCAGTAAGCCTGGAACTCAGGGCTTCCTGGTTAAAAAAATCCTATCCCTAGGCTGAACCCTAACCCTAACCCGAGGCAGATAAATCAGCCTAGGTATAGGGATGGTGCCAAGGAAAAAGCTGTGAAAGCTGCCATGTTGTTGCACTTTTGTACTCCCCTTGGGATGCCTTTCGCAGCTGCCGTGTGCCAGGAGCTCAGAGCTTGCTGGTTGAAAAAGCTCTACACCTAGGCGTAACCCTAACCCTAACCCTAAGACTGGTCATTTAAATCAGCCTGGGTTTAGGAATTATCCCAAGGAAAAAGCTGTGGAGACAGCCATGTTGTGGCACTTTTGCGCTCCCCTTGGGATGCCTTTCACAGCTGCAGTGTGCTTGGAGCACAGGGCTTCCTGGTTTAAAAAACCACAACTTTCGCCCTAACTGGTGGCTTCTAAATCAGCCTTCGTTTCAGGATGGTCCCAAGGAAAAAGCTCTGGACACAGCCAAGTTGTGGCACATTTGCTTTCCCCTTGGGATGCCTTTGGCAGCTGCAGTGCCCCTGGAACTCAGAGCTTCCTGTTTGAAAAAATCCTATCCCTAGGCTGAACCCTAACTCTAACCCTAGGCAGATAAATCAGCCTAGTTATAGGGATGTTCCCAAGGCAAAAAGCGCTGGAGGGAGCATGTTGAGGCAATTTTTGGCTGCCCTTGGGAAGCCTTTTGCAGCTGCACTGGGTCTGGAGCTCAGGGTTTACTGCTTTAAAAACCCTATCCCTTGGCGTGACCATAGCTGCATCTGGAGGCAAGTAAATCAGCCTGGGGTCCATGATGGTCCCAAGGAAAAAGCGCTGGAGGCAGCCATGTTGTGGCACTTTTGCGCTCCCTTTTGGATGCCTTTCACAGCTCCAGTGTGCCTGGAGGTCTGGGCTACCTGATTTTACAAATCCTAGCCCTAGGCCTAACCCCAACCCTAAGACGAGAAAGGCAAATCAGCCAGGAATTAGGGATGTCCACAAGGAAAAAGCTGTGGAGGCAGGCATGTTGTGGTACTTTTGCGCTCTTCTTGGGTAGTCCTTCGCAGCTGCTGTGTTCTTGGAACTCAGGGCTTTCTGGATAAAAATACCCTAACCCTAGGCGTAACTCTAACCCTAACCCTAGGAAGGTAAATCAGCCTATGGTTTGGGATGGTCTCATGGAAATAGCAGCAGAGGCAGCCAAGTTGTGTCACTTTTGCACTCCCCTTGGGATGCCTTGAACAGCTGCAGTGTGCCTGGAGCACAGGACTTCCTGGTTTTCAAAGTCCTAAGCCTAAGCCTAAGAGTAACCCTAGGAAGGTAAATCAGCCGGGTATTAGGGTTCTTCCTAAGGAAAAAGCCATGAAAGCAGCCATGTTGTGGCACTTCTGCACTCCCTTTGGGCGGCCTTTGGCAGCTGCAGTAAGCGTGGAACTCAGGGCTTCCTGGTTAAAAAAATCCTAGCCCTAGGCTGAACCCTAACCCTAACCCGAGGCAGATAAATCAGCCTAGGTATAGGGATGGTGCCAAGGAAAAAGCTGTGAAAGCTGCCATCTTGTTGCACTTTTGTACTCCCCTTGGGATGCCTTTTGCAGCTGCCGTGTGCCTGGAGCTCAGAGCTTGCTGGTTGAAAAAGCTCTACACCTAGGCATAACCCTAACCCTAACCCTAACACTTGGTCATTTAAATCAGCCTGGGTTTAGGAATTATCCCAAGGAAAAAGCTGTGGAGACAGCCATGTTGTGGCACTTTTGCGCTCCCCTTGGGATGCCTTTCACAGCTGCAGTGTGCTTGGAGCACAGGGCTTCCTGACTAAAAAATTCCTAGCCCTAGGCCTAAGCCTAGCACTTACCGTGGGAAGGTAAATCAGCCTGGTGTTATGCTTCTTCCCAAGGAAAAAGCCATGAAAGCAGCCATGTTGTGGCACTTTTGTACTCACTTTTGGATGCCTTTCACAGCTCCAGTGTGCCTGGAGGTCTGGGCTTCCTGATTTTAAAAATCCTAGCCTTAGGCTGAACCCCAACCCTAAGACGAGAAAGGCAAATCAGCCAGGAGTTAGGGATGTTCCCAAGGAAAAAGCTGTGGAGGCAGGCATGTTGTGGTACTTTTGCGCTCTTCTTGGGTAGTCCTTCGCAGCTGCTGTATTCTTGGAACACAGGGCTTTCTGGATAAAAATACCCTAACCCTAGGCGTAACTCTAACCCTAACCCTAGGAAGGTAAATCAGCCTATGGTTCGGGATGGTCTCATGGAAATAGCAGCAGAGGCAGCCGAGTTGTGTCACTTTTGCACTCCCCTTGGGATGCCTTGAACAGCTGCAGTGTGCCTGGAGCACAGGGCTTCCTGGTTTTCAAAGTCCTAAGCCTAAGCCTAAGAGTAACCCTAGGAAGGTAAATCAGCCGGGTATTAGGGTTCTTCCTAAGGAAAAAGCCGTGAAAGCAGCCATGTTGTGGCACTTCTGCACTCCCTTTGGGATGCCTTTGGCAGCTGCAGTAAGCCTGGAACTCAGGGCTTCCTGGTTAAAAAAATCCTAGCCCTAGGCTGAACCCTAACCCTAACCCGAGGCAGATAAATCAGCCTAGGTATAGGGATGGTGCCAAGGAAAAAGCTGTGAAAGCTGCCATGTTGTTGCACTTTTGTACTCCCCTTGGGATGCCTTTCGCAGCTGCCGTGTGCCTGGAGCTCAGAGCTTGCTGGTTGAAAAAGCTCTACACCTAGGCGTAACCCTAACCCTAACCCTAACACTGGTCATTTAAATCAGCCTGGGTTTAGGAATTATCCCAAGGAAAAAGCTGTGGAGACAGCCATGTTGTGGCACTTTTGCGCTCC
The DNA here is from genome assembly GCF_035770615.1 of Melospiza melodia melodia. NCBI lineage: Eukaryota > Metazoa > Chordata > Aves > Passeriformes > Passerellidae > Melospiza > Melospiza melodia. The sequence goes on along the minus strand of NW_026948797.1, from coordinate 2,974,916 downwards.
CCTTGGGATGCCTTTCACAGCTGCAGTGTGCTTGGAGCACAGGGCTTCCTGGTTTAAAAAACCACAACTTTCGCCCTAACTGGTGGCTTCTAAATCAGCCTTCGTTTCGGGATGGTCCCAAGGAAAAAGCTCTGGACACAGCCAAGTTGTGGCACATTTGCTTTCCCCTTGGGATGCCTTTGGCAGCTGCAGTGCCCCTGGAACTCAGAGCTTCCTGTTTGAAAAAATCCTATCCCTAGGCTGAACCCTAACTCTAACCCTAGGCAGATAAATCAGCCTAGGTATTGGGATGTTCCCAAGGCAAAAAGCGCTGGAGGGAGCATGTTGAGGCAATTTTTGGCTGCCCTTGGGAAGCCTTTTGCAGCTGCACTGGGTCTGGAGCTCAGGGTTTACTGCTTTAAAAACCCTATCCCTTGGCGTGACCATAGCTGCATCTGGAGGCAAGTAAATCAGCCTGGGGTCCATGATGGTCCCAAGGAAAAAGCGCTGGAGGCAGCCATGTTGTGGCACTTTTGCGCTCCCTTTTGGATGCCTTTCACAGCTCCAGTGTGCCTGGAGGTCTGGGCTACCTGATTTTACAAATCCTAGCCCTAGGCCTAACCCCAACCCTAAGACGAGAAAGGCAAATCAGCCAGGAATTAGGGATGTCCACAAGGAAAAAGCTGTGGAGGCAGGCATGTTGTGGTACTTTTGCGCTCTTCTTGGGTAGTCCTTCGCAGCTGCTGTGTTCTTGGAACTCAGGGCTTTCTGGTTAAAAATACCCTAACCCTAGGCGTAACTCTAACCCTAACCCTAGGAAGGTAAATCAGCCTATGGTTCGGGATGGTCTCATGGAAATAGCAGCAGAGGCAGCCAAGTTGTGTCACTTTTGCACTCCCCTTGGGATGCCTTGAACAGCTGCAGTGTGCCTGGAGCACAGGGCTTCCTGGTTTTCAAAGTCCTAAGCCTAAGCCTAAGAGTAACCCTAGGAAGGTAAATCAGCCGGGTATTAGGGTTCTTCCTAAGGAAAAAGCCATGAAAGCAGCCATGTTGTGGCACTTCTGCACTCCCTTTGGGAGGCCTTTGGCAGCTGCAGTAAGCCTGGAACTCAGGGCTTCCTGGTTAAAAAAATCCTAGCCCTAGGCTGAACCCTAACCCTAACCCGAGGCAGATAAATCAGCCTAGGTATAGGGATGGTGCCAAGGAAAAAGCTGTGAAAGCTGCCATCTTGTTGCACTTTTGTACTCCCCTTGGGATGCCTTTTGCAGCTGCCGTGTGCCTGGAGCTCAGAGCTTGCTGGTTGAAAAAGCTCTACACCTAGGCGTAACCCTAACCCTAACCCTAACACTTGGTCATTTAAATCAGCCTGGGTTTAGGAATTATCCCAAGGAAAAAGCTGTGGAGACAGCCATGTTGTGGCACTTTTGCGCTCCCCTTGGGATGCCTTTCACAGCTGCAGTGTGCTTGGAGCACAGGGCTTCCTGACTTAAAAATTCCTAGCCCTAGGCCTAAGCCTAGCACTTACCGTGGGAAGGTAAATCAGCCGGGTGTTATGCTTCTTCCCAAGGAAAAAGCCATGAAAGCAGCCATGTTGTGGCACTTTTGTACTCACTTTTGGATGCCTTTCACAGCTCCAGTGTGCCTGGAGGTCTGGGCTTCCTGATTTTAAAAATCCTAGCCTTAGGCTGAACCCCAACCCTAAGACGAGAAAGGCAAATCAGCCAGGAGTTAGGGATGTTCCCAAGGAAAAAGCTGTGGAGGCAGGCATGTTGTGGTACTTTTGCGCTCTTCTTGGGTAGTCTTTCGCAGCTGCTGTATTCTTGGAACTCAGGGCTTTCTGGATAAAAAAACCCTAACCCTAGGCGTAACTCTAACCCTAACCCTAGGAAGGTAAATCAGCCTATGGTTCGGGATGGTCTCATGGAAATAGCAGCAGAGGCAGCCGAGTTGTGTCACTTTTGCACTCCCCTTGGGATGCCTTGAACAGCTGCAGTGTGCCTGGAGCACAGGGCTTCCTGGTTTTCAAAGTCCTAAGCCTAAGCCTAAGAGTAACCCTAGGAAGGTAAATCAGCCGGGTATTAGGGTTCTTCCTAAGGAAAAAGCCGTGAAAGCAGCCATGTTGTGGCACTTCTGCACTCCCTTTGGGATGCCTTTGGCAGCTGCAGTAAGCCTGGAACTCAGGGCTTCCTGGTTAAAAAAATCCTAGCCCTAGGCTGAACCCTAACCCTAACCCGAGGCAGATAAATCAGCCTAGGTATAGGGATGGTGCCAAGGAAAAAGCTGTGAAAGCTGCCATGTTGTTGCACTTTTGTACTCCCCTTGGGATGCCTTTCGCAGCTGCCGTGTGCCTGGAGCTCAGAGCTTGCTGGTTGAAAAAGCTCTACACCTAGGCGTAACCCTAACCCTAGTCCTAACACTGGTCATTTAAATCAGCCTGGGTTTAGGAATTATCCCAAGGAAAAAGCTGTGGAGACAGCCATGTTGTGGCACTTTTGCGCTCCCCTTGGGATGCCTTTCACAGCTGCAGTGTGCTTGGAGCACAGGGCTTCCTGGTTTAAAAAACCACAACTTTCGCCCTAACTGGTGGCTTCTAAATCAGCCTTCGTTTCGGGATGGTCCCAAGGAAAAAGCTCTGGACACAGCCAAGTTGTGGCACATTTGCTTTCCCCTTGGGATGCCTTTGGCAGCTGCAGTGCCCCTGGAACTCAGAGCTTCCTGTTTGAAAAAATCCTATCCCTAGGCTGAACCCTAACTCTAACCCTAGGCAGATAAATCAGCCTAGTTATAGGGATGTTCCCAAGGCAAAAAGCGCTGGAGGGAGCATGTTGAGGCAATTTTTGGCTGCCCTTGGGAAGCCTTTTGCAGCTGCACTGGGTCTGGAGCTCAGGGTTTACTGCTTTAAAAACCCTATCCCTTGGCGTGACCATAGCTGCATCTGGAGGCAAGTAAATCAGCCTGGGGTCCATGATGGTCCCAAGGAAAAAGCGCTGGAGGCAGCCATGTTGTGGCACTTTTGCGCTCCCTTTTGGATGCCTTTCACAGCTCCAGTGTGCCTGGAGGTCTGGGCTACCTGATTTTACAAATCCTAGCCTTAGGCTGAACCCCAACCCTAAGACGAGAAAGGCAAATCAGCCAGGAGTTAGGGATGTTCCCAAGGAAAAAGCTGTGGAGGCAGGCATGTTGTGGTACTTTTGCGCTCTTCTTGGGTAGTCTTTCGCAGCTGCTGTATTCTTGGAACTCAGGGCTTTCTGGATAAAAATACCCTAACCCTAGGCGTAACTCTAACCCTAACCCTAGGAAGGTAAATCAGCCTATGGTTCGGGATGGTCTCATGGAAATAGCAGCAGAGGCAGCCGAGTTGTGTCACTTTTGCACTCCCCTTGGGATGCCTTGAACAGCTGCAGTGTGCCTGGAGCACAGGGCTTCCTGGTTTTCAAAGTCCTAAGCCTAAGCCTAAGAGTAACCCTAGGAAGGTAAATCAGCCGGGTATTAGGGTTCTTCCTAAGGAAAAAGCCGTGAAAGCAGCCATGTTGTGGCACTTCTGCACTCCCTTTGGGATGCCTTTGGCAGCTGCAGTAAGCCTGGAACTCAGGGCTTCCTGGTTAAAAAAATCCTATCCCTAGGCTGAACCCTAACCCTAACCCGAGGCAGATAAATCAGCCTAGGTATAGGGATGGTGCCAAGGAAAAAGCTGTGAAAGCTGCCATGTTGTTGCACTTTTGTACTCCCCTTGGGATGCCTTTCGCAGCTGCCGTGTGCCTGGAGCTCAGAGCTTGCTGGTTGAAAAAGCTCTACACCTAGGCGTAACCCTAACCCTAGTCCTAAGACTGGTCATTTAAATCAGCCTGGGTTTAGGAATTATCCCAAGGAAAAAGCTGTGGAGACAGCCATGTTGTGGCACTTTTGCGCTCCCCTTGGGATGCCTTTCACAGCTGCAGTGTGCTTGGAGCACAGGGCTTCCTGGTTTAAAAAACCACAACTTTCGCCCTAACTGGTGGCTTCTAAATCAGCCTTCGTTTCGGGATGGTCCCAAGGAAAAAGCTCTGGACACAGCCAAGTTGTGGCACATTTGCTTTCCCCTTGGGATGCCTTTGGCAGCTGCAGTGCCCCTGGAACTCAGAGCTTCCTGTTTGAAAAAATCCTATCCCTAGGCTGAACCCTAACTCTAACCCTAGGCAGATAAATCAGCCTAGTTATAGGGATGTTCCCAAGGCAAAAAGCGCTGGAGGGAGCATGTTGAGGCAATTTTTGGCTGCCCTTGGGAAGCCTTTTGCAGCTGCACTGGGTCTGGAGCTCAGGGTTTACTGCTTTAAAAACCCTATCCCTTGGCGTGACCATAGCTGCATCTGGAGGCAAGTAAATCAGCCTGGGGTCCATGATGGTCCCAAGGAAAAAGCGCTGGAGGCAGCCATGTTGTGGCACTTTTGCGCTCCCTTTTGGATGCCTTTCACAGCTCCAGTGTGCCTGGAGGTCTGGGCTACCTGATTTTACAAATCCTAGCCCTAGGCCTAACCCCAACCCTAAGACGAGAAAGGCAAATCAGCCAGGAATTAGGGATGTCCACAAGGAAAAAGCTGTGGAGGCAGGCATGTTGTGGTACTTTTGCGCTCTTCTTGGGTAGTCCTTCGCAGCTGCTGTGTTCTTGGAACTCAGGGCTTTCTGGATAAAAATACCCTAACCCTAGGCGTAACTCTAACCCTAACCCTAGGAAGGTAAATCAGCCTATGGTTTGGGATGGTCTCATGGAAATAGCAGCAGAGGCAGCCAAGTTGTGTCACTTTTGCACTCCCCTTGGGATGCCTTGAACAGCTGCAGTGTGCCTGGAGCACAGGGCTTCCTGGTTTTCAAAGTCCTAAGCCTAAGCCTAAGAGTAACCCTAGGAAGGTAAATCAGCCGGGTATTAGGGTTCTTCCTAAGGAAAAAGCCATGAAAGCAGCCATGTTGTGGCACTTCTGCACTCCCTTTGGGAGGCCTTTGGCAGCTGCAGTAAGCCTGGAACTCAGGGCTTCCTGGTTAAAAAAATCCTATCCCTAGGCTGAACCCTAACCCTAACCCGAGGCAGATAAATCAGCCTAGGTATAGGGATGGTGCCAAGGAAAAAGCTGTGAAAGCTGCCATGTTGTTGCACTTTTGTACTCCCCTTGGGATGCCTTTTGCAGCTGCCGTGTGCCTGGAGCTCAGAGCTTGCTGGTTTAAAAAGCTCTACACCTAGGCATAACCCTAACCCTAACCCTAACACTTGGTCATTTAAATCAGCCTGGGTTTAGGAATTATCCCAAGGAAAAAGCTGTGGAGACAGCCATGTTGTGGCACTTTTGCGCTCCCCTTGGGATGCCTTTCACAGCTGCAGTGTGCTTGGAGCACAGGGCTTCCTGACTTAAAAATTCCTAGCCCTAGGCCTAAGCCTAGCACTTACCGTGGGAAGGTAAATCAGCCGGGTGTTATGCTTCTTCCCAAGGAAAAAGCCATGAAAGCAGCCATGTTGTGGCACTTTTGTACTCACTTTTGGATGCCTTTCACAGCTCCAGTGTGCCTGGAGGTCTGGGCTTCCTGATTTTAAAAATCCTAGCCTTAGGCTGAACCCCAACCCTAAGACGAGAAAGGCAAATCAGCCAGGAGTTAGGGATGTTCCCAAGGAAAAAGCTGTGGAGGCAGGCATGTTGTGGTACTTTTGCGCTCTTCTTGGGTAGTCCTTCGCAGCTGCTGTATTCTTGGAACTCAGGGCTTTCTGGATAAAATACCCTAACCCTAGGCGTAACTCTAACCCTAACCCTAGGAAGGTAAATCAGCCTATGGTTCGGGATGGTCTCATGGAAATAGCAGCAGAGGCAGCCGAGTTGTGTCACTTTTGCACTCCCCTTGGGATGCCTTGAACAGCTGCAGTGTGTCTGGAGCACAGGGCTTCCTGGTTTTCAAAGTCCTAAGCCGAAGCCTAAGAGTAACCCTAGGAAGGTAAATCAGCCGGGTATTAGGGTTCTTCCTAAGGAAAAAGCCGTGAAAGCAGCCATGTTGTGGCACTTCTGCGCTCCCTTTGGGATGCCTTTGGCAGCTGCAGTAAGCCTGGAACTCAGGGCTTCCTGGTTCAAAAAATCCTAGCCCTAGGCTGAACCCTAACCCTAACCCGAGGCAGATAAATCAGCCTAGGTATAGGGATGGTGCCAAGGAAAAAGCTGTGAAAGCTGCCATGTTGTTGCACTTTTGTACTCCCCTTGGGATGCCTTTCGCAGCTGCCGTGTGCCTGGAGCTCAGAGCTTGCTGGTTTAAAAAGCTCTACACCTAGGCGTAACCCTAACCCTAGTCCTAACACTGGTCATTTAAATCAGCCTGGGTTTAGGAATTATCCCAAGGAAAAAGCTGTGGAGACAGCCATGTTGTGGCACTTTTGCGCTCCCCTTGGGATGCCTTTCACAGCTGCAGTGTGCTTGGAGCACAGGGCTTCCTGGTTTAAAAAACCACAACTTTCGCCCTAACTGGTGGCTTCTAAATCAGCCTTCGTTTCGGGATGGTCCCAAGGAAAAAGCTCTGGACACAGCCAAGTTGTGGCACATTTGCTTTCCCCTTGGGATGCCTTTGGCAGCTGCAGTGCCCCTGGAACTCAGAGCTTCCTGTTTGAAAAAATCCTATCCCTAGGCTGAACCCTAACTCTAACCCTAGGCAGATAAATCAGCCTAGGTATTGGGATGTTCCCAAGGCAAAAAGCGCTGGAGGGAGCATGTTGAGGCAATTTTTGGCTGCCCTTGGGAAGCCTTTTGCAGCTGCACTGGGTCTGGAGCTCAGGGTTTACTGCTTTAAAAACCCTATCCCTTGGCGTGACCATAGCTGCATCTGGAGGCAAGTAAATCAGCCTGGGGTCCATGATGGTCCCAAGGAAAAAGCGCTGGAGGCAGCCATGTTGTGGCACTTTTGCGCTCCCTTTTGGATGCCTTTCACAGCTCCAGTGTGCCTGGAGGTCTGGGCTACCTGATTTTACAAATCCTAGCCCTAGGCCTAACCCCAACCCTAAGACGAGAAAGGCAAATCAGCCAGGAATTAGGGATGTCCACAAGGAAAAAGCTGTGGAGGCAGGCATGTTGTGGTACTTTTGCGCTCTTCTTGGGTAGTCCTTCGCAGCTGCTGTGTTCTTGGAACTCAGGGCTTTCTGGATAAAAATACCCTAACCCTAGGCGTAACTCTAACCCTAACCCTAGGAAGGTAAATCAGCCTATGGTTTGGGATGGTCTCATGGAAATAGCAGCAGAGGCAGCCAAGTTGTGTCACTTTTGCACTCCCCTTGGGATGCCTTGAACAGCTGCAGTGTGCCTGGAGCACAGGGCTTCCTGGTTTTCAAAGTCCTAAGCCTAAGCCTAAGAGTAACCCTAGGAAGGTAAATCAGCCGGGTATTAGGGTTCTTCCTAAGGAAAAAGCCATGAAAGCAGCCATGTTGTGGCACTTCTGCACTCCCTTTGGGAGGCCTTTGGCAGCTGCAGTAAGCCTGGAACTCAGGGCTTCCTGGTTAAAAAAATCCTAGCCCTAGGCTGAACCCTAACCCTAACCCGAGGCAGATAAATCAGCCTAGGTATAGGGATGGTGCCAAGGAAAAAGCTGTGAAAGCTGCCATCTTGTTGCACTTTTGTACTCCCCTTGGGATGCCTTTTGCAGCTGCCGTGTGCCTGGAGCTCAGAGCTTGCTGGTTTAAAAAGCTCTACACCTAGGCATAACCCTAACCCTAACCCTAACACTTGGTCATTTAAATCAGCCTGGGTTTAGGAATTATCCCAAGGAAAAAGCTGTGGAGACAGCCATGTTGTGGCCCTTTTGCGCTCCCCTTGGGATGCCTTTCACAGCTGCAGTGTGCTTGGAGCACAGGGCTTCCTGACTTAAAAATTCCTAGCCCTAGGCCTAAGCCTAGCACTTACCGTGGGAAGGTAAATCAGCCGGGTGTTATGCTTCTTCCCAAGGAAAAAGCCATGAAAGCAGCCATGTTGTGGCACTTTTGTACTCACTTTTGGATGCCTTTCACAGCTCCAGTGTGCCTGGAGGTCTGGGCTTCCTGATTTTAAAAATCCTAGCCCTAGGCTGAACCCCAACCCTAAGACGAGAAAGGCAAATCAGCCAGGAGTTAGGGATGTTCCCAAGGAAAAAGCTGTGGAGGCAGGCATGTTGTGGTACTTTTGCGCTCTTCTTGGGTAGTCCTTCGCAGCTGCTGTATTCTTGGAACTCAGGGCTTTCTGGATAAAAATACCCTAACCCTAGGCGTAACTCTAACCCTAACCCTAGGAAGGTAAATCAGCCTATGGTTCGGGATGGTCTCATGGAAATAGCAGCAGAGGCAGCCGAGTTGTGTCACTTTTGCACTCCCCTTGGGATGCCTTGAACAGCTGCAGTGTGCCTGGAGCACAGGGCTTCCTGGTTTTCAAAGTCCTAAGCCTAAGCCTAAGAGTAACCCTAGGAAGGTAAATCAGCCGGGTATTAGGGTTCTTCCTAAGGAAAAAGCCGTGAAAGCAGCCATGTTGTGGCACTTCTGCACTCCCTTTGGGATGCCTTTGGCAGCTGCAGTAAGCCTGGAACTCAGGGCTTCCTGGTTCAAAAAATCCTAGCCCTAGGCTGAACCCTAACCCTAACCCGAGGCAGATAAATCAGCCTAGGTATAGGGATGGTGCCAAGGAAAAAGCTGTGAAAGCTGCCATGTTGTTGCACTTTTGTACTCCCCTTGGGATGCCTTTCGCAGCTGCCGTGTGCCTGGAGCTCAGAGCTTGCTGGTTGAAAAAGCTCTACACCTAGGCGTAACCCTAACCCTAACCCTAACACTGGTCATTTAAATCAGCCTGGGTTTAGGAATTATCCCAAGGAAAAAGCTGTGGAGACAGCCATGTTGTGGCACATTTGCGCTCCCCTTGGGATGCCTTTCACAGCTGCAGTGTGCTTGGAGCACAGGGCTTCCTGGTTTAAAAAACCACAACTTTCGCCCTAACTGGTGGCTTCTAAATCAGCCTTCGTTTCGGGATGGTCCCAAGGAAAAAGCTCTGGACACAGCCAAGTTGTGGCACATTTGCTTTCCCCTTGGGATGCCTTTGGCAGCTGCAGTGCCCCTGGAACTCAGAGCTTCCTGTTTGAAAAAATCCTATCCCTAGGCTGAACCCTAACTCTAACCCTAGGCAGATAAATCAGCCTAGGTATTGGGATGTTCCCAAGGCAAAAAGCGCTGGAGGGAGCATGTTGAGGCAATTTTTGGCTGCCCTTGGGAAGCCTTTTGCAGCTGCACTGGGTCTGGAGCTCAGGGTTTACTGCTTTAAAAACCCTATCCCTTGGCGTGACCATAGCTGCATCTGGAGGCAAGTAAATCAGCCTGGGGTCCATGATGGTCCCAAGGAAAAAGCGCTGGAGGCAGCCATGTTGTGGCACTTTTGCGCTCCCTTTTGGATGCCTTTCACAGCTCCAGTGTGCCTGGAGGTCTGGGCTACCTGATTTTACAAATCCTAGCCCTAGGCCTAACCCCAACCCTAAGACGAGAAAGGCAAATCAGCCAGGAATTAGGGATGTCCACAAGGAAAAAGCTGTGGAGGCAGGCATGTTGTGGTACTTTTGCGCTCTTCTTGGGTAGTCCTTCGCAGCTGCTGTATTCTTGGAACTCAGGGCTTTCTGGTTAAAAAAACCCTAACCCTAGGCGTAACTCTAACCCTAACCCTAGGAAGGTAAATCAGCCTATGGTTCGGGATGGTCTCATGGAAATAGCAGCAGAGGCAGCCAAGTTGTGTCACTTTTGCACTCCCCTTGGGATGCCTTGAACAGCTGCAGTGTGCCTGGAGCACAGGGCTTCCTGGTTTTCAAAGTCCTAAGCCTAAGCCTAAGAGTAACCCTAGGAAGGTAAATCAGCCGGGTATTAGGGTTCTTCCTAAGGAAAAAGCCATGAAAGCAGCCATGTTGTGGCACTTCTGCACTCCCTTTGGGATGCCTTTGGCAGCTGCAGTAAGCCTGGAACTCAGGGCTTCCTGGTTCAAAAAATCCTAGCCCTAGGCTGAACCCTAACCCTAACCCGAGGCAGATAAATCAGCCTAGGTATAGGGATGGTGCCAAGGAAAAAGCTGTGAAAGCTGCCATGTTGTTGCACTTTTGTACTCCCCTTGGGATGCCTTTCGCAGCTGCCGTGTGCCTGGAGCTCAGAGCTTGCTGGTTGAAAAAGCTCTACACCTAGGCGTAACCCTAACCCTAGTCCTAAGACTGGTCATTTAAATCAGCCTGGGTTTAGGAATTATCCCAAGGAAAAAGCTGTGGAGACAGCCATGTTGTGGCACATTTGCGCTCCCCTTGGGATGCCTTTCACAGCTGCAGTGTGCTTGGAGCACAGGGCTTCCTGGTTTAAAAAACCACAACTTTCGCCCTAACTGGTGGCTTCTAAATCAGCCTTCGTTTCGGGATGGTCCCAAGGAAAAAGCTCTGGACACAGCCAAGTTGTGGCACATTTGCTTTCCCCTTGGGATGCCTTTGGCAGCTGCAGTGCCCCTGGAACTCAGAGCTTCCTGTTTGAAAAAATCCTATCCCTAGGCTGAACCCTAACTCTAACCCTAGGCAGATAAATCAGCCTAGGTATTGGGATGTTCCCAAGGCAAAAAGCGCTGGAGGGAGCATGTTGAGGCAATTTTTGGCTGCCCTTGGGAAGCCTTTTGCAGCTGCACTGGGTCTGGAGCTCAGGGTTTACTGCTTTAAAAACCCTATCCCTTGGCGTGACCATAGCTGCATCTGGAGGCAAGTAAATCAGCCTGGGGTCCATGATGGTCCCAAGGAAAAAGCGCTGGAGGCAGCCATGTTGTGGCACTTTTGTGCTCCCCTTGGGATGCCTTTCACAGCTGCAGTGTGCTTGGAGCACAGGGCTTCCTGGTTTAAAAAACCACAACTTTCGCCCTAACTGGAGGCTTCTAAATCAGCCTTCGTTTCGGGATGGTCCCAAGGAAAAAGCTCTGGACACAGCCAAGTTGTGGCACATTTGCTTTCCCCTTGGGATGCCTTTGGCAGCTGCCGTGTGCCTGGAGCTCAGAGCTTGCTGGTTGAAAAAGCTCTACACCTAGGCGTAACCCTAACCCTAACCCTAAGACTGGTCATTTAAATCAGCCTGGGTTTAGGAATTATCCCAAGGAAAAAGCTGTGGAGACAGCCATGTTGTGGCACTTTTGCGCTCCCCTTGGGATGCCTTTCACAGCTGCAGTGTGCTTGGAGCACAGGGCTTACTTGTTTAAAAAATCCTAGCCCTAGGCCTAAGCCTAGCACTTACCTTAGGAAGGTAAATCAGCCTGTTGTTGTGCTTCTTCCCAAGGAAAAAGCCGTGAAAGCAGCCATGTTGTGGCACTTTTGTACTCCCTTTTGGATGCCTCTCACAGCTCCAGTGTGCCTGGAGGTCTGGGCTTCCTGATTTTAAAAATCCTAGCCCTAGGCTTAACCCCAACCCTAGGACGAGAAATGCAAATCAGCCAGGAATTAGGGATGTTCCCAAGGAAAAAGCTGTGGAGGCAGGCATGTTGTGGTACTTTTGCGCTCTTCTTGGGTAGTCCTTCGCAGCTGCTGTGTTCTTGGAACACAGGGCTTTCTGGTTAAAAAACCCCTAACCCTAGGCATAACTCTAACCCTAGGAAGGAAAATCAGGCTATGGTTTGGGATGGTCTCATGGAAATAGCAGCAGAGGCAGCCAAGTTGTGTCACTTTTGCACTCCCCTTGGGATGACTTGAACAGCTGCAGTGTGCCTGGAGCACAGGGCTTCCTGGTTTTCAAAGTCCTAATCCGAAGCCTAACAGTAACCCTAGGAAGGTAAATCAGCCGGGTATTGGGGTCCTTCCTAAGGAAAAAGCTATGAAAGCAGCCATGTTGTGGCACTTCTGCGCTCCCTTTGGGATGCCTTTGGCAGCTGCAGTAAGCCTGGAACTCAGGGCTTCCTGTTTGAAAAAATCCTATCCCTAGGCTGAACCCTAACCCTAACCCGAGGCAGATAAATCAGCCTAGGTATAGGGATGGTGCCAAGGAAAAAGCTGTGAAAGCTGCCATGTTGTTGCACTTTTGTACTCCCCTTGGGATGCCTTTCGCAGCTGCCGTGTGCCTGGAGCTCAGAGCTTGCTGGTTGAAAAAGCTCTACACCTAGGCGTAACCCTAACCCTAACCCTAACACTGGTCATTTAAATCAGCCTGGGTTTAGGAATTATCCCAAGGAAAAAGCTGTGGAGACAGCCATGTTGTGGCACATTTGCGCTCCCCTTGGGATGCCTTTCACAGCTGCAGTGTGCTTGGAGCACAGGGCTTCCTGGTTTAAAAAACCACAACTTTCGCCCTAACTGGTGGCTTCTAAATCAGCCTTCGTTTCGGGATGGTCCCAAGGAAAAAGCTCTGGACACAGCCAAGTTGTGGCACATTTGCTTTCCCCTTGGGATGCCTTTGGCAGCTGCAGTGCCCCTGGAACTCAGAGCTTCCTGTTTGAAAAAATCCTATCCCTAGGCTGAACCCTAACTCTAACCCTAGGCAGATAAATCAGCCTAGGTATTGGGATGTTCCCAAGGCAAAAAGCGCTGGAGGGAGCATGTTGAGGCAATTTTTGGCTGCCCTTGGGAAGCCTTTTGCAGCTGCACTGGGTCTGGAGCTCAGGGTTTACTGCTTTAAAAACCCTATCCCTTGGCGTGACCATAGCTGCATCTGGAGGCAAGTAAATCAGCCTGGGGTCCATGATGGTCCCAAGGAAAAAGCGCTGGAGGCAGCCATGTTGTGGCACTTTTGCGCTCCCTTTTGGATGCCTTTCACAGCTCCAGTGTGCCTGGAGGTCTGGGCTTCCTGATTTTACAAATCCTAGCCCTAGGCCTAACCCCAACCCTAAGACGAGAAAGGCAAATCAGCCAGGAATTAGGGATGTCCACAAGGAAAAAGCTGTGGAGGCAGGCATGTTGTGGTACTTTTGCGCTCTTCTTGGGTAGTCCTTCGCAGCTGCTGTGTTCTTGGAACTCAGGGATTTCTGGTTAAAAATACCCTAACCCTAGGCGTAACTCTAACCCTAACCCTAGGAAGGTAAATCAGCCTATGGTTCGGGATGGTCTCATGGAAATAGCAGCAGAGGCAGCCAAGTTGTGTCACTTTTGCACTCCCCTTGGGATGCCTTGAACAGCTGCAGTGTGCCTGGAGCACAGGGCTTCCTGGTTTTCAAAGTCCTAAGCCTAAGCCTAAGAGTAACCCTAGGAAGGTAAATCAGCCGGGTATTAGGGTTCTTCCTAAGGAAAAAGCCATGAAAGCAGCCATGTTGTGGCACTTCTGCACTCCCTTTGGGATGCCTTTGGCAGCTGCAGTAAGCCTGGAACTCAGGGCTTCCTGGTTCAAAAAATCCTAGCCCTAGGCTGAACCCTAACCCTAACCCGAGGCAGATAAATCAGCCTAGGTATAGGGATGGTGCCAAGGAAAAAGCTGTGAAAGCTGCCATGTTGTTGCACTTTTGTACTCCCCTTGGGATGCCTTTCGCAGCTGCCGTGTGCCTGGAGCTCAGAGCTTGCTGGTTGAAAAAGCTCTACACCTAGGCGTAACCCTAACCCTAACCCTAAGACTGGTCATTTAAATCAGCCTGGGTTTAGGAATTATCCCAAGGAAAAAGCTGTGGAGACAGCCATGTTGTGGCACATTTGCGCTCCCCTTGGGATGCCTTTCACAGCTGCAGTGTGCTTGGAGCACAGGGCTTCCTGGTTTAAAAAACCACAACTTTCGCCCTAACTGGTGGCTTCTAAATCAGCCTTCGTTTCGGGATGGTCCCAAGGAAAAAGCTCTGGACACAGCCAAGTTGTGGCACATTTGCTTTCCCCTTGGGATGCCTTTGGCAGCTGCAGTGCCCCTGGAACTCAGAGCTTCCTGTTTGAAAACATCCTATCCCTAGGCTGAACCCTAACCCTAACCCTAGGCAGATAAATCAGCCTAGGTATAGGGATGTTCCCAAGGCAAAAAGCGCTGGAGGGAGCATGTTGAGGCAATTTTTGGCTGCCCTTGGGAAGCCTTTTGCAGCTGCACTGGGTCTGGAGCTCAGGGTTTACTGCTTTAAAAACCCTATCCCTTGGCGTGACCATAGCTGCATCTGGAGGCAAGTAAATCAGCCTGGGATCCATGATGGTCCCAAGGAAAAAGCGCTGGAGGCAGCCATGTTGTGGCACTTTTGTGCTCCCCTTGGGATGCCTTTCACAGCTACAGTGTGCTTGGAGCACAGGGCTTCCTGGTTTAAAAAACCACAACTTTCGCCCTAACTGGAGGCTTCTAAATCAGCCTTCGTTTCGGGATGGTCCCAAGGAAAAAGCTCTGGGCACAGCCAAGTTGTGGCACATTTGCTTTCCCCTTGGGATGCCTTTGGCAGCTGCCGTGTGCCTGGAGCTCAGAGCTTGCTGGTTGAAAAAGCTCTACACCTAGGCGTAACCCTAACCCTAACCCTAAGACTGGTCATTTAAATCAGCCTGGGTTTAGGAATTATCCCAAGGAAAAAGCTGTGGAGACAGCCATGTTGTGGCACTTTTGCGCTCCCCTTGGGATGCCTTTCACAGCTGCAGTGTGCTTGGAGCACAGGGCTTACTTGTTTAAAAAATCCTAGCCCTAGGCCTAAGCCTAGCACTTACCTTAGGAAGGTAAATCAGCCTGTTGTTGTGCTTCTTCCCAAGGAAAAAGCCGTGAAAGCAGCCATGTTGTGGCACTTTTGTACTCACTTTTGGATGCCTCTCACAGCTCCAGTGTGCCTGGAGGTCTGGGCTTCCTGATTTTAAAAATCCTAGCCCTAGGCTGAACCCCAACCCTAGGACGAGAAATGCAAATCAGCCAGGAATTAGGGATGTTCCCAAGGAAAAAGCTGTGGAGGCAGGCATGTTGTGGTACTTTTGCGCTCTTCTTGGGTAGTCCTTCGCAGCTGCTGTGTTCTTGGAACACAGGGCTTTCTGGTTAAAAAACCCCTAACCCTAGGCATAACTCTAAACCCAGGAAGGAAAATCAGACTATGGTTTGGGATGGTCTCATGGAAATAGCAGCAGAGGCAGCCAAGTTGTGTCACTTTTGCACTCCCCTTGGGATGCCTTTCACAGCTCCAGTGTGCCTGGAGGTCTGGGCTTCCTGATTTTAAAAATCCTAGCCTTAGGCTTAACCCTAACCCTAAGACGAGAAAGGCAAATCAGCCAGGAATTAGGGATGTTCCCAAGGAAAAAGCTGTGGAAGCAGGCATGTTGTGGTACTTTTGCGCTCTTCTTGGGTAGTCCTTCGCAGCTGCTGTATTCTTGGAACTCAGGGCTTTCTGGTTAAAAAAACCCTAACCCTAGGCGTAACTCTAACCCTAACCCTAGGAAGGTAAATCAGCCTATGGTTCGGGATGGTCTCATGGAAATAGCAGCAGAGGCAGCCGAGTTGTGTCACTTTTGCACTCCCCTTGGGATGCCTTGAACAGCTGCAGTGTGCCTGGAGCACAGGGCTTCCTGGTTTTCAAAGTCCTAAGCCTAAGCCTAAGAGTAACCCTAGGAAGGTAAATCAGCCGGGTATTAGGGTTCTTCCTAAGGAAAAAGCCATGAAAGCAGCCATGTTGTGGCACTTCTGCACTCCCTTTGGGATGCCTTTGGCAGCTGCAGTAAGCCTGGAACTCAGGGCTTCCTGGTTCAAAAAATCCTAGCCCTAGGCTGAACCCTAACCCTAACCCGAGGCAGATAAATCAGCCTAGGTATAGGGATGGTGCCAAGGAAAAAGCTGTGAAAGCTGCCATCTTGTTGCACTTTTGTGCTCCCCTTGGGATGCCTTTCGCAGCTGCCGTGTGCCTGGAGCTCAGAGCTTGCTGGTTTAAAAAGCTCTACACCTAGGCGTAACCCTAACCCTAACCCTAAGACTGGTCATTTAAATCAGCCTGGGTTTAGGAATTATCCCAAGGAAAAAGCTGTGGAGACAGCCATGTTGTGGCACATTTGCGCTCCCCTTGGGATGCCTTTCACAGCTGCAGTGTGCTTGGAGCACAGGGCTTCCTGGTTTAAAAAACCACAACTTTCGCCCTAACTGGTGGCTTCTAAATCAGCCTTCGTTTCGGGATGGTCCCAAGGAAAAAGCTCTGGACACAGCCAAGTTGTGGCACATTTGCTTTCCCCTTGGGATGCCTTTGGCAGCTGCAGTGCCCCTGGAACTCAGAGCTTCCTGTTTGAAAAAATCCTATCCCTAGGCTGAACCCTAACTCTAACCCTAGGCAGATAAATCAGCCTAGGTATTGGGATGTTCCCAAGGCAAAAAGCGCTGGAGGGAGCATGTTGAGGCAATTTTTGGCTGCCCTTGGGAAGCCTTTTGCAGCTGCACTGGGTCTGGAGCTCAGGGTTTACTGCTTTAAAAACCCTATCCCTTGGCGTGACCATAGCTGCATCTGGAGGCAAGTAAATCAGCCTGGGGTCCATGATGGTCCCAAGGAAAAAGCGCTGGAGGCAGCCATGTTGTGGCACTTTTGCGCTCCCTTTTGGATGCCTTTCACAGCTCCAGTGTGCCTGGAGGTCTGGGCTACCTGATTTTACAAATCCTAGCCCTAGGCCTAACCCCAACCCTAAGACGAGAAAGGCAAATCAGCCAGGAATTAGGGATGTCCACAAGGAAAAAGCTGTGGAGGCAGGCATGTTGTGGTACTTTTGCGCTCTTCTTGGGTAGTCCTTCGCAGCTGCTGTGTTCTTGGAACTCAGGGCTTTCTGGTTAAAAATACCCTAACCCTAGGCGTAACTCTAACCCTAACCCTAGGAAGGTAAATCAGCCTATGGTTCGGGATGGTCTCATGGAAATAGCAGCAGAGGCAGCCAAGTTGTGTCACTTTTGCACTCCCCTTGGGATGCCTTGAACAGCTGCAGTGTGCCTGGAGCACAAGGCTTCCTGGTTTTCAAAGTCCTAAGCCTAAGCCTAAGAGTAACCCCAGGAAGGTAAATCAGCCGGGTATTAGGGTTCTTCCTAAGGAAAAAGCCATGAAAGCAGCCATGTTGTGGCACTTCTGCACTCCCTTTGGGATGCCTTTGGCAGCTGCAGTAAGCCTGGAACTCAGGGCTTCCTGGTTCAAAAAATCCTAGCCCTAGGCTGAACCCTAACCCTAACCCGAGGCAGATAAATCAGCCTAGGTATAGGGATGGTGCCAAGGAAAAAGCTGTGAAAGCTGCCATGTTGTTGCACTTTTGTACTCCCCTTGGGATGCCTTTCGCAGCTGCCGTGTGCCTGGAGCTCAGAGCTTGCTGGTTTAAAAAGCTCTACACCTAGGCGTAACCCTAACCCTAGTCCTAACACTGGTCATTTAAATCAGCCTGGGTTTAGGAATTATCCCAAGGAAAAAGCTGTGGAGACAGCCATGTTGTGGCACATTTGCGCTCCCCTTGGGATGCCTTTCACAGCTGCAGTGTGCTTGGAGCACAGGGCTTCCTGGTTTCAAAATCATAGCCTATGCATAAGCCTAGCACTTACCGTAGGAAGGTAAATCAGCCTGGTGTTATGCTTCTTCCAAAGGAAAAAGCCGTGAAAGCAGCCATGTTGTGGCACTTTTGTACTCTCTTTTGGATGCCTTTCACAGCTCCAGTGTGCCTGGAGGTCTGGGCTTCCTGATTTTAGAAATCCTAGCACTAGGCCTACCTAACCCCAACCCTAAGGCGAGAAAGGCAAATCAGCCAGGAATTAGGGATGTTCCCAAGGAAAAAGCTGTGGAGGCAGGCATGTTGTGGTACTTTTGCGCTCTTCTTGGGTAGTCCTTCGCAGCTGCGGTGTTCTTGGAACTCAGGGCTTTCTGGTTAAAAAACCCCTTACCCTAGGCGTAACTCTAACCCTAACCCTAGGAAGGAAAATCAGCCTATGGTTCGGGATGGTCTCATGGAAATAGCAGCAGAGGCAGCCAAGTTGTGTCACTTTTGCACTCCCCTTGGGATGCCTTGAACAGCTGCAGTGTGCCTGGAGCACAGGGCTTCCTGGTTTTCAAAGTCCTAAGCCGAAGCCTAACAGTAACCCTAGGAAGGTAAATCAGCCGGGTATTAGGGTTCTTCCTAAGGAAAAAGCCGTGAAAGCAGCCATGTTGTGGCACTTCTGCACTCCCTTTGGGATGCCTTTGGCAGCTGCAGTGCCCCTGGAACTCAGGGCTTCCTGGTTCAAAAAATCCTAGCCCTAGGCTGAACCCTAACCCTAACCCGAGGCAGATAAATCAGCCTAGGTATAGGGATGGTGCCAAGGAAAAAGCTGTGAAAGCTGCCATGTTGCTGCACTTTTGTACTCCCCTTGGGATGCTTTTCGCAGCTGCCATATGCCTGGAGCTCAGAGCTTGCTGGTTTAAAAAGCTCTACACCCAGGCTTAACCCTAACCCTAAGACTGGTCATTTAAATCAGCCTGGGTTTAGGAATTATCCCAAGGAAAAAGCTGTGGAGACAGCCATGTTGTGGCACTTTTGCGCTCCCCTTGGGATGCCTTTCACAGCTGCAGTGTGCTTGGAGCACAGGGCTTCCTTGTTTAAAAAATCCTAGCCCTAGGCATAAGCCTAGCACTTACCCTAGGAAGGTAAATCAGCCTGGTGTTATGCTTCTTCCCAAGGAAAAAGCCGTGAAAGCAGCCATGTTGTGGCACTTTTGTACTCTCTTCTGGATGCCTTTCACAGCTCCAGTGTGCCTGGAGGTCTGGGCTTCCTGATTTTAAAAATCCTAGCCCTAGGCTTAACCCCAACCCTAAGACGAGAGATGCAAATCAGCAGGGAATTAGGGATGTTCCCAAGGAAAAAGCTGTGGAGGCAGGCATGTTGTGGTACTTTTGTGCTCTTCTTGGGTAGTCCTTCGCAGCTGCTGTGTTCTTGGAACTCAGGGCTTTCTGGTTAAAAAAACCCTAACCCTAGGCGTAACTCTAACCCTAACCCTAGGAAGGAAAATCAGCCTATGGTTCGGGATGGTCTCATGGAAATAGCAGCAGAGGCAGCCAAGTTGTGTCACTTTTGCACTCCCCTTGGGATGCCTTGAACAGCTGCAGTGTGCCTGGAGCACAGGGCTTCCTGGTTTTCAAAGTCCTAAGCCTAAGCCTAAGAGTAACCCTAGGAAGGTAAATCAGCCGGGTATTAGGGTTCTTCCTAAGGAAAAAGCCGTGAAAGCAGCCATGTTGTGGCACTTCTGCGCTCCCTTTGGGATGCCTTTGGCAGCTGCAGTAAGCCTGGAACTCAGGGCTTCCTGTTTGAAAAAATCCTAGCCCTAGGCTGAACCCTAACCCTAACCCTAGGCAGATAAATCAGCCTAGGTATTGTGATGGTGCAACGTCTAGATCACGATGGGAGTTGTTTTCTGTGCTGGCACAGTTTTTTCGCACTAGACCTAGTCGAAAAGCTTTCTGCTTAGATGTAGACGAGAAGAGACGCTAAACACGAAAGTACGATGCTCTCCGGAGCTAAAAGCCGCTTCTGGGCGTCTTTCGGCAGACGCCGTGCTCCGGAGTGCGCTGTGAGCGGCACAATCGTCTTTGCGCGAAGTAGCCGCTTCTTCGCCTCCAGGAGCCGGAGAGAGCAGCAGCTTCGGGAAGGTGAAGAAGGAAGCTGTACAGCACTGGGATTGTGTGCGCAGCTTGCCAACTGATAGAAAACAGTACCTTTGCACTCTCCTGACTTTTCCAATCACATGAACATTCGATTGGAAGCTGTTTTGGACAACTTTTCTTTTCTTCCTGCCAAAGACTTGGCAGACCTCTCTGCAACTTCTAGAACACGATGGGAGATGTTTTCTATGCTGGCACAGCTTTTCCTTGCCAGACATAGTGGAAAAGCTTTTTGCTAAGATGTAGAAAAGTGAGGCTAAGGACTGCATGTAAGCAAATGACACACATCTTAAAAAAAGGCAATTAAGAGGACTCGCAATAGTACAAACCAGCCAGCCTCTTTTTTATCCCCAGGAAGTTGATGAAGCAGCTCTTCCTGGAAAACCTTTCCAGGCACATGAAAGACGACAAAATAATGTAGTTCGCATGATTTTTCATGGGAATTTCATGCTGAACATCACTTTAAACTCCTCTGATGAATCAACTTGACTGGTAGATGAAGGGAATATTATCTGCCTGGGCTTCAGGGAGGTTTTTGACATATCTCTACATGGCAGCACACATACATATTGAAGCAATAGTGCAAAGGGGAGTGAATCAGTGTCTTTTCAGTGATGCTGAGGGAAAAGACAAGAGGCAGTGGGCACACACTGAAATACAGGAGATTGCCTTTGAACATCAGTAAATGTTTCTTTATTGTGAGGGTGACTGAACCACTGCACAGACTGCCCAGAAAGATTGTGGAGCCTGGATCTTTGAAGACATTAAAAGTACACCCAGATAGAATCCTGTGCAAGAGGCTCTAGGTATCCTGGTTTATGCAGGGGGGTTGGGCCTGGTTAGCCCCACCAACCCCTTCCACTCTCATTCATTCTGTGCTAGTGAATTCTCTTCAAGATGCATTTCAAGCACTGGCATGACAAAGTTCTGTGCAGACAGAGATCCAAATGGACATGGCATCTAAGTTCCTTTAGCAATGTTCAAGAAGAATGTAAACCTCTGGGACAAGTGTCTCTTCCCTAACTGAATCCCTTTCATGGGAAAATTCCCAGCTCTAGAAAGATCTTCTGATACGCATGCTTAAGACTGACACTGGCTGAGCAAATTTCTCCCTATGTGTATCTAAGGCCAGTTAGGATCTTCACCCAAAGTGCTGTCAACATAGTCACAGAATGCCTATTGTTAAGAAGTGACAACTTCCATCAGAATGGCAACTATTGGTCCACAAAATGGATTAATGGATGAGATTATCTACTTGGGTTAAAAAAAAAAATAAAGAGTTGGTCTTTATTTATCAATTTCATTGCAATATTGATAAGGGAAGAAAAAGACCTAAGTCCTTGACTTTCTTAACTCGAGGAAAGATTTTAAAAATTTCTTGTAAAAATGTATGATCACAATCAGACTATTGAAACCATTTTAGTTGGGAAAAAAGTTCCAAAATTGTCTAGATAGTGGCAAAGAAGCCAAGAAAATAGGAAAGAAACAAAAAGAAGGCAAAAGAGTCAGCTTCAGTGTACAAGCTCGTTCTAGAAGTAGTCTGCTGGGGAAAGGAACCCCCAGTTGAATTTCCAATGTATTCCTGCGCTTGATTCAGTAACTGGTCAATGTAAAAACCAAACCTTTTGTACAACTTCTTCCAGCAACAAAAACTCCAACAGGTTGACACTACCATCATGCCTGTTCCAGACATATTTAAAAGAGAAATGATGATTTTCTTGAAAACCTACTTGCATAAAAGTTGCAAGATGGTGGAGAGATTCCCACATCCTCCTTCCTCCATCTGGCTTGAAAGTATATTTGATAAAATATGCAACAAAGCACATGATTTATAAGGTAGAGTCAAATGGATGATTTGGGAATTGATCTCTTGTTGATAGTAAACTTCACATCCTCTCTGTGTGACCTTTCTAAAACAAAATGTGGAGCTGAGGCATGAATCTGCCACAACAATTGTAAAGCAAACATACACACTCCCCTTCACATGCCCCCCCTTCCACGCACACCTAGGCACACACAGAGATCAGCATAGCAGATCATGAACACCTTGGAAAAGACTGAAAT
This sequence comes from Melospiza melodia melodia, assembly GCF_035770615.1. NCBI lineage: Eukaryota > Metazoa > Chordata > Aves > Passeriformes > Passerellidae > Melospiza > Melospiza melodia. Next base: position 2,953,371 of record NW_026948797.1, on the reverse strand, counting down.
GCTAAATGCCTCTCTTGATGGGCAAAAGAGCTGGTGCAGTAATTCAAATGCCTGGTACAAAAATTCTGTTTCATATTTAGCTCCTATTTAAAACACAGCTTTTCATTTCATTCTATTTACAGAATATTTTCATTTCATTTGTTTCTTTAAAATTACTTAGTTCTCACCTGTTGTATGTCTAGGAATATTTTCTTCCAAAAATAGAAAAAAATAGATGATATCTTTTCAGCAGAAAACATTGGTTGATACAATTTAAAACCATCATGATATGGAAGAATTGTTCTGTCCCTCTCTAAGGTGGAAGAAGCATTTGGATCACAGATCATCTACAATGAAATACTTGACATGTTTAAGATGCTTTCAATCAATTTTGATCGTCAATTGCTTATTGGTTGTAAACAGTAATTTTTCAGTGAAGGGAAAGTGTGTGTAGTATATCTACCTGATGTGTTCAAACACAGTTCCTACTAATGGCCAGGCTGAATTCCAGTAAATAACGTCCTGAATTATATTTTGCCGCCTTCCTTGGCACTTCATGAAATCTTACCATGATGAAGTGCTGAAACACAGAGATTTTCTCTTAGAGAGTGTCTCATGTTGTAACCCATCCCATGGATTTTATGCTGTAATTCTTATCTCTTTTAAAATTTGCTATCTTCTGTACAGTTTTCATGAACCTTTCTGTTACAGTAGTGAATATCACAGATAAATGTCATTTTGTACAACTTTGAATTTACCCCAAGAGCTGAGAGAAAACTTGCACCTATACTTCAATCCGAGTTTCTTCTATAGTCCAACTTTGTTTCTCTACCGTCAAGCTTCTCCTTTGTTGCTGCTCCAAGCCCCGTCCAAGGTGACCTTGAATACTTTCAGGGATGGGACACCCACAACCACCCTGGGCAACCTGTTCCAGTGTTCCAGCACTCCCAGAGTAAAAAAAGCCTTCCTTTCATCTAATATGTGTAGGAAATCATAAATCTAGGCATAGAAACTTGGAGTGCAAATTTGAAATCCTTTTGATTTGAAGCACATTTTATAGGAATACTGACTTACAGATGACTAAAAGATGTTGATGGGCATTTGAGCTGACAAGTTTTGAAAAAGTGCACAGAAATTAAAATTGAAAACAATAAAATTAAAAACTTCTTGCCATTTTCTTTTTCCTCTCCTATTCAAAATTGTACATGTCAGATATCAGTGCGGCATGCAAACCTCTCAGATGCTCTCAGGGAAAAAGCATTTATTTCAGACAAAGTTGGAGTAGACGTAGAACACTGCCATTAACAGCTGCAGTGGGCCTGGAGCACAGGGAATCCTAGTTTTAAAAATCCTAGCCCGAAGCGTAAGCCTAGCACTTACCTTAGGAAGGTAAATCAGCCTGGTGTTATGCTTCTTCCCAACGAAAAAGCCGTGAAAGCAGCCATGTTGTGGCACTTTTGTACTCACTTTTGGCTGCCTTTAACAGCTGTAGTGTGCCTGGAGGTCTGGGCTTCCTGATTTTAAAAATCCTAGCCCTAGGCCTAACCCCAACCCTAAGACGAGAAAGGCAAATCAGCCAGGAATTAGGGATGTTCCCAAGGAAAAAGCTGTGGAGGCAGGCATGTTGTGGTACTTTTGCGCTCTTCTTGGGTAGTCCTTTGCAGCTGCTGTGTTCTTGGAACACAGGGCTTTCTGGTTAAAAATACCCTAACCCTAGGCGTAACTCTAACCCTAACCCTAGGAAGGAAAATCAGCCTATGGTTCGGGATGCTCTCATGAGAATAGCAGCAGAGGCAGCCAAGTTGTGCCACTTTTGCACTCCCCTTGGGATGCCTTGAACAGCTGCAGTGTGCCTGGAGCACAGGGCTTCCTGGTTTTCAAAGTCCTAGGCCTAAGCCTAACAGTAACCCTAGGAAGGTAAATCAGCCGGGTATTAGGGTTCTTCCTAAGGAAAAAGCCGTGAAAGCAGCCATGTTGTGGCACTTCTGCACTCCCTTTGGGATGCCTTTGGCAGCTGCAGTGCCCCTGGAACTCAGGGCTTCCTGGTTAAAAAAATCCTAGCCCTAGGCTGAACCCTAACCCTAACCCTAGGCAGATAAATCAGCCTAGGTATAGGGATGGTGCCAAGGAAAAAGCTGTGAAAGCTGCCATGTTGTTGCACTTTTGTACTCCCCTTGGGATGCCTTTCACAGCTGCCGTGTGCCTGGAGCTCAGGGCTTCCTGGTTTAAAAAACCATGTCCCTAGATGAGACTGGAGGCAGGTAATACAGCCTAGGCTTAGCAATGGTGCCAATGAAAACGTGTGGAGGCAGCCATTTTCTGGCACTTTTGTGCTCCCCTTGGAATGCCTTTTGCAGCTGCCGTGTGCCTGGAGCTCAGAGCTTGCTGGTTTTAAAAGCTCCACACCTAGGCGTAACCCTAAACCTAACCCTAACACTGGTCATTTAAATCAGCCTGGGGTTAGGAATTATCCCAAGGAAACAGCTGTGGAGACAGCCATGTTGTGGCACTCTTGCGCTCCCCTTGGGATGCCTTTCACAGCTGCAGTGTGCCTGGAGCACAGGGCTTCCTGGTTTTCAATGTCCTAGGCCTAAGCCTAACAGTAACCCTAGGAAGGTAAATCAGCCGGGTATTAGGGTTCTTCCTAAGGAAAAAGCCATGAAAGCAGCCATGTTGTGGCACTTCTGCACTCCCTTTGGGATGCCTTTGGCAGCTGCAGTGCCCCTGGAACTCAGGGCTTCCTGTTTGAAAAAATCCTATCCCTAGGCTGAACCCTAACCCTAACCCTAGGCATATAAATCAGCCTAGGTATAGGGATGTTCCCAAGGCAAAAAGTGCTGGAGGGAGCATGTTGAGGCAATTTTTGGCTGCCCTTGGGAAGCCTTTCGCAGCTGCACTGTGTCTGGAGCTCAGGGTTTACTGATTTAAAAACCCTATCCCTTGGCGTGACCATAGCTGCAACTGGAGGCAAGTAATCCAGCCTAGGGTCCATGATGTTCCCAAGGAAAAAGCTGTGGAGGCAGGCATGTTGTGGCACTTTTGTGCTCCTCTTGGGTAGTCCTTCGCAGCTGCTGTGTTCTTGGAACTCAGGGCTTTCTGGTTAAAAAAACCCTAACCCTAGGCGTAACTCTAACCCTAACCCTAGGAAGGAAAATCAGCCTATGGTTCGGGATGGACTCATGTAAATAGCAGCAGAGGCAGCCAAGTTGTGTCACTTTTGCACTCCCCTTGGGATGCCTTGAACAGCTGCAGTGTGCCTGGAGCACAGGGCTTCCTGGTTTTCAAAGTCCTAGGCCTAAGCCTAACAGTAACCCTAGGAAGATAAATCAGCCGGGTGTTAGGGTTCTTCCTAAGGAAAAAGCCGTGAAAGCAGCCATGTTGTGGCACTTCTGTGCTCCCTTTGGGATGCCTTTGGCAGCTGCAGTAAGCCTGGAACTCAGGGCTTCCTGGTTAAAATAATCCTAGACCTAGGCTGAACCCTAACCCTAACCCTAGGCAGATAAATCAGCCTAGGTATAGGGATGGTGCCAAGGAAAAAGCTGTGAAAGCTGCCATGTTGTTGCACTTTTGCGCTCCCCTTCAGATGCCTTTCACAGCTGCCGTGTGCCTGGAGCTCAGGGCTTCCTGGTTTAAAAAACCATGTCCCTAGCTGAGACTGGAGGCAGGTAATTCAGCCTAGGCTTAGCAATGGTGCCAATGAAAAAGTGTGGAGGCAGCCATTTTCTGGCACTTTTGTGCTCCCCTTCGGAGGCCTTTTGCAGATGCTGTGTGCCTGGAGCTCAGAGCTTCCTGGTTTTAAAAGCTCTACACCTAGGCGTAACCCTAAACCTAACCCTAACACTGGTCATTTAAATCAGCCTGGGTTTAGGAATTATCCCAAGGAAAAAGCTGTGGAGACAGCCATGTTGTGGCACTTTTGCACTCCCCTTGGGATGCCTTTCACAGATGCAGTGTGCTTGGAGCACAGGGCTTCCTGGTTTAAAAAACCACAACTTTAGCCCTAACTGGAGGCTTCTAAATCAGCCTTCATTTCGGGATGGTCCCAAGGAAAAAGCTCTGGACACAGCCAGGTTGTGGCACATTTGCTTTCCCCTTGGGATGCCTTTGGCAGCTGCAGTGCCCCTGGAACACAGGGCTTCCTGTTTGAAAAAATCCTATCCCTAGGCTGAACCCTAACCCTAACCCTAGCCAGATAAAGCAGCCTAGGTATAGGGATGTTCCCAAGGAAAAAAGCGCTGGAGGGAGCATGTTGAGGCAATTTTTGGCTGCCCTTGGGAAGCCTTTCGCATCTGCACTGGGTCTGGAGCTCAGGGTTTACTGATTTAAAAACCCTATCCCTTGGAGTGACCATAGCTGCAACTGGAGGCAAGTAAATCAGCCTAGGGTCCATGATGTTCCCAAGGAAAAAGCGCTGGAGGCAGCCATGTGTGGCACTTTTGTTCTCCCTTTTGGATGCCTTTCACAGCTCCAGTGTGCCTGGAGGTCTGGGCTTCCTGATTTTACAAATCCTATCCCTAGGCCTAACCCCAACCCTAAGACGAGAAAGGCAAATCAGCCAGGAATTAGGGATGTCCTCAATGAAAAAGCTGTGGAGGATGGCATGTTGTGGCACTTTTGTGCTCCTCTTGGGTAGTCCTTCGCAGCTGCTGTGTTCTTGGAACTCAGGGCTTTCTGGTTAAAAGAACCCTAACCCTAGGCGTAACTCTAACCCTAACCCTAGGAAGGAAACTCAGCCTATGGTTCGGGATGGTCTCATGGAAATAGCAGCAGAGGCAGCCAAGTTGTGTCACTTTTGCACTCCCCTTGGGATGCCTTGAACAGCTGCAGTGTGCCTGGAGCACAGGGCTTCCTGGTTTTCAAAGTCCTAGGCCTAAGCCTAAGAGTAACCCTAGGAAGGTAAATCAGCCGGGTATTAGGGTTCTTCCTAAGGAAAAAGCCGTGAAAGCAGCCATGTTGTGGCACTTCTGCGCTCCCTTTGGGATGCCTTTGGCAGCTGCAGTAAGCCTGGAACTCAGGGCTTCCTGGTTAAAAAAATCCTAGCCCTAGGCTGAACCCTAACCCTAACCCGAGGCAGATAAATCAGCCTAGGTATAGGGATGGTGCCAAGGAAAAAGCTGTGAAAGCTGCCATGTTGTTGCACTTTTGTACTCCCCTTGGGATGCCTTTCACAGCTGCAGTGTGCCTGGAGCTCAGGGCTTCCTGGTTTAAAAAACCATGTCCCTAGCTGAGACTGGAGGCAGGTAATTCAGCCTAGGCTTAGCAATGGTGCCAATGAAAACGTGTGGAGGCAGCCATTTTCTGGCACTTTTGTGCTCCCCTTGGGATGCCTTTTGCAGCTGCCGTGTGCCTGGAGCTCAGAGCTTGCTGGTTTAAAAAGCTCTACACCTAGGAGTAACCCTAAACCTAACCCTAACACTGGTCATTTAAATCAGCCTGGGTTTAGGAATTATCCCAAGGAAACAGCTGTGGAGACAGCCATGTTGTGGCACTCTTGCGCTCCCCTTGGGATGCCTTTCACAGATGCAGTGTGCTTGGAGCACAGGGCTTCCTGGTTTAAAAAACCACAACTTTAGCCCTTACTGGAGACTTCTAAATCAGCCTTCGTTTCGGGATTTCAATGAGCAAAGCATAAAATATTTTTTCTAAATATCTGAACAAGACAAGCGACTGGGAATAATTTAAATTTTCAATTTTTCTGTCGTTAATTCGACAGACTTCAAAAGTTAATTCAAAGTGAATATAGTTTTTTGAAAACAATGCAAAGTTAACTGCTTTTTCCTGTTTTCTATTCCTCTCTGTAGATTGATATCAGCAATGGCACTTGATATTAGCCCCCAACACCTTCTAATGCATTCTGAGTGGATTTGAAAACCAAGATCCTTCATGGCTGACAATCAATAATATATTGTCATCACACTCTCCCCACCATTTCCCTCATAAAACCACTGGCACTCCTATGGATCAGGAATGGTGTGGCCAGCAGGAGCAGGGCAGGGATTCTTCCCCTGTACTCAGCACTTCTTGGGGAGCACGTCGAGTGCTGTGTTCAGTTCTGGGTGCCCCAATTTAGGAAGGCCATGGAGGGGCTGGAGCATGTCCAGAGAAGAGCAACAAGTCAGGTGAGGGGTCGGGAGCACAAGTCCTGTGAGGAGTGGCTGAGGGAGCTGGGATTGTTTATCCTGGAGAAGAGGAGGCTCAGGGGAGACAAGGTGGTGTCGGCACAGGTTGGACTTGATGATCTCCAAGGTCTTTTCCAACCTTGCTGATTCTGGGATTCTCTGAAGCCACCCTTGGAGCACTTGCAGGATGAGCCCTGGGCCTCCTCTGCAGAAGCTCCAGCAGCCCAGGTCCCTCAGCTTCTCCTGCCAGTCTCAAAAGCCCATCCTGTCAGTCCTGCAGAGCCTCTGCAGCTCCTCCTCACTGCCCAGAACAGGGAGCCCCAGAGCCAGACACAGCAGCCCAGATGTGCCCCCCTGGCCTGGGGTGCCTCTGGCAAGGGAGCAGCACCAGGCACTGCAGGAGCCTGAAGACAATTCCTGCACCACTTGTAGGATGATCCTGCTCCCCAAGGGACGTTCCCATGGGGCCAAGTCAGGAACTGCAATGGGGAGTGGGGCCAGAGAGGAAAGGGCAAACAGGGATGGGCTGTTTGCAGGGGAGGGAACAGGAGTGGGCAATGGGAAGACATTTGTATCAGGAAGAGGAAAGAAAGCAAAGGTGAAGCCAAGGAAATGCTCAGGGCAGTTTAGGGGTGGCTGCCAGGCAGCTCTGGCTCTGAGCAACAGCATCTGCAGTGGGACAGGAAACTCCCAGCTGATGAGATCAAACTTTCTGGCTGACTGCAGAGGCCAGGCCGAAGCTGAGTGGTTTCCCTGGTGTCCCCAAGCCCTTGCTGGCCCCAGGGGCTGATGGCATTTGTGCTCCCTCAGGTTCATGTCCCCACACCAACAGCATGGGGGTGCTCCCCCTGCTGTGTGCAATGCAAACAGAGGCTGCTGAGCCAGTGCTGCCGTGTCTGTGCCTGCAAGGATGGGGCACCTGTGTGAGCTGGGGGAGAGGCCAGGGCTGCAGAGGGGGGATGTTGTTGGCAGCTCCATGAGGACACTCTGGGACACTGCCCTGGGCTGTGCAGCGCACTGGGGATGGATCTGCCCCTGCTCTGCTGCTCCTTCCCGTCTGCCTCAGGGCCCTTGCAGAGCCCCAGCCATGCTGTTTGCCCCCAGCCTGCCCACGGCCAGCCTGGAGCTGCTCATGCGGGTTTTCTGTGCTGAGCATTGGCCTGGGCATGTTTTTGAGAGAGCTTGGGCCAGGAGCCTGGAGCCCCCAGGGCCTGGCCTGAGGCGTCAGCACCGCCCCAGCAGTGCCCATGGCCTGTCCCTGCTGCAGCCCTGGCACTGCCCCCCCAGGGCTGTGCCCGGCCCTGAGAGCACTCAGGCCCTACAGCAACACCAGGGCCACCAGGGCAGCGGGGCAGGGCCACAGCAGCAGCACTGGCAACGCCAAGTGCTGCTGCTGCTGCTGGTCACAGCTGCTGGGCCAGCACTGCTCTGATCCCAGCTCTGCACACAGACATTGCTGCTGCAGCTCCAGAGAAGGCAACTAAAGGGGGATCTCTGGCGAAAACTTTGCTGGGAGATCCTTTCCTTCCTTTAAAGCCACCAGGGGACTAGCCCCTCATTGACACAGTCTGTGGCCGTGGGGAAGGTGGAGAGAAACAAAGTCAGAAATGGTACAATGACATTTCTTTGTGGACAATATTAACAAATAAAACAGGGGACAAAAGACCCCACAATGAAAGCAAAAAGAAGTATCATAGAATTTTTTTTATTACAAGTGGTTGGAAGAAATTGGCCAGCAGTTTAATGTCCCTGAAAGCATCCAGTCATCACTCTCCTCACTGCAGCCTTGAGCTCCTGGTTCCTCAGGCTGTAGATGAGGGGTTTCGGGGCTGGAGGCATCACGGAGTACAGAACTGTCACTGCCAAATTCAGGTGTGGGGAGGAGATGGAGGGGGGCTTCAGGTAGAAAAACATTGCAGTGCTGAGGAACATAGACCACAGCTAAGTGAGGGAGGAAGGTGGAAAAGGCTTCGTGCTGTCCCTGCTCAGAGGGGATCCTCAGCACAGCCCTGAAGATCTGCATATAGGAGAAAACCGTGAACACAAAACAGCGAAATTCAAAACAGGAACTAACAGCAAGAAGCCTCAGTTCCCTGAGATAGGATTTGGAGCAGGAGAGCTTGAGAATCTGAGGGATTTCACAGAAGATTTGACCCAGGGCATTGCCCTGGCACAGGGGCAGGGAAAATGTATTGTCTGTGTGCATCAGTGAATAGAGAAAGGCACTGGCCAAGGCCGCTGCTGCCATGTGGGCACAAGCTCTGCTGCCCAGGAGGGTCCCGTAGTGCAGGGGTTTGCAGATGGACACGTAGCGGTCATAGCTTATGATGGTCAGGAAAAAATACTCTGTATTCGTGCAGAAAACAAAAAAAAGGAGCTGAGCAGCACATCCCTGGTGTCCCAGAGGGAATTGTGCATGGCTTTGGGGACAGTGGTGCAGATGGTCCCCAGGTCAGTGAGGGCCAGGTTGAGCAGAAAGAAGAACATGGGCGTGTGCAGGTTGTGGCCGCAGGCTACGGCGCTGATGATGAGGCCGTTGCCCAGGAGGGCAGCCAGGGAGATGCCCAGCAAGAGGCAGAAGTGCAGGAGCTGCAGCTGCCGGGTGTCTGCCAATGCCAGCAGGAAGAAGTGCCTGATGGAGCTGCTGTTGGACATTTGCTGGGGCTGCACATGGGGACCTGTTCATGGACAAAGGACAGTGAAAGGTTAGGAGAAACTTCTTCCAGCAAAATCAAAGCTACTTCCCAAGGACCTTTCTCCTGTAACCCTCTGACACCCTTTTGATTTTTGAGCAGATTTTCCTTCTGCTCAAAGTGGGGAGCCCTGGCTGGTGCTGGCTTAGTGGGATTTGACGTTCAGGGCAACTACAGACAGGTTTTTTTAATTCCGCCTTGCTCTGCAGATGGGGGAGGAGGACAGGGACCTGTTCTTGTGTTCCGCTTTGAAATCCTGTTAATACAGAAGGCCCTGTCAGCATCTGCACCCTCACTGCCCGAGAGCAGGTATGGTAAAGTCTGTTTAAATCCTCTAGAGTTTTCACAGCTCTTCTTCCCCCTCTCTGTCTATTTTCAGATGTCAGAAACTCTCAGCATTTCTGCTGCCCTCAGGGAGAACAGAGTGAGTTCTCTGAGAAAAGGTGGTGAGTGGAGACTTAGGGGACGCGGTCTTTCTCCCTGTCCTGTTCCAATGGCTTTCTCCATTCTCAGACAGAGGATGATAACTCTCCCATGTTTACTTTAAAAACCATCCCAACACTGCTGAGAGCAGATAGATCTCCCACAGTCCACCAAATGTTCATCCTCTTCTCAAGATGTCAGCCCCACATTTGTACCCAAGGACACACAGGGCTCATTTCACCAACCCAACATCATTTTCCCATCCTAGAACTTCTGTGCCTCACCCTGAAGCTTTCAGATAACACAGACATGCTCTAGGACAGGTTTGCATCCTGGATTGAGGCTCTCAGCTTGGACTGAAATCTCAGGGACATTTCAAGTGTCCTTATGATGGCATTGGATGAAGGGAGATGCAGCTACTTCCCTGGCTGCACTGACAGCATTGCCCAGAGCCGGGCACTGGGGACAGCATCACCCTGAGCCAGCTGTGCCCCCTCCAGAGCCCCCAGTGCTGGGCAGCTGCTCCCAGCTCTGTGCTCTACAGAGGGAACTGGGCCTGGGGCTGCAGAGCTGCCCCACGGCTCTGCTGCAGCTCTGCCTGCACAGGAGGGGCTGCAGACTTTGGAGCCCTGGCCCTGAGGGCAGAGGCTTGGCTGGGGCAGAGGAGGGAGGGGGCTTGTTCAGAGGGAGGGGATGCACTGGAGGGGATCCTGTGGACATCTCTAAACTCTCCCTGCCACAGCATTTCTGAGATTTATTTTCCCTCATTGCCTGATCTTCTCTCTGCTTCCTGGAGATTTTCCTCCTCCAAGGTGTTTCCCTGTGCCTTATCTCTCCCTGCCAGAACTCACAGACCCCAAATCTCTGTGCACTCTCCTTGGCCTGACAGAACCCTGCCTGTGTGCAGGGCACAGGCTGGGGGCAGGTTCTGTTTGCAGCTTGGAGAAAGGACAGCTCAGCCTGAGCCTGATGGGTCCAGCAAAGGTGATGCTGGTGCTGTCCATGGGCAGAGTGGCTGAAAGCACATTAGGGATCTCCTGTGAACCTATTGATCACTAAAAGTAACAGTTTCAGATGTCTCAGACCCTTGTCAAAATTAATAATAATAATAATTATTAAGCAACCTTTAATATCTATCCCCCCCTCCCTGCCATTCTACTATAGTGGGAAACGGAACACAAAATCTTTGATTTCCGTCTGCCTCATGGAACCAAGGAGACCGTTGTGCAACTCAGGGGCCCTATGGATGCAAGGATCAGTACGCAAACACTGGGGCCCATAGAAACAAGGAGCCATTGTGACACAGCGGGGCTGCATAGAGTCAAGGGAACCCTGTGACTCTGTTGGGGCTCATGAAACAAGCCATTGTGACATTGCAAGACCTCATGGAATCAAGGAGAATACTGTGGCAGTCAGGAGACTCATGAAATCAAAGGGAATATGGAACAGGTCTGCCTGGTTTGGCTTCCTGAGGGCTGTCTGAGAGGTCCCACTGAATCTGACATGTCAAGGGCCACTTCCCATCTGACCGTGAAACACTGGCGCTCCTTGCTTTCCTTCCTATGGAAAAGAACTTTTTTCTTGTCTAGTCTCCCATGGCTGAAATTAGGATTCCACCTCCAAAATTCCCTATATCCAAGGATTTCTCCCAAACAAAATCTGCCCATACAGTCAAATCTGTCTAGCCTCGGCTTCTGGTGACTGTCTCTCATGTGCCCCAGGGCTCGGTTGTTTTCTTCCTATGGAGACCACTTTGACACTGTGGGGTGTTGTGGAGCCAAAGGGCATTGTTACACTGTAGGAACTTGTGGAACCAAGGGGATCATTGTGACACTGTGGGTACCATGGATCCAAGGGGCCCTTGTGCTATTGTGGGGTCTTGAGGAATCATGGAGACCATTGTGACACTTTGTGGTCTTCTGAACTGCAGGGGATATTGTGACCCTGCAGAGTACCATGGATACTAGGGACCATTGTGACACTGTGGGGCCTCATGGAACCAAGGACATGATTGTGACTCTGTTGAGCCACAAGGTCCCAAGGGGCCAGTGTGAAGCAGCAGGGCTTTGTGGAACCAAGAGGCCATTGTTGCATTTCAGGGTCTCATGGAGCCAAAGGGCCGTTGTGATCCTACAGGCCACCGTGGATCCATGGAGAGCATTGTGACATTGCAAAGCCCCATGGAATCATGGAGAGTATTGTGACATTGTGGAGCCTCATGGAAGCAAGGGGCCATTGTGACTCTATGGGAATTTGTGGAACCAAGGGGATCATTGTGGCACCACTGGAGCCCATGGAACCAAGGAGCCATTGGACACAGCGAGGCTTCATGGAACTAATCGATCATTATGACACTGTGGGGCCTTGTGGAACAATGGAGATCATTAAGATCCTTAAGGACTTGTGTAACCAAGGGGCCAGTATGACACCTGATGTCATCATGGAAGCAAGAGAACCATTGTGGCATTGCAAGGCTTCATGGAAGCAAGAAGCCATTGTGACACTGCAGGGCCCTGTGGAACCAAGGGAACATGAAATAGGTGTGACTGCCTTGGTCTCCCAGGGGTTACCTGAATGGTCTGGCTGACCTTGGAATGTGGAAGGCCACTCCAATCTGCCCCTGAAACACTGAGGCTCTGGGCTTTCCTTTGTATAGAAAAGAACTGTCCATCTTTTCCAGGTATCCATGGCCAAAATTTGGATTCCACTTCCAAATTTTTGCGTATCCAAGGATTGCTGCCAGACAAAAGCTGCCAGGACAGACAGGTCTGGCTGGTCTTTGATTCCTGAGTGCCAGAACTCACTGGTTTACCAAATACTGCAAAAGACTCTGTGCTTTGTTTTATATAGAAAAAATCATCCTTCTCCAGGCACAAATGTCTGAAATTAGGACTCCACTTTCATAATTTTGAATATCCAAGGGTTGCTCCAAGCAAACCTGCCAGGACAGAAAGGTCAGGCTTGCTTTGGCCTCTGGTGGCTGCTGTTCATCAGCTCCTGAAACATGGGAGTTCCATGGTTTCCTTCATATGGAGACTGTCGGTTTCTCGGCTGTTTAGGTGACCTGGAAAGGCCCGGGGTGGCCTTGGACAGCCCGCACTTCAAAGGACGAGAAGAGACTTCAGATCTTTTCTCGGTCTCGGTGTTTATTAATTGTTTATCTAAAAGATTTTCTTTTGGCCCGACAGAGGTCTTCACAGCAGTCAGCCATGAGCACACTGAGAGCCCCCGGGGCAGTCACCTATCTTTATACTCGAAATTACGTATACAATATTTATAATTTTTCCCAAATACCTTTTACCCTTATTAACCAGTGCACTTTTAGTAATAACCAATCCCAAAGTGCCAACATCACCACAGAAGATGGAGGCCAAGAAGAAGAAGAAGAAGGACAGGACACGCCCCAATTCCTCCATCTTACTTCTTTAGACCCCCCTGTACAGAAATCCTAAACCCTGTGTCTTACATTCTAATTAACTTATCCCTTCACCATTCACCCCAGTGAAATCCTCCTATCCTCATACAGGTGTCATCTCCTGTGTAGGATCAAATCCGAGCCACCAGACACTTCTGGCAACATTCCAGGACTCCCGAGCCCCCCAAGGGTGGTCTCGGTCACTCTGCACCTCAGCCCTGAGGTGCTGAGATCCCACAGGAGACCAATGGAACATTTGGGAGCCTTGTGAAATGAAGGGGCCATTGTGACACTGCAGAGCACCATGGATCCAAGGCACCATTGTGACACTGCGTCGCCTCATGGAACCAAGGACATCATTGTGGCTCTGTTGGGCCACATGGTCCCAAGGGGCTAGTGAGAAGCAGTGGTGCATTAGTTAGCTCAGCTGCAACTCAGAGTCAGCCAGATCTTACCCCAAAATAATTGGGCATGAGTTTCAAGCCCTGGGAAATCATCTGTTTAATTTAGGGTGAGCTTGAGAGTTCCCCCATAAGCCTTTAGTATTGCTGAGCTAACTTGTCCAAGTTCTCCTCCCATACTGGTTACTTGTTTCCCCTACATGGTTATTGTTTGAGAATGTTCTGCCCTCAAGTGTCTATGTTGTTTCTTCCCCCTTATCTCAGGTCTTTGGATCCTGCCCCTCATACTGTTCTCGACTTCTCCATGTTTATTGTTTTTCACCCTGGTATTAAAATTCCTTTTAAACAACTCCATCAATTCCTTTTCATTTTCGCCACCCTTGCCCTGAAGTCAGGGAACCAGAGAGGTTTGTCGCAGCCACCTTCATTTTTTTTCATTTTTGCCACCCTCGCCCTGAAGTCAGGGAACCAGAGAGGTTTGTCGCAGCCACCCTCACTGAGACATTTGGCACCCGAAGAGGGACCATGACATTCAGGGCTCCCTGTTTCAGTCATGTCAGCTGGGGTTAGCTGATGGATAGGCCAGTGCTCCCTGGGATTTTGGATTGTGCCGGCCCTGGCGGATTCATCGTTGCTTCAAGGGACCTTTCCCAGGATCAGCAGGGACAACGACGATTTCACCTGCATAGGATTGCAGGTGGGTTTGGGGAAATGCAAGATATTTATTGCCCATTCTGCCACTGTGTTTTTACAATATGCACCCACGTCCCATAATTGATTTGGGGTGTTATAGCGGCTCTTCCCCATAAGGCAGAGAAAGAGAAAAATCAGCAGCCGGATGTCCAAAGTAGAAAGGAGCATATATGGATGCTTTAATTCTCACTGATCATGACATAATATTTTCAAAGAACAAATTAAAATCAATTATGAGGTGGATCATTAAAAATTTTCCAGATGCCTCTGCTGATGAAATCCATACCACTGAATTTTGGGTCTCAATGGGAGTTAAACTGTACAATTTTCGATCAAAAGGGACCCCACTGTATCCCACATGCTCCCCACTTTCCACACCACCCTTGACCAGCAAGCAGCGTGTTGAAAACTCAATCCGCTGGTCACTCCAACTCAGGACCTCCCCTCAAACGTGCCTTTCTCAGACCTTCCACGATGGTTGAAGATGGCCACGGCTGCATGGTCTTGGAGAATCATGCCCTGGAGACTCAAGATGGAAGGAGCCTGAATGTGGCTTGGGAGCCCAACCATCCTTCCTCCATCTTGGCTCCTCCACTTCCTGATACCACAACCTTTTCTCCTGCCATGAATGAACCTCCAGACTCCACCCCCACAACTACGGGTCACAACCCCACTGTTAATCATTCCACCTTCACTCTGGGCCATGCCTCCAAAACTCCACCTTGCAAGTCCGCCATCCTAAATCAAGGTACTTCCTCCCCAACACCTGACAAAATGGCAGTGCCCTTTGCCTCACCCTCCAGCAAAAATGTAACCCCCATGGTCAAAGATACTAAGCACAACGGTCACAATATTTCTAATCTGAATGTTTCTGCTCCAAGTTTTTCTTTCTCCCCAGAAGACAGTTTGGATTCCCTAGAGCCACCTCACCACTCAACCCCAGAAGATCCCTGGGAAAGGATCTGGAAAGAAGCAGTTAAGGAAGGAGACAGGCAAATATTCTCAAAACTTGTCATTGCCCTGGTATGTTATGAAAGAAGGGGGAAGAATCCCAGGTAACAGCCATTGGTTTACGGGGATATCAAGGATCTGTGTAGGGCAGCTAAAGAACATAGGAAGGACTTACCTTGTTTTAATGGCCTAATGAGGGCCATGTTTACAGCACATCTTAACGCCCTATGATTCAAAATATATTATGACCATGTTGTTGTCACCTACAGAATACACCCTGTGGGGACCTACAGAATACACCCTGTGGGGTGGGGGATGGAAGTGTTTACTAAATCAATTAATAGCAGACTATGCTAATAATGAAGAAATGACAGAATTGACAATCAACCATCTAATTGGAGTAGGACAACACAGCCAACTAGATGATCAAGCAGCAGGTATGTCCAGAGAAGTCTTGGATGATAGCAAAGAGATGGCTTTGAAAGCTTTAATCCAGGTATCAGATGTTAGCACCCCCAATTTGGACTACCTTGGGTGGCTGCAGCTAAAGCTTTAGGACAATTAGACCATATTGGGTGCCTGTTAAGTAAGCAAACCAATGCTACCTCCCTCGCATTGAGTGGCCTGCTCTCAGACATAGAGACCATCAGACAGGCCACCTTGCAAAACAGCAATAGAGTTTTTACTCTGAGTATATGGGCATGGCTGTGTAGACTCTGAGAGCATGTGTTGCATGAACCTCTCCAGCCACAGTGAGTCAATCCACAAGAGCATTTAGGTACTGAAGGAAGGGTTCAAGAAGCTTCAAGTCAAAAACAAAGACTGGGTTGAAAAACTCTTCCAGTCCAAGGGACTAAAGGGTTGGATGATGTATAGCTAAAACAGGACTATTCATTCTCATAGTGGTTATTGTTGTATTGTTAATTGTCCCATGTTTGTTTAGATGCTTTTAGAAAATCTTAGAAAATTCTTTCAGTTCCATCTTTCTTGTAAAATAGAAAGGGGGAAGATACCCAACACAGGCTCCTCATGGACTCCTTGGAGGAGAGAATTGGCAACCAGGATGGCACAAAAACCTCTCAGAGACTCAATGTGGGAAGGAAAATACTTAAAAGTACCTAAAACTATTCTTAAATCCATGAAGTACCTTAAAAACCTTGAGTATCTCAAGGCATTAATGGGCACCACTGAGTGTAAGTACAAAGCTCTCAAGGGACTCCTTAAAGCAGAGAATTGGGGCTGTGATTGTACAAACCTCACACAGAGTCTGTATCAAAACGGAAACACCAAGAACCTTAAAATAACCTAAGTACCTTGAGTAGTAATGAGCTCCACTGAGTGTTGTTACTGACAAAGCGTCTCCAGGGACTAATTACAGCAGAGAGCTGGAAGCCATGATTGCACAAACCTCTCAGAGACTCCAAGGCAAAAGCAGAGCACAAAGTCCTGGGAAAAACCTGCAGTCCCTGCAGGGAGCATTAAGGAGTCCCCAGTGCCATTCCTGAGCAAGGCTCCCCAAGGATTCCTTCCAGCAATCCTTGAGGTCACTGGGATGTGGGCTAGGGGGGATGCTGAGGGCAGGACAAGGGGCTGACAATGCCCAGCCTGGCTGGGGCTGTGCCAGGAGGCCCCAGGGCCTCAGGATAAGGTGTCTCATCAAGCCCTTTGTGGCACAGACCCTGCTGTGCCCCAGGGAACCAAGACTTGTCTTCTCTTTGTCCTCACTTGTCATCACTGCCTCCAGTTCTCTGCTCTGCCTGGGGCCTGGGGACACTTTCTCAGTGGTGTCCCTCAGTGGGACCCATTAAAGGTCCAAGAAACTTGGAGTGTGATTCTGCCTTGGAGTTCTTGAGAGGTTTCTTCAGCTCCCTCTCAGGGACTGATGTTCAGGGCCTGAGCACAAAGCCCCAGAGGCTCATTAAATTCCTGGTGCTGTGTCTGTGCTGTTGAGCTGGGCTGGGCTCCTGACACAAAGGCAGCTCCTGGTAACCAAGAAGAGTTTCAAAAGCACATTTCTCTTGATGAGCACCTCTTCTGCCAGCCCAGCAGGGCTGGGGCACTGCCTGCAGCCACCCTGGGCACAGCACAGAAGCACAGAGATCTTCAATCAGTCAGGGCTGGGAAGGTACTGAGAAGTGCCTGGAGCAGAATCACTGCCAGCCCTTGGCACAGGAACCTCTGGCTGCAGGACAATGCAGCTGCGGCTCCTGGACCCATCTCCTAAAGCTGGAACATCCCAATGCCTACAGACACTGTGAGTACATTCTCTAATTGTCTCTTGAGCAGAGCAGCCAGGGGTGCCCAGGGCTGTCCTGCAGAGCAGGGTCCTGCAGCCCAGGGCGCTGTGCTGGGCAGGGACTCTGCTGCCTGCCAGGGACAGCTCTCAGCCAGCCCTGGCAGCTGCTCCCAGCGCTGGAGAGAAGCTGTGGGGGGGAGGAGCCACCTTGAGCAGGGCAGGGGCTGCTGATGAGAGGGGCTGGGTGGGGCAGGGCTGCTCCCAGCTCCAGACCAGCCTGGGCACAGCTCCAGAGGACACTTCCCAAAGAGGGTAAGCCTGGGATTGCTGTAAAGATCAGGAGCTTTCCTGAGAGTGTTTTCAATTTCAAGATCAGGAGCTTTCCTGAGAGTGTTTTCAATTTCCTGCTTGGAGAAGGATGGGAACGTTGGGGTGATGAAAAATAGATTTTTTCATTTTATACATTTTTCATATAATTGTAGCACTATAAATTACTATTACATAGTTATAAATCTATAATCCTTATTTCAGTCTGGTAAACTTTTAATGAACTCTATTACTATTATATACTTGTATAACTATAATCCTGTATTAACTCTATTTTTTTCCCTAAGCTTTTTCTTTGATTTTAGAAAAATAAGCTGATGTCTAAATGCATTCCGGAAATACATATAGTATACAATACATATAGTATCCTGTACAGTCTTATTATCAGGAAGAGGACCTAGAAGAGCATTTTGTTTTTTGACCAGAATGTGAGCAGTCATAACAAAAACTTGAAAGCAAAGAAGCCCTTGGACTTACTCCAATGGATTGAGCCAGGGGTGTGTAACTGGGGTAAGTGAATCTCCTATTGGATGTTCCTGTTAAATTTTCTTAATTAATCAACTTTAATAAATTGTGTAAATCAGTCCCCAGGTGTGCCCCATCCCCACTGGGACACCTGGAAGCTTCCAATAAGTGTCTGGTTTTTACTTTACTGTTTTAACACTGTTGCAAGGGTTGTTGTTTTTTTTTTCTCTCTCTTTTGATTATAGACAACAGGGGGATGAGAGAAGAAGAACAGGAATTGTAATCCCAGAATCCCAGGACATGCTGAGTTGAAAGGGACACACAGGATCATACAACTAATGTTTGAACTTTTACAGGAACTGCAGAACTGTAAATTAAGCTGGTCAGTCTCTCTGCTGGGAGCCTCCCAAGGGGCCCTCAGTCACTCCTCAGGCCTGGACAGCAGCAGGGCCCAGCAGGGCTCTCCTGAGCTGCCCTTGCCCAGCTGCACACAAAGCCCTCCCCAGCCAGGGCCCTGCACACAGGCAGGTTTCTGTAGGGCCCCGGCCAGGGCACACAGGCTGGGATGGGCTCTGTGAGCGCTGGCAGGGACAAGGCTCCTCTCAGGAGGGAATGTCCAGGCCCAGGGAGATGCTCAGGGAAGGAGAGGGGGCTGAAGAGAGCAGTGCTGGGGGCAGGATGAGGGCAGTGCTGGTGTGTGGGAGGTGCTGGGCACAACTGGGCATGGGAACAGTGTCCTCAGTGCCCGGCTGTCTCTGCCCTGCCCTCTCAGGAACAGCACCACAACATCTTCTCTTGGTTCTGCCCTGCCCTGATATTGTCACTGTTATCTGCTGCTCTCAGGGAGGCTCTGGCATTTGCAGCAGCTGAGTCAGGCACTGCCCTTGACATTCCTGCCAGGCAGGGGTGTCCATGGGAATGGGGTATCCAAGCTTCCTTGGCACCTGTGGTGCTGTGGGCAAAGCAGCCCATGGGAAAGGGGAATGAGCTGAGCCCCCTCCCTGAGATCCCATCATGGACACAGTCAGGGATCTCCTTGCTGTGCCCTTCCAAGCACTGAGCTGCCCTCCTGGGTGCAAATCTGTGCCAGAGACTCTGGGATTTGCCTGAATGTCCCACGGGGAAGGGCAGAGCTGCCAGAGCTGAGGAAATGCTGTTGGGTTTGCCCAGGGAGCCGTGAGTGTCCTTGGCACAAGGGGGTGCTGAGACATTGCCCAGAGACCTTTAGAGAGGGAGAGACATTCAGGGATTCCTCTGCTCTGGGCAGGGTCTGGTTTATCCCAGGCTGACCCAGGAGTGTGATTGTGCTCTGATTGCAGCCTAAGGTACAAAGCCAGGGCAGTTGGGCACAACCCCATCCAGCCCCTCACCTTCCCTAAGCCACAGGGAATACTTTGCCTCTCCCATCTCTCAGTGGCAAACTCTGAGTGCAGAAGAAATGCTGGGGATTTCTGCCCTCAGAGAGCCAGGAGTGATGTGTGGATAGGAAAACAATTCCTAAAACCAACTCCTGCCATCATTTGGTCTAGAGAGTGCAGATGCTACCAAGCCTATCTCCATTAGTAGTGATTCCCCTGACAAATCCTGACTATCCAGGCTTGTCCTTCTGCCCCATGGCCACAAACCCAGAGCAGCGGGGTAGGGATGGCTCCTCAAGGGCCTCCATGCACAGGCCTGGCTGCTCCTGGCACACTCAGCCAGCACAACTGGAGCTCAGGCAGGGACCTGGGTGAAGGTTTTCCCAGAGCAGGAACAAGGGTGGGTGAGTCACAGTGCGACAGTCTACAGGGAATGGCCCAGGTTTGGCTCCAAGCAGCCTCTTCTGACTTGTCACTGTCCTTTCTCCATGAACAGGTCCCCATGTGCAGCCCCAGCAAATGTCCAACAGCAGCTCCATCAGCCACTTCCTCCTGCTGGCATTGGCAGACACGCGGCAGCTGCAGCTCCTGCACTTCTGCCTCTTGCTGGGCATCTCCCTGGCTGCCCTCCTGGGCAACGGCCTCATCATCAGCGCCGTAGCCTGTGGCCACCACCTGCACACGCCCATGTTCTTCTTCCTGCTCAACCTGGCCCTCAGCGACCTGGGCTCCATCTGCACCACTGTCCCCAAAGCCATGCACAATTCCCTCTGGGACACCAGGGACATCTCCTACACTGGATGTGCTGTACAGCTGTTTTTCTTTGTGTTCTTTATCTCAGCAGAGTATTTCCTCCTGACCATCATGTGCTATGACCGCTACGTGTCCATCTGTAAACCCCTGCACCACGGGACCCTCCTGGGCAGCAGAGCTTGTGCCCACATGCCAGCAGCTGCCTGGGCCAGTGCCTTTCTCCATGCTCTGCTACTCATAGCCAATACATTTTCCCTGCCCCTGTGCCAGGGCAATGCCCTGGGCCAGTTCTTCTGTGAGGTGCCCCAGATCCTCAAGCTCTCCTGCTCACACTCAAACCTCAGGAAACTTGGGCTCATTGCTGTTAGTGCCTGTTTAGGACTCGAATGCTTTGTATTCATTGTTTTCTCCTATGTGCAGATCTTCAGGGCTGTGCTGACAATCTGCTCTGAGCAGAGACAGCACAAAGCCTTTTCCACCTGCCTCCCTCACCTGGCTGTGGTCTCCCTGTTCACCAGCACTGTCACAATTTTGTACTTGAAGCCCCCCTCCATGGCCTCCCCATCTCTGGATCTGGCTCTGTCAGTTCTGTACTCAGTGGTGCCTCCAGCCCTGAACCCCCTCATCTACAGCCTGAGGAACCAGGAGCTCAAGGCTGCAGTGTGGAGACTGATGATTGGATGCTTTCAGGAATATTAAACTGCTGGCCGGTTTCTGCAAATCACTTGTAATAAAAGTCATGTTTGATACTTGTGAGTTCCATTTTGGAGGTTCTTTTTCTTTGTTTTAACTTTTAAATATTGTCCACAAAGAAATGTCATTGTTTGTGCCATTTCTCCTTTTAGTTCTCTGCACCTTCCCCACGGCCACAGACTGTGTCAATAAGGGCTGCGCTCTCACGGCTTTAAAGGAACTAAAGGAACTCCCAGCAGAGTTTTCTGCAGAGATGCCCTTTTGTTGCCTTCTCTGGAGCTGCAGCAGCAATGTCTGTGTGCAGAGCTGGGGCAGATCAGGGCTGGCCCAGCAGCTGTGCCCAGCAGCAGTAGCACTTGGTGGTGCCAGTGCTGCTGCCATGGCCCTGCCCCGCTGCCCTGGTGGCCCTGGTGTTACTGCAGGGCCTGAGTGCTCTCAGGGCTGGGCACAGCCCTGGTGGTGGCAGTGCCAGGGCTGCAGCAGGGACAGGCCATGGGCACTGCTGGGGCAGTGCTGACGCCTCAGGCCAGGCCCTGGGGGCTCCAGGCTTCTTGCCCAGGCTCTCTCAAGAACATGCCCAGGCCAATGCTCAGCACAGAAAAGTCCCGTGAGCAGCCCCAGGCTGGCCGTGGGCAGACTGGGGGCAAACAGCATGGCTGGGGCTCTGCAAGGGCCCTGGGGGAGATGGGAAGGAGCAGCAGAGAAGGGGTTGATCTATCCACAGTGCGTTGGACAGCCCAGGGCAGTGTCCCAGAGTGTCCTCATGGAGCTGCCAACAACATCCCCCCTCTGCAGCCCTGGCCTCTCCCCCAGCTCACACAGGTGCCCCATCCTTGCAGGCACAGACACGGCAGCACTGGCTCAGGAGCCCCTGTTTGCATTGCACACAGCAGGCGGGAGCACCCCCATGCTGTTGGTGTGGGGACATGAACCTGAGGGAGCACAAATGCCATCAGCCCCTGGGGCCAGCAAGGGCTTGGGGACACCAGGGAAACCACTCAGCTTTGTCCTGGCCTCTGCACTCAGCCAGAAAGTTTGATCTCATCAGCTGGGAGTTTCCTGTCCCACTGCAGACGCTGTTGCTCAGAGCCAGGGCTGCCTGGCAGCCACCCCTAAACTGCCCTGAGCATTTCATCTGCTTCACCTTTGCTTTCTTCACTCTTCCTGAAACAAATGTCTTCCAGTTACTCATCCCTTTTCCCTCCCCTGAAAACAGCCCCTCCCTTTTTGCCCTTTCCTCTCTGGCCCCACTCCCCATTGCAGTTCCTGACTTGGCATCATGGGAACATCCCTTGGGCAGCAAGACCATCCTACAAGTGGTGCAGGAATTGTCTGCAGGCTCCTGCAGTGCCTGGTGCTGCTCCCTTGCCAGAGGCACCCCAGGCCAGGGGGGCACATCTGGGCTGCTGTGTCTGGCTCTGGGGCTCCCTGTTCTGGGCAGTGAGGAGGAGCTGCAGAGGCTCTGCAGGACTGACAGGATGGGCTCTGGGGCTGGCAGGAGAAGCTGAGGGACCTGGGCTGCTGGAGCTTCTGCAGAGGAGGCCCAGGGCTCATCCTGCAAGTGCTCCAAGGGTGCTTTCACAGAATCCCAGAATCAGGAAGGTTGGAAAAGACCTTGGAGATCATCAAGTCCAACCTGTGAAAGCACCCAATTCTGTGAAAGCACCCTTGGAGCTTCTGCAGAGGAGGCCCAGGGCTCATCCTGCAAGTGCTCCAAGGGTGCTTTCACAGAATCCCAGAATCAGGAAGGTTGGAAAAGACCTTGGAGATCATCAAGTCCAACCTGTGCCCTCACACCGCCTTGTCTCCCCTGGACCTCCTCTTCTCCAGGATAAACAACCCCAGCTCCCTCAGCCACTCCTCACAGGACTTGTGCTCCTGTAGGAGAGTCTGTAGGAGTGACGAGGGTCACACACGGTTGGGACGGACTGAGACGAGTTCTCTTTGAAGCCAAGTCGTATAACTTGCTGTTTATTGCAAAGGGCGTGGGTGCAGGGCCTTGCTGAGAGCTCCCAGCCGCAGCTCGGAGCACGCCCGAGAGAAGAGAGGGGTAGAGAGGATGAGCAGTAAGAACGTAAAAGCATAAGAGGGTAAATGGAAAGTAAGTAGGTGAGTGAGTGAGAAAGTAAGAAGAAGAAGAAGTAGAAGTAAGATAAGAGATTGCGAAAAGAGAACGAAGTTCCTGTTACAATACAATAAATCATTTTCAGTGTTGAATATTCAGATTCTCATCAACCAATCTACTACAGCATGCATATCCTATAACATTTCCATACAACCTATAAGAATCACATTACCATACTGTTTTACATTTTAAACCCTAAATCTTACTCTTTGGGCACTATCTGCCAAGCTGCAGGGTCTGCTCTTACCCTTGGACCTGCCTGCCTGCAGAGGGTATTGTTTCATCAAGAGGGGATTACCTTCAGCTCGCCACACCATTGTTTTCCAGTTGTTCAGTAACTAAGGGATCTCAAAACTTGCTTTCATTTCAATCTCACTTATAGTTTCTATATTCTCAAAATCTTTTGCCAGGCAATCATATTTATAAGGCTTTCCTGTTCCATCCTCCCCAACATGCTCCAGACCCCTCACCAGCCTTGTTGCCCTTCTCTGGACACTCTCCAGCCCCTCCATTTCCTTCCTTAATTTGTGGCCCAGAACTGGACGCAGCTTTCGAGGGGCTGCCCTACCAGTGCTGAGCACAGGGGAAGAATCACTGCCCTGCTCCTGCTGGCTGCACCATTCCTGATCCAGGCCAGGAGCCATTGGCTTTCTTGGCCACCTGGGCACACTGCTGCCTCATGTCCAGCCTGCTGTCCATCTTTCCTTGCAGGTCCCTTTCTGCCTGGCTGCTGTCCAGCCCCTCTGTCCCCAGCCTGTAGAGCTGCAGGGGTTGTTGTGGCCAAAGTGCAGGACCCAGTACTTGGACTTGTTAAACCTCACTTGCTTGATTTGGGCCCTGAATCCAGCCTGTCCAGGGCCCTGTGCAGAGCTCTCCTACCCTCCAGCAGATCCACACTCCCAGCCAACTTGATGTCACCACAGTTCCATGAGGCCCCAGAGTGTCCTAATGGTCTCCATGATTCCATGAGGCCTCTCAGTGTCACAATGTCCCTTTGGTTCCATGGGACCTCTTCGTGTCACAATATCCTTTGGATTCTTGGGCCCTGCAGTGTCACAATGTCACCATGGTCCCCCAAGGCCCTGCAGTGTCACAATGGATCCTTGGTTCCATGAGGTCGGGCAGTGCAGCAATGCTCTCCTTAGTTCCACAGGGTCACAATGGCCTCTTATTCCCAAGGGCCACCATGCTGTCAAGCATGTTTCCTTCATTCCAGGAGTCCCTGAGGAGCACCACTGGCCCCTTGGTTCCATGGGGCCCTGCAGTGTCACAATGGCCCCATCATGACACCAGGTCCTGCTCTGTCACAATGATCTGCGTGGTCCCTCAAGGCCCTGCAGTGTCACAATCATCAGAGAATCAGCCAGGCTGCAAAAGACCTTGGAGAGCATCAAATCCAACCTGGGACCCAACACCACCTTGTCATCCAGACCATGGCATTCAGTCCCATGTCCAGGCTTTCCTTAAACACTTCCAGGGACGGTGACTCACCCACCGCCCTAGGCAGCCCATTCGAGTGCCCAATCACCCTTACTGTGAGGAATATTTCTTAATGTCCAGCATAAATATCCCATGGTGCAGCTGAAGGCTGTACCCTCTTTTCCTGTCACTATTGCCTGGGAAAAGAGCCTGACCCCCACCTGGCTGCACCCTCCTGTCAGGGAGTTGTAGAGAGTGATGAGGTCTCCCCTGAACCTCCTCTTCTCCAGGATAAACAATCCCAGCTCCCTCAGACACTCCTCACAGGACTTGTGTTCTAAACCCCTCCCCAGCTTTGTTGTGCTTCTCTGGATACGCTCCAGCCCCTCCATGTCCCTCCAAAACTGGGGGGCCCAGTACTGGACACAGCACTCGAGGTGCTGCCCAATCAGTGGTCAGCACAGGGGAAGAATCACTGCCCTGGTCCTGTGTCATTGTGTTCATAGGGGTCCCAGGACAATGGAACAGATGAGAATCTTGACTCCATGTTTAAGAAGACTGATTTTTTATTTTATGATATATAAGAAATTAAAAGAAAATTATATATTAAAACCATACTAAAATAATAGAAGAAAGGATATAATCCGAAGGCTAGAAAGTAAAGGAATGGAATGATAATAAAA
This sequence comes from Melospiza melodia melodia, assembly GCF_035770615.1. Classification (NCBI taxonomy): domain Eukaryota; kingdom Metazoa; phylum Chordata; class Aves; order Passeriformes; family Passerellidae; genus Melospiza; species Melospiza melodia. The sequence goes on along the minus strand of NW_026948797.1, from coordinate 2,928,638 downwards.
TCTTGTGTCTGACCAAAGTCCCAACAGGGCTGGACCTGTGATAGGTCATCATGTAGGAACAATTTCACCTGCTGGGTAAACAACTCTCTAAATGACATTTCAAAGCAGCAAAACATCGAAAAGCTGAAGCTTCCCAGCTTCTCAGGAGAAAAGATCCTAGCGTGACGGTCCTGCTGGCCACACCATTCCTGATGCAGAGAAGTGCCAGGGGTGGGATGAGGAAAAAGGTGGGGAAGGGGTGAGGAAAAAATCTGAATGATTGTCAGCCATGAAGGGTCTTGATCTTCATATTTATTCAGACTACATTAGAAGTTGCTGGGGGTCAATATCAATTGAACATTGCTGAAACCAAACTATAATAGGGGAAAAAAAAACAGGAGAAAAAAGTCTGGAGAAATAAAATTCATCATCAACCTCCAAGTGGCTGAGGATCCACCCCCATCAGAGTAGCAATAAACAGAAATGGGCACAGCTTTGTGGCTGCCCCAGCTTCAGCATGGGCCCTGGGCCTGGAGCAGGAGCAGCTCTGGAGGGCCCCAAGGCCACGGCTCTTGTGCTGTCCTGGGCAGATGGGATGGCAGCAGGGGCTGCAGAGCTCTCAGCACCTCAGCCCCAGGGGAGCAGGGCAGCCAGGGAGTCTCCTTTGGCCTTGGCCCAGCACCTTCCCCCATGGCTGGGGCTGAGTCCTGTGGCAGCTGCAGCTGCTGCTGTGCCCTTGCCAGGGGCTGAGGCCGTGGGGCAGTGCCCAGAGCAGCCTGGCCTGAGCAGAGCTGTGGGGCCAGAGCCGGCTGGGCTGGGCTGGGGAGAGGCCCTTGGTGCTGCCCAGAGCTCAGAGCAGCTGGCAGAGCTTGCAGAGAGCTGGGCTGGGCTCTGAAAGCCTGGCCCAGAAACCATCAGTGTCCATCTCAGCCTGGCTGAGCGTGCTGGGGCAGGACTCAGGCCAGGCCTTGTGGGGCAGGGCCAGCGCCTGTGCAAGGCATTGCAAACAGGCAAGTGGCCCAGAGAGGAGGCTGCTTTGTGCCCTGTGTGGCATGGACAGAGCAGGGAGGGGGCCCAGGACATTTGTCAGCACCAGCCTCTGTGCCCAGCCCTTGGCAGCCGTGGCTGCTGAGCCCAGCTTTGGCCTGGGCTGAGTTTGGCTGTGGCCCAGCTCCATCCTCCTGCACGGCTCAGGGCTTGTTCCTGGTCATGGCCAGCCCTGGCTGCCTCTCTGCTGGCCCAGAGGCTGGCAGAGCCCAGGGCAGGGCTGTCTGTGCAGGCCCACAGGTGCCACGGGCTCTGCAGGAGCTGGCAGAGGCTGCCCAGCAGGGAGGCCATGGGGCACAGAGCCCCAAGGCTGCTGTGGGCACCATGGCACAGGGGCCATTCCCAGCCGCAATGCTCCTGGCCTGGCCTGGGCCTGCACAGGGGCTGGGCCACCATGGCTGGGCCAGCACAGGGCCACAAAGGGGCCTCGCAGCCGCTGCCGGGGCTGACAGCAAGGCCAGGCACACACAAGCAATTGCTGAGCATGGCCTGCGCTGGCCAGGCCTGACTGTCGCAGACATTTCTTCACAGAAATCCTTTCTTTGGGATTTCTGCATCTTCTGGAGGGTAGAAGCCTCAGAAGACAAGGTAAACAATTATTATCAGCTGCTGTGGAATGTAACAGGGGTTTCTTGATTGGCTCATTTTCTATGTTTATAATTAAGGGCCAATTACCAGTGCAAGCTAGGGGACTGAGTCCCTGGAGATAACTTTGTTGTGGATTCTTTCTATCTATTCTTAGCCTAGCCTAGCAGCTCTGCAAACTTCTCTCTATATTCTATTTAGTATAGTAGTAATGTATTATATCTAATATATCAATAAATAAGCCTTCTGATCAAGAAACAAGATCCACCGTCTCTCTCTCACCAGCAGCGACCCACTCAGGCGCTGTGCCAAAGGCAGAGCTCAGCGGCCCTTGGGGACTGCAGGAACGGTCCAGAGCCCAAAGAGCCTCCATGGCTGGGCTGGAGACCAAGGCTGCAGGAGGGAAATGCAGGGCTGCTGTGGGATGGGGACGGCATTGAATTCCGGCACACACCTCAGCTCTCTGATGATCCTGGTACCATGCTGGGCCCTGTTTCAGACTGGAGCAGAGCAGATGTTGATGGGACAGGAGCTCTGCGGGGCTGTCAGGGACCTGCAATTGGCAAGGTGCTCTGCTCTCCCTCAGGTGCTCTCAGAGAGATCCAATCCCAGCTGGGAACCTCAGGGCACATGTGGCACCGCCTGTTCATTGGCACACAACTGATGTTTGCCTGGAAAGGGGCACAGGTTTTAATACATGTTAGTTTCATTATATACAAGCAAATCTTTATTATCTGCGTCATTTGAGTACTCTTAAGGAATGGCAACGTTTTCCCACCAGAAACGGGGATTTCCTGGAAGCATACTGATGGCAGGAGAAGAAATACTGATCTTCCTATCTACTTGTGTCACCAATAATCAGTGTATTATTTAATCTCTCTTTTTTCCATCAAGTGCTTCCATCTCTCCTGGTTAAATGGCATGTCCAAGGACATCTCTTCACTAGACCAGCTGGATATTTGTTCTTCCCATTGGTCCCAGATTTCCTCCACCAGATGCTCTCTGGTCATTCAAGTGCCTCTCAACTGACTGGCTTCATGCTTTGAGCTTCAGGGAGTTGCCCAAAGTACACAAACCTGATGAGTTGTGGTTCCCACTGCAGGGGCACTTGGACCTTGGCTCTGCACTAGAGAGCTCTTCATCTCCTTTCTGTCTTTTCCTCCCTCTGGCCATGGAGGGAGCTCCTGACTTCAGTGTGTGACTCGTGTGCAAAGAGCTAATCTGGGCAGAATTGGGGCAGGGAGGGTTTGGGGGGACCTTGGGATCGGTGCTGGGCACAGTAGGTGATTTCCATTGCTCTGAGACTGCTGTGGAAAATGGATTTAATATCCAGCAGAGGAATGACTTTTGCATTTGATAGAGCCGTGCCTTCCCCTGGGTTTGTTGGCTGAAAAGAAATGAACATCCCTCTGTGTCTTGGGCAGCTCCTTCTCCAAGGAAAGCAGGTGGGAGTTGGAGCCAAGGAGCTGAAAGCTGCAGGTGCAGCCTGGGCTGGAGGGAGCTCAGATTTGCACAAGGCTGCTCTGAGTGCCAGGGCTTGGATGGGGGAAATGGTGGGATGGGGGTAGGGACAGAGTCTGATTGATTGTCAGCCATGGAGGGTCTTGATTTTCATATCTATTCAAACTGAATGAGGAGCTACTTGGATTCAATGTCAGTTCGAGACTACACATATTGATTTATGAACAGGAAAAAAACCTAAGCAGGACCTAAAAACCTTTTCTCATTATCTTTTTATATAGAATATATTCCGTTTGAACACAGTACTAAATGTGTCAAATTAACCACAGATGATTTGAAAACTGAAATCACATTATTCCCAGAGGCTTGGCTTGTTAAGGTGTTCTGAATGTTAATGAGCCCTGGGCCATTGAATTCCTGAACTGAAGAGCTGAAGGCTGAACAAGCCTCTGGAGCAGGAAAATTCAGCAGCAGCCTCCAAGGTGCTGAGGATGTCAGCAGCCCCCACTGAGGCCATCCCTGCCCAGAGACCGTGGGGAAATGGGCAGACAAGGAGAGCGTCCCTGGGGCTGGGGCAGCACAACTCAGAGGCACCAGGGGCTGCAGCTGGGAAATGGAGTGTGGAATGTGGCTGGGAAAGCCTTGCCTGGGCTGGGCCAAGCAGGACAGACAAGCCCTGACTGCCATCCCCCAAACGACTCTCCCAAGGAGACATTTAAAAGGAATTGCAATTCTTTCCATGCTCTGAGTTGGACTCACTGGAGAAATACCAACAAAAGATTCTCAGGAGCTTAAAACAACAAAACAGCTTTTACTGGTAACTTTAGAAAATCAGAGAAACTTTGGCAAAAGGTTTAATATGACATTCAATCAACACAAAACACTTCTCAAAGCATTAACTTGTCCCCTTCACCTTCACAAACTCTAAGCCTGTTCAATTTGAAGTTACTCCAAATTGGCAAGAAGGAGGAATTAGAAGAAGAAAAAGAAAACACAGAAGGAGAGAAAGAAATAAAAGAAAATACAGAGGAGCACACAAACAGCTACCAAGTTCTGTTGATTCCAGAACTGTTCAGATGGAAATTCCAAGAGGAGGTATGGTCAAGATGTGTGCTTGCCTTGTGGTCAGCCCTCAGTTCCATTTGGTCTTCCTGGGCCCTTCCCCCAGGTGGGCCTTGGGCTCATTTGGTCCCTCAGGAGCTGGGCTGGGGGCTGCAGAAGTGGCTGTGGAGCATTGGCTGTGCTGTGCCAGGGACTGGCAGACACTGCTGGGCTGGGATGGAGGCTCTGGGGGTGTTAGCGTTCAAAAACACATAATCACGGGGTATTGTATGCGATGCTTTTTATTAAGAGCTCTGGGAATCAGGGTATATTCAACCCAAATCTCACTCCAACCATACATCCGAAATGATCATGTTTTATACTTTATCGTTACATAACTTTCATGTTAATTATTAAACTTATATTGTTCTATTGTATACATAAATTTAGCCCCTCTCTGAATTTCCAACATAGTTTCTCGTTATTCTTCTTATGGTTATATAATAATTTTATTTAATTACTAAACAATCATTCCATCTGACAATTATATAATTTATCATTCTGCTTATGCAGGTGCAGTTGATCTGGGAAATCACAAAGTCTAACATTTTAGATTCTATCTTTAACTTTTTCCAGGTCTCCACTATCAGGGGGATTGGGGTTCCAGGGCAGGGCAAGGCTGGACCTGCCCCTTCCTCCCCCACACATGAAATGTTTTGAGCCAACAATCTCCTCCAGTCTGTCACAACAAACAGTTTTGGAGGTGGAACACAATTGTGTCCATGGGCACCTGGATGAGAAGGACAGTTGTTTTCCATAGCAAGGAAAGGACAGATCCACAGTGTTTGGAAGGCAGGTGAGAGCCTCACTGGGCCAAGGCCAGCCAGACTTGTCAGGAATGGCAGATTTTGTCTGGGAATAGTCTTTGGATATAGGGCATTTTGGAGGTGTAAACCCAGTCTTGGCCAGGGGCACCTGGACCAATTGGGAGTGACTGAGTCTACACTGGGGGCAACTGGGATTGACTGGGACCATGCTGGGGGAGACTGGGATCAGAGTGGATTCATACTGGGATAATACTTGGAGTGACTGGGTCTGTGCTAGAGGCCACTGAGAGGAACTGGGATCAGATTGGCAGCAACTGGCACCATGCTGGGAGCAACTGGGATCATCATGGCATCAGAGTAGGATCATACTGGGAGTGACTGGGTGGGTCCTAGAGGCAACTGGGTGTGACTGGGATCACACTGGGAGAAAATGGGACCATGCTGGGGACAAATGGGATCATACTGGGAGCAACTGGAATCACACTGAGGGTGACTGGGATCCTTCTGGAATCATACTGGAAGTGACTGGGAGCAGGCTGAGGGCAACTGGGACCATGTTGGGGCAATTGGGATATACAGGAAGTGACTGGAATTGTGCTGGAGGTGATTGGGAGTGACTATGGGCAACTGGAATCATGCTGGAAGCTACTGGGAGCAACTGGGAGTGAGTGGAAGCACACTGGGGGTAACTGGGATATACTGGGAGAGACCAGGAGTGACTGGGATCCGAGAGGAGCCATAAAGGAAGTTGCTGGAATACTACTGGGAGTATCTGGGAGTGACTGGAATCCTACTGGGAGTGACTGGAATCATATTGGGTGATTTGAAGTGACTGGAACCATATTGGGGGCAAGTGGCACCGTACTGAGAGTGATGGGGTTCATACTGGAATCATAGTGGGAAGGACTGGAGCCATACTGGCAGTGCCTGGAACTATAGTAGAGGTGAATGGGAACACTTGGGATCATACCAGGATCACACTGGGAGTGACCAGGATGATACTGGGATCATACTGAGTGTAACTGGAAGTGACTGGGACCATCCTGGGGGTGACTGGGAGCCACAGGGCCCATGCTGGGAGTGACCTGGGGAGAACTGGGGGAACCGGCTCAGCTGGGGCTCAGGGTTGTTCTCCCCCAGGGCTGCCTTGGGTCCTGCTGCCACCCCTGGCCCCACAGAGCCAAGGGACAGGGGACAGGGACAGGGAGCAGCTGAGGGACAGGGACAGGGGACAGCTGAGGGACAGGGACAGCTGAGGGACACTGAGCTCCAGCACTTTGGGGCTGTTGCCCTTGGGCTCCCAGCACAGGCCCAGGGGCAGAATCCCCTCCAGGAACTGTTGTTTGCTTTGAGCTTTGCTCTGGAACATTCCCCAGGAGCCCCTGCAGTGGCTGCAGCCCGGCCGGGTGCCCGGGGCCACCAAAGCCACTCCAGCAGTGCCCTCCTGCCCCGGGCAGGGCCAGAAAAGCCAAGCAAAGGCTCATGCTGGGCTCAGGGCAGGGACAGGGCACTCCCCTGGCGTTGCCATAGGCACAGCAGAGCCAGTCTGGGCAAAGGATTAGGATTGATGTCCCATGGAATCCCAGCAGGGATTACTTCTCATTGCACTGCTGGCATTGCTTTGGTCATCCATTCAAATCATTTCCCCATGGAATTCCCATGGCAGTGGGTTAGGGGGGGATCCATCCATGGAATTCTCACCTGACTGGAATGAGAGTGAGATCTGGCCATGGAAATTCCATGGCAATTCCTGCATTCCCAAGTCCCCCATTCCTGAATCCCCCATTCCCATAGGAATTTCCCTTCCCCTCCCACACCCACCTTTGTGCTCCTGAGCCACCCAACCCCATCTGACGTATTTCCACCCAGGTGTGTCCCAGGTAATGCTTCCTCTGCTCCACCATGATCCCTTTGGATTACCAGCACCTCTGGCTGATCCAGGTGGCACCATCGGACACTGCAAAGCTCCTGGATCCCAGCTGGAAGGAGATGAAATCCCAGCCCTTGTAGCCATACCGGTGGGATCCATAGATGCTCCATTGGACAGGAGGTCACAGCTGGAAACCACTTGCAGCATGTGGAGACTTGGGAAGGAGGATAGAACAGATCCATGGAGTTGTGTCCCAGCCTCAGGGAGCCCCTTGGATTCCCATCCCAGCCCCACATATCCCCCCCATCCCCAGAGATCCCATACCAGCCCCTCAGAGCCCTCCATTCTCACAGATCCCAGCCCAGACCAGGCTCCCTCCACTCCCCCCACTCTGGTTGTACCCGCCCCGTCTCCAGGGAACTGTCAGCCACGGGCCGGGTCCTGTCCTTGAGCCAGTGCTGGATATCCCAATATCCCAGCCCTGGCTATCCCAACATCCTGGCCCTGCCTATCACAATATCCCAGCTCTGGCTATCCCCAAATCCCAGCCCTGGCTATCCCAATATCCCAGCTCTGGCCATCCCAGTATCCCAGCTCTGGCCATCCCAGTATCCCAGCCCTGGCTATCCCAGTATCCCAGCCCTGGCTATCCCAACATCCCGGCCCTGGCCATCCCAATATCCCAGCCCTGGCCATCCCAATCTCCCAGCCCTGGCCACCCCAATATCCCGGCTCTGGCTATCCCAATATCCCAGCCCTGGCTACCCCAATATCCCAGCCCTGGCCATCCCAATATCCCAGCCCTGGCCATCCCAATATCCCAGCCCTGGCCATCCCAATCTCCCAGCCCTGGCCACCCCAATATCCCGGCTCTGGCTATCCCAATATCCCAGCCCTGGCTACCCCAATATCCCAGCCCTGGCCATCCTAATATCCCAGCTCTGGCCATCCCAGTATCCCAGCCCTGGCTATCCCAGTATCCCAGCCCTGGCTATCCCAACATCCCAGCCCTGCCTATCCCAATATCCCGGCTCAGGCTATCCCAGTCTTCCAGCCCTGGCTATCCCAATATCCCAGCTCTGGCCATCCCAATATCCCAGCCCTGGCCATCCCAATCTCCCAGCCCTGGCCACCCCAATATCCCGGCTCTGACTATCCCAATATCCCAGCCCTGGCTACCCCAATATCCCAGCCCTGGCCATCCCAACATCCCAGCTCTGGCCATCCCAATATCCCAGCTCTGTCTGTGCCAATATCCCAGCCCTGGCCATCCCAATATCCCAGCTCTGGGTATTCCAACAGCTCAGCTCAACTCCTCCCACCATCCCTGCTTTCTGTGGCTCCATCCAGCCCTGCTCGCTGCCCCAGTGCTCCCAGGGGGTCCCTCCCATCCACATCCCCCACAATCAAGGACAGGGGACCCCCGGGCCAGGCTCCGACAGCACCACTTCCTGGTACTGCAGGGAGGGGAGAACGGGGGGACATGGAGATTTGGGAGAGCTGGGGGGCTGAAAGTGAGAGTTTGGGATCCAGGGCGTTCCACAGGCCAAGAAAAAGGGGGACATGATAGGGGCCTGAGTAAATATATGTATTGCAGTAAAAGATCTCTATTGTATAAGTGACCCTGCCCTGATTCGAGTTATTGTAAATGGGCTGCAGCTGTGATGCCCTTAATTGGGCAGCAGCTGTAGCCCGCGGAGGTAGCTGGGATAAAAGGGGGTGGGGCAGTCAGGGAGAGCTGGAGAGGAGCCCTAATGAAGAAGCTGGAGCAACACTGCTGTGAACAGCTGTATGTGAGAAAACCCCAAGAGAATGTGTGAGACTCTAGAAATATGAAATACAACAATATGAATACAACAGGACATGAAGAGCTGGCAGAGCTGGGAAGGAGGTTCAGGGGCTCAGAGTCAAGGAAAGGGGTGAAGGGACTGGGAGAGCTGGGACTGGGAAAACAAAAGAGGCTACAAAACCCCAACCAGAAAAAACCTAGTCACAGATATTAAAATCTTACCACCATGTCCCCTCCCCCCTAACACAACTAAAACCAAAAACTCCTACATCCTACAACTCATACAAATTAACCCTACAACTAAACACAAAAAAACTCAAAAACCAACCATAAAACCAATCCTTACACAACCCAACCACAACTTCCACCACAAGTTACTGGCGGGTCAGATGTTAACCCTTTCAATACTTCAATCATCCCTCAAGTAAAAGAAAAAAAACAAAATAGAAACATTAAAAAAAACCCATAAAACCGTCAAAGTCAGAAAGGAAGAAATAAATATCCCATAAAAAAGAAGAAAAAACACCTTAATCTTGAAACTAAATCCTCTTATAATCTATAAAGAAAAAACTCTTTTTCTTTATAACACATAAAACTATAAAAAAATTTAAATATTCAAAACAATATCAAAAAACCCCTCCATATTAAAATAAATTATAAAATAACTGCAATTTCATATAAAGTTCAGGCAGAAAAAAAAGTAATCTAGTACCCACAAGAGAAGATCTCTATTTCCAGAGATAAAAATATTTTAAAAAGTAGATAATAAAAACATTTACCTTTAAAAAACTCACCTTTAAAACAATACCTCATAAGTTGACATGACCCATCAATAAGCTGTAAAAAAGCTTATAGCAATAAAAGAACTTCACAATAACTAAGTTCCTCATACAACTGTTATCCATGACAAAATTAAGAATCAAAAAAAAAAAATTTTCCTCCTGTAAAAAAAACTCCATAAACTTAACAAGAAAAACTTCTCTCCCTAAAACTATAAAAACACAATTCTAGAAATAGTAAACTACTAGAAATTTTTAGTTTAGTTTCTTTACATTGTCAGGTTAAAAAAAAATTGTAAGAAAAAAAAAGTGTTCTAAAGAATTTAATTCTTACTACTTTTTTTTTTCATTTGCTTTTAATAAAATTTTCTTATACTCTTTTAAAATTTTAAGCCTTCTTTACCTTTCTCATAATCCTATCTCACAACAAAATAAATACATAAATAATTAACCGACACTAAAACCAACCACACTCAAAAATACATTAATTAAGAGATCTCAAGATTGGAAAAAATCTTAAATTAACAAACCAAAACCACTACAATGTCATGATAAACCATTTGCCAAAGTTTCTCTGATTTTCTAAAGTTGACAGTAAAGGTTGTTTGGTTGTTTGGAGCTCCTGTGAATCTCTTGCTGGTATTTCTCCAGTGAGTTCAACCAGAGGATGCAAACAATTGTAATACCTTTTAAATGTCTCATTGAGAGAGTTGTTTGGGGGATGGGATTCAGGGCTTGTCTGTCCTGCTTGGCCCAGCCCAGGCAGGGCTTTCCCAGCCACATTCCACACTCCATTTCCCAGCTGGAGCCGCTGGTGCCTCTGAGTTGTGCTGCCCCAGCCCCAGGGATGCTCTCCTTGTCTGCCCATTCCCCCACGGTCTCTGGGCAGGGATGGCCTCAGTGGGGGCTGCTGACATCCTCAGCAACTTGGAGGCTGCTGCTGAATTTTCCTGCTCCAGAGGCTTGTTCAGCCTTCATCTCTTCAGTGCAGGAATTCAGTGTCCCAGGGCTCATTGACATTCAGAACACCTGAACAAGCGAAGCCTCTGGAAATAATTTGATTTAATTTCCAAATCTTTTGTGGTTAAGTAGATCTCAGTAGTGTATTCAAAGTGAATACAAGATATTTAAAAAGACAGTGAGAATAGATTTTTAGGTCTTGTTTAGTTTTGTTTTCCTGTTCATAAATTGATATGTGCAATCTCCAGTTGATACTGAATCCAAGTACCTCCTCTTGCAGTTTGCATGGATATGAAAATCAAGGCCCTTCATGGCTGACAATCAATCAGACTCTGTCCCTACCCCCATCCCACCATTTCCCCCATCCAAGCCCTGGCACTCAGAGCAGCCTTGTGCAAATCTGAGCTCCCTCCAGCCCAGGCTGCACCTGCAGCTTTCAGCTCCTTGGCTCCAACTCCCACCTGCTTTCCTTGGAGAAGGAGCTGCCCGAGACACAGAGGGATGTTCATTTATTGTCAGCCAGCAAAGCCAAGGGAAGGCACGGCTCCATCAAATGCAAAAGTCATTCCTCTGCTGGGTATTAAATCCACTTTGCACAGCAGACAGTCTCAGATCAATGGAAAACACCTTCTGTGCCCAGCACAGAACCCAAGGTCCACCCAAACCCTCCCTGCCCCAATTCTGCCCAGATTTGCTCTTTGCACACATGAATCACAGGTTGAAGTCAGGAGCTCCCTCCATGCCAGAGGGAGGAAAAGACAGAAAGAGGATGAAGAGCTCTCCTGTGCACAGTCAAGGTCCAAGTGCAGCCCCTGCAGTGGGAACCACAACTCATCAGGTTTGTGTCCTTTGGGGTCAGGAACTGGTGAGACTCAGAGGCACGGAAAGGTTTCTTGCCAACAAACACAAGTTGAACATTGGAACAGTTAAATAATCACAGCTTTCCCTCAGCTCTCTGTGATGTCTCAGCAGCTTCTGACATGCCCACCGTCCCCCAGGGATTTCTGTACAGGAAGAGTTTTAGACAAAACATAGGAAAAGGTAATTCTAGGATAGTTATAAATGTAATTAGGATCTTAAGTAATGTGATATTTATTTCAATTTCGGAAAAATTGAGGAATGTCCTGAAGTTCAAAGCATGAGCCCAGTCAGTTGAGAGGCACTCAAATGTCCAGAAAGCATCTGGAGGAGGAAATCTGGGAGAAATGGAAGGGAAATGGATCCAGCTGGTTAAGTGCAGAGATGTCCTTAGACATGGTCATTTATCCAGGAGACCTGGAAACATCTGAAGGAAGGATTGTCATGAAATATTAGACTGAATATTGATGGCAAAGGCAGAGGGGAAGATCAGTATTTCTTCTCCTGCCATCACTAAAAGGATTCAGTAGATCCAGGAAATTCCTGTTCCTGGCGGGAACAATTTGCCATTTCTTAAAAGTATTTAAATGACCTAGATAACAAAAATATGCTTGTATGTTATGAAACCAATGGTGTTAAAACCTGTGCCCCTTTCCAGGCAGACATCAGATTTGTGCCCGTGAACAGGCAGTGCCACTTGTGCCCTGAGGTGTGTTCCATGGCCTCTCTGCTGGGCAGCCTCTGCCAGCTGCTGCAGAGCCCGTGGCACCTGTGGGGCTGCACAGACAGCCCTGCCCCGGGCTCTGCCGACCTCTGGGTTGGCAGAGAGGCAGCCAGGGCTGGCCATGGCTGAGAACTGGCCCTGAGCCCCGCAGGAGGATGGAGCTGGACCACAGCCAAACTCAGCCCAGGCCAAAGCTGGGCTCAGCAGCAGGGCTGCCAACACATGGGCACAGAGGCTGGTGCTGACAAATGTCCTGGGCCCCCTCCCTGCTCTGTCCATGAACCAAATGGCACCGAGCAGCCTCCTCTCTGGGCCACTTGCCTGTTTTCAATCTCTTGCACAGGCGCTGGCCCTGCCCCACAAGGCCTGGCCTGAGTCCTGCCCCAGCACGCTCAGCCAGGCTGAGATGGACACTGATGGTTTCTGGGCCAGGCTCTCTGAGCCCAGCCCAGCTCCCTGCAAGCTCTGCCAGCTGCTCTGAGCTCTGGGCAGCACCAAGGGCCTCTCCCCAGCCCAGCCCAGCTGGCTCTGGCCCCACAGCTCTGCTCAGGCCAGGCTGCTCTGGGCACTGCCCCACGGCCTCAGCCCCTGGCAAGGGCACAGCAGCAGCTGCAGCTGCCACAGGACTCAGCCCCAGCCATGGGGGAAGGTGCTTGGCCAAGGCCAAAGGAGGCTCCCTGTCTGCCCTGCTCCCCTCGGGCTGAGGTGCTGAGAGCTCTGCAGCCCCTGCTGCCATCCCATCTGCCCAGGTCAGCACAAGAGCCCCGGCCTTGGGGCCCTCAAGAGCTGCTCCTGCTCCAGGCCCAGGGCCCATGCCAAAGCTGGGGCAGCCACAAAGCTGTGCCCATTTCTGTTCATTGCTGCTCTGATTGGGATGGATTCTAAGCCACTTGGAGGTTGCTGATGAATGTTATTACTCCAGAGGCCTCTTCTTTCTTTAGCTCTTCAGTTCAGGAATTCGGTGAAAAAGGTTCATGAACATTTGTTCAAAACAACTGAACAAGAAAAGCTCATGGGAATAATTGAAATTTTCAATTATTCTGTAGTTATTTAGACAACATTCAGAAGTGTCATCAAAGTGAATGTACTTTACAGAAAACAATGCAGAGAGAATAGTTTTGTCCTATTTTGTTTTCGTTTTGTAGTTTGTTTTCACCAATGTCCAGTTGATATTGACGTCCAGCACCTTCTAATGCAGTCTGATTAGATACGAAAATCTAGACCATCCATGGCTGACAATAAAACACTTTGTCCCCACTCCCTCCCCACCATTTCCCTCATCCAACCCCTGGCAATCCTATGGATCAGGGATGGCGTGTCCAGCAGGAGCAGGGCAGGGATTCCTCCCCTGTGCTCAGCACTGCTTGGGCAGCACCTTGAGTGCTGTTTCCAGTTCTGGGCCCCCCAGTTTAGGAAGGACATGGAGGGGCTGTAGAATGTTCAGAGAAGGGCAACAAGGCTGGGGAGGGGTCTGGAACACAAGTCCTGTGAGGAGCAGCTGAGGGAACTGGGGTTGTTTATCCTGGAGAAGAGGAGGCTCAGAGAAGACCCTATCACTCTCTACAACTCCCTGACAGGAGGGTGCAGTCAGGTTGGGGCTTGGGCTCTTTTCCCAGGGAACACTGACAGAACAAGAGGACACAGCCTTCAGGTCCATCAGGGAACATTTAGGCTGGTCATTAGGAAATATGCTCCACAGGAAGGGTGATTGGGCATTGGAATGGGCTGCCCAGGGAGATGGGTGAGTCACCATCCCTGGAAATGTTTAAGGAAAGACTGAGTGTGGCACTCACTGCCATGGCCTGTGTGACAAGGTGGTGTTGGGTCCCAGGTTGGACTTGATGCTCTCCAAGGTCTTTTCCAGCCTGGTGGATTCTCTGATGATTGTGATACTGCAGTGCCCTGGGGAAGCAAAGGGCCATTGTGACACTGCAGGGCCTGGTGGCATTAAGAGGACCATGGTGACACTGTGTATGACATGGCAGCACAGAGCCAAGGGGCCATTGTGACACTGTGGGGCTGAATGGAAGCAAGGAGTTCATTGTGACAGTCTGGGTCCTGGAGGAGCCACAGAGGCCACTGTGACACTGCAGGGCCTTGTGGAACCAAGGGTCCATTGTGCCACTACAGAACCAAGGAGACCTTGGGAGAGCCTGGGGACCATGGAATCAAGGGGGCATTGCTCCATTGCAAGGACTCTGGCAACTAAAGGAAAAATTTTGACATTGTGGTGCCCCATGGAAACAAGGGTCGCTGGTAACAGTGCAGGAACTTGGGCTCCACTGTGACAGTGCAGCACCCTTGGAGTATTTGAAGGATGAGCACTGGGCCTCATCTTCAGAACTTCCAGAAGCCCAGGTCCCTCAGCTTCTCCTGCCAGCCCCAAAGCCCATCCTGTCAGTCCTGCAGAGCCTCTGCAGCTCCTCCTCACTGCCCAGAACAGGGAGCCCCAGAGCCAGACACAGCAGCCCAGATGTGCCCCCCTGGCCTGGGGTGCCTCTGGCAAGGGAGCAGCACCAGGCACTGCAGGAGCCTGCAGACAATTCCTGCAGCACTTGTAGGATGATCCTGCTGCCCAAGGGACGTTCCCATGATGCCAAGCCAGGACCTTCAATGGGGTGTGGGGCCAGAGAGGAAAGGGCAACCAGGGGATGGGCTGTTTGCAGGGCAGGGAACAGAGGTGGGCAAAAGGAAGAAATCTGAACAGGGAAGAGTAAAGAAAGAAAAGGTAAAGGAAAGGAAATGCTTAGGGCAGTTTGGGGATGGTTGCCAGGCAGCCCTGGCTCTGAACAACGGCGTCTGCAGTGGGACAGGAAACTCCCAGCTGATGGGAACAAACTTTCTGGCTGACTGCAGAGGCCGGGACAAAGGTGAGTGGATTCCCTGGTGTCCCCCAGCCCTTGCTGGCCCCAGGGGCTGATGGCATTTGTGCTCCCTCATGTTCATGTCCTCACAGCAACAGCATGGGGGTGCTCCCCCTGCTCTGTGCAATACAAACAGGGGCTGCTGAGGCAGTGCTGCCGTGTCTGTGCCTGCAAGGATGGGGCACCTGTGTGAGCTGGGGGAGAGGCCAGGGCTGCAGAGGGGGGATGTTGTTGGCAGCTCCATGAGGACGCTCTGGGACGCTGCCCTGGGCTGTCCAGCGCACTGGGGATGGATCATCCCTCTGCTGCCCCTTCCCATCTCCCCCAGGGCCCTTGCAGAGCCCCAGCCATGCTGTTTGCCCCCAGCCTGCCCACAGCCAGCCTGGGTCTGCTCACGGGACTTTTCTGTACTGAGCATTGGCCTGGCCGTGTTCTTGAGAGAGCCTGGGCAAGGAGCCTGGAGCCCCCTGGCCCTGGCCTGAGGCGTCAGCGCTGCCCCAGCCGTGCCCATGGCCTGTCCCTGCTGCAGCCCTGGCACTGCCACCCCCAGGGCTGTGCCCGGCCCCGAGAGCACTCAGGCCCTACAGCAACACCAGGGCCACCAGGGCAGCGGGGCAGGGCCATGGCAGCTGTGGGAACTCAGCACATCAGTCCTGATGTGCAGAGTCACCGAGATAACCCTTGGGGGGCTCGGAGGTCCTGGAATGTTGCCAGAAGTGTCTGGTGGCTGGACTTTGATCCTGCACAGGAGACGACACCTCTATGAGGATGGGAGGATCTCACGGGGATAAATGGTGAAGGGATAGGTTAATTATAGTGTGAAACACAGGTTTTAGAATTTCGGTACAGGGGGGTCTAGAGAAGTAAGATGGAGGAATTGGGGTGTGTCCTGTCCTTCTTCTCCTTCTTCTTGTCCTCCATCTTCTGTGGTGGTGGTGGCACTTTGGGATTGGTTCTTACTAAAAGTTCACTTATCAATAAGGATAAAAGGCATTGGGGAAAAGAGGTAAATATCTTATATGTAGTTTTGGGTATAAAGATAAGTGACCGCCCCGAGGGCTCTCAGTGTGCTCATGGCGGGCGTGCTGTGCGGACCTCTGTCGGGCCGAGAGAAAATCTTGTAGATAAAAACTAATAAACACTGAAGACCGAGAAAAAACCTGAAGACTCTTTTCGTCCTTTGGAGCGCGGGCTGTCCCAAGGCCATCCCGAGCCTTTCCAGGCCATCAAAAACAGCCAAGAACGGGATAGGCAGCAGCACTGGCAACACCAACTGCTGCTGCTGCTGGGCACAGCTGCTGGGCCAACACTGTTCGTCCCAGCTCTGCACACAGACATTGCTGCTGCAGCTCCAGAGAAGGCAACAAAAGGGGGATCCCTGCAGAGAACTTTGCTGGGAGTCCCTTTAGTTCCTTTAAAGCCACCAAGGTTGCAGCCACTCATTGACACAATCTGTGGCCAAACAGAAGATGGTGAGAAACAAAATGAAACATGGCACAAATAATGACATTTCTTTTTGGACAACAAGAAAAAGCTAAAGCAAATTAAAAGAACTTCCAAAATGAAACCAATGAGAAGTGTCAAAGTTTACTTTTATTACAAATGATTGATTTTAACTGGCCAACAGTTTAACGTTTCTGATACCATCCAATCATCAGTCTCCTCACTGCAGCCTTGAGCTCCTGGTTTCTCAGGCTGTAGATGAGGGGGTTCAGGGCTGGAGGCACCACTGAGTACAGAACTGACAGGACCAGATCCAGGGATGGGGACGAGATGGAGGGGGGGCTTCAGGTAGGCGAAAAAAGCGGCGCTTACAAAGAGGGAGACCACAGCCAGGTGAGGGAGGCAGGTGGAAAAGGCTTTGTGCCGTCCCTGCTCAGAAGGGATCCTCAGCACTGCCCTGAAGATCTGCACATAGGAGAAAACAATGAACACAGAACAACCAAACACCAAAAAGGCACTAACACTGAGAAGCCCCAGTTCCCTGAGGTGGGATGTGGAGCAGGATAGCTTGAGGATCTGTGGGATTTCACAGAAGAACTGGCCCAGGGCATTGCCATGGCACAGGGACAGGGAAAATGTATTGACTGTGTGCAGCGCTGAATAGAGAAGACCACTGGCCCAGGCAGCTGCTGCCATGTGGACAGAAGCTCTGCTGCCCAGGAGGGTCCCATAGTGCAGGGGTTTGCAGATGGACACGTAGCGGTCGTAGCACATGATGGTCAGGAGAGAAAGTTCTGCTACCATGAAGAAGATAAGCAGAAATACTTGGGTAGCACATCCAGTACAGGAGATTCTCCTGGTGTCCCAGAGGGAATTGTGCATGGCTTTGGGGACAGTGGTGCAGATAAAGCCCAGGTCAGTGAGGGCCAGGTTGAGCAGGAAGAAGAACATGGGCATGTGCAGGTTGTGGCCGCAGGCTACGGCGCTGATGATGAGGCCGTTGCCCAGGATGGCAGCCAGGGAGATGCCCAGCAAGAGGCAGAAGTGCAGGAGCTGCAGCTGCCGCGTGTCTGCCAATGCCAGCAGGAGGAAGTGCCTGATGGAGCTGCTGTTGGACATTTGCTGGTGCCTTGGCATGGGGATCTGTGAAAAAACTAATCATGGAATAGTTGGGCTTGGATAGTACTTTAAATATCCCAGCACAGCCTGGAGGCACTTTCCCCCCACTGCCTGCCCAGGGCTCTGCTGCCTGGAGATGTCCCTGCCAGCACAGGGTGCCCATGGCTGGGCCCTGCCAGTGCTGCCAGAGCCCAGCCCAGCCCTAGGGGCTCAGCTCTGCCCTGCAGACCCCTGCCAGCTCTGCCCTGCAGACCCCTCCCATCTCAAGCACTGCTCAGGGGCAGCTCTGGCTCTGCAGGCTCTGATAGCAACATCAGAGCAACCCTAAGGAGGTTGGCAAAGCGACACTGATGCTGCCTCTAAGGGCCCTGTGCTGATATCTGTAATTTCCTGATTTAGTAAGATCTGAGAAAAATTTCTTTTTTCTCATCCTGGAGAGATGATTATCTATGTGCAATTTCCCATCCAGGAAACCCAGAGCAGTAGAGTAATAAAACAAGAATTCCCCTTTTATGCAGCCTCTGCCTTGCTCTATTCCCTGTATAATCTACTTGGAAACATTCTGCAGTTAAATGCCATGCTGGGAGCAGTCCTGAACAATGCAGCATCATCCCCAGACAAGGAGAACACTTCCAAGCCTTACCAGCTGTCTCCTCCCACCCAGACCTTGTCCCACAGTGCTGGGAGCAGCTGCCAGGGCTGGCTGAGAGCTGTCCCTGGCAGGCAGCAGAGTCTCTGCCCCAGCACAGCACCCTGGGCTGCAGGACCCTGCTCTGCAGGACAGCCCTGGGCACCCCTGGCTGCTCTGCACAAGAGACAATCAGAGAATGTACTCACAGGGTCTGTAGACATTGGGATGTTCCATCTTTAGGAGATGGCTCCAGGAGCTGCAGCTGCATTGTCCTGCAGCCAGAGGTTCCTGTGCCAAGGGCTGGCATTGATTCTGCCCCAGGCACTTCTCAGCACCTTCCCAGCCCTGACTGATTGAAGCTCTCTGTGCCTCTGTGCTGTGCCCAGGGTGGCTGCAGGCAATGCCCCAGCCCTGCTGGGCTGGCAGAAGAGGTGCTCATCAAGAGAAATATGCTTTTGAAGCTCTTCTTGTTTACCAGGAGCTGCCTCTGTGCAAGGAGCCCAGCCCAGCTCAGCAGCAAGGACATTAATGAGCCTCTGGGGCTTTGTGCTCAGGCCGTGAACATCAGTCCCTGAGAGGGAGCTGAAGAAACCTCTCCAGAACTCCAAATCAGAATCCAGCTCCAAAGTTTCTTGGACTTTTAATGGGTCCCACTGAGGGACACCACTGAGAAAGTATCCCCAGGCCCCAGGCAGAGCAGAGAACTGAAGGCAGTGATGACAGGTGGGGACAAAGAGAAGCCAAGTCTTGGTGCCCTGGGGCACAGCAGAGTCTGTGCCACCAAGGGCTGTGAGGAGACACCTTGTCCTGAGGCATTGGGGCCTCCTGTCACAGGCCCAGCCAGGCTGGGCACTGTCACCCCCTTGTCCTGCCCTCAGCATCCCCCCCCTAGCCCACATCCCAGTGGCCTCAAGGATCTGCTCGAAGGAGTCCCTGGGGAGCCTTGCTCAGGAATGGCCCTGGGGACTCCTTAATGCTCACAGAGTTTTTCAAAGGACTTTGGGTTTTGCTTTTGCCTTGAAGTCTCTGAGATGTTTGTGCAATCATGTCCTCCAATTATCTGCTGTAATCAATCCCTGGAGAGGCTTTGTCAGTAGCAACACTCAGTGGGGCTCATTAATACTTCAAGGTACTTCAGTTTTTTTAAGGTACTTGGTGTTTCCATTTTGATACAGACTCTGTGAGAGCTTTGTGCAATCACGGCACCAATTATCTGCTTTAACAAGTCCATTGAGAGCTTTGTACAGACACTACTTGGGGCTCATTAATACTTTGTGGTACTCAAAGTTTTTAAGGTACTTTGAAATTTCTGTTCTACACTGAGTCTCTGAGAGGTTTTTGTGCCATCCTGACCTCAAAATCTCTCCTGCAAGGAATCTATGTGGGGTCTGTGGTGCAGATGGACCACAGTCGAACCCATTCCTGCTTCGAGACACTTCGGGTGTTTCCTCTGACTTTGACTCCTGGAAAGGTTTGTGCAATCTCCTCTCAGGCCCTGAGGTTCCAGGGCTGTGCTCTAAATGCACCACAGGGCTCATCAGGATCAAGCAAGTCCTGACAAACCATGGCTCTGCCTTGATTTTCCTCTGGTCTGGAGCAGTTCATCAGGAAGATTTCCTTTTACAGTTATGGAAAAATATTTCAAAGAGCTTCTTAGCAATATGTATTCCTATCTTAAAGGGTGCCTTTATTGCTGTTCCTATTGTACAAGAGGTGATTGCAGCATTCTGTGGTTGATATTGGTCCAGGGTCTCTCCTAAGGAAGTCTGGCCAGGTCAGTGAAGTTTTACCCCAAGCACTGACCCAGTGTGGACAACCTTGCCCCACATTCCCTAACCCCATGTGAGAAATGATTTTTACTTTCAAAAATGTAAATGGTTTATTAAGACCTTATCAAAATACAACAGAAGACTGAATAAAGAAAAGAACACAGCACCAGGAGCAAAGGATTCCGTCACTATGTGCTCATCTACAAAACGGATGCTCTGTCTTTTATACCTCTAGCCCCTCCCAAAGTCTTGTCAATCGACTCCTTCTTCACTGTCCAGTGGTGGAGATCACTGTCTAACACCTCGATTGGAGGTCAAGTGCTGCCACAGTAAAACGCTGACCCTCTCAAATGCCCCGACTACTGAGGCCATCCTGTGATAACAATGCAAAAGGGAGGGGAAGGATGACTATACATCTACAAAACTTGTCTTAACTTATATTTAATGTTCACCCCTTAATTGTGATAGTCCGCCATAGGATTACTCATCTATAACAAGCTGCCCTTTTCTTTTTCTAGAAGTAATTTTACTTGAACAATTAAGTAAAAAATTTTATCCATTTCTTGAATGAGTCATTCCAGCATCTGTTGATGTGGGCAAGGGAACAGTGGAAACAGGAGAAAAAATCTCAGGTTTTCCTTAGACACACTTATTTGGAATGGACAAAAGGGCATCACAGAGGTCCAGTATGGTTTTTGTTCCCACCTACTGTGCCTATGTGGCTGCTACCCATAGTCAGTGTATCTTAGGGGTGAATACAGAGGCCAACTTGGTCCTGCCCTCAAGTCCCTGTTGAATTAAAAGACAGTTGAGGAACTATAGAGGTCAGGTATGGCCTTTTGTCCCTACCTTACCATGGCTATGGGGTTGCTACCCACAACAGGGCTATGGATCCTTCTTGGTAGCAAACAAAGGGGCCAACACACTCTTGCCCTCCTTCCTTTGTCTTATTTTCTTAGAGAATCTGTCCCATTACCTTTTAGAGTCCCTTGTGTTCTTCTCATCAACAGAGGCTGGTAATTCTAACCCATTAAAACAGGAAGACAGTTCTCGAGCTGGTTGGTGGAAGCTTGATCCACTTTTTGGCTGTCTTGGTGTTTTTCTGGTTGTCTTTCAGTCTTTGGCTAGTACTCCATGCGCTACCCCTTTTTCTATATCCACAAACACATAGAACGGTTTGTCTAAGGCAAGAAGACTCAGTGCTGGTGCACTGACTAATTTTTGTTTTAAAAGCTTCAAACATTTTTCATTGTCTTTTTCCCACCTAATCTCTTCTTCAACTAACTTTTCATACAAGAACTTGATGGCCTTCATGTATCCTTCAATCCATAGCCTACAATACCCCAACAGACCTAAAACCTTCTGACTTCTCTCTTAGTTTTTGGCTATGGGAGTGAGACTATTCCCGTAATTCTCTCAGGGTTCAGCCACCGGCTCCCTTGACAAATCACATGTTCTAGGTAATTTACTTCTCTCTCTACAAATTTGAGTATCCCTTTTGATACCAAAAGTCCTTGGTCCCCCAGAAAATTTAACAACACTATGGTGGATTTCCAAACTTCTTTTTCTTCTTGCTATGAAGAAGCAAATAATTTACATATTTGATGAACTTTATCTCAGGTTTAATGGAGAAGAGCTGTATTACTTCTGCTAGGGTTTGACCAAACAGGTTTGGGGATTCAGAAAACCCTTGGGGTAACCTAGTCCACCAAGTTCCTTCCTCCCAGAATCAGGGTCCTCCCATTCAAATGCAAATACATCCCACTTTCCCCTGGCAGTGGGCACACCCAAAAAGCATCTTTTAGGTCTGTCATGCTAAACCACTGGTGTGCTGGGGGGATATTACTCAGTAGTGTTTAGGGGTTAGGCACTACTGAGTATCAATTCACTGTTCTTTTGTTCACTTCTCTTAATCTTGGACAAGCCTGTAAGTCCCATCTGACTTCTTTACTGGAAATATGGGTGTATTATGGGGGGACATACATGGTCCTAAGGTCCTGTCCTCAAGTAGGTCCTAGATCAGCAGCAGTAGTCCTTGTCTCCCCCTCCAGGGAGAGTGGGTATTGTATATACCCAGACAGGATGGTTCTCATCAACTATTTTTATTACTATAGGTTACATGTTCTGTTTACCTCGGTTTTTTGGTTTTGCCCACACCATCTCATGAATTTTGCCCTCATCCTCTGCCCTTTATTAGAGCAGTTTAACTACCATTTTCCCTTCCTCTGGGAGCACTCATATGTCAAACTGTGTCAAACTGCATCTGTAAATCCCATCATAACAAATTTCACCCTGCTTCTGGAACTAATAGAACATCCCTAATTCCTATTTATTTGTTTCTTCAAACTTTATTTGCTTTATAACTGAGGCTTTTAACCCTTCCCCTTTAGCACCTACTATTTGCACAGTATCTTGACCCTTTTTGCACGCCTTTGGGATTCTACCAACACAAGTTCTTTTAGACCCCCTGTCTACTAAGAACTCAAATTCTTCCTTCTGGGGATCTATTTTTAAAGATATCAAGGGCTCCTGATGGTATTCTGTCCCCAGGAGGTAGAGCCCCTGACGCCCCTAGTCTTCCACTTCTCCTTTTGGCTCAGTCTCACAGACCCTCAGCTCCTTTTCCCTCTGGGAGAAATGCTTTCTGACATGCTCACTCTCTTCACAGTAAAAGCAAACTGGTCATAGGTCCCCCTGTTTCCCAAACTCTCCTTTTTGTGCCCAGTCCCAAGGACCTGCATCCCCCCTCCATCTATCTTCCTGCACTCGGAATCCTCCTGCCTTACCAGGGTTGTTCTTTGCATGCTGGTTTCCTTCCCTAATGGCAGTTACCATTACCTTGGGTTTTTTCTTGGTCTTCTCTTAGTCCATTTTTACATACACCTTCTGTGGTTCTCTTAAAAGATCCTCTAATCTCCTTTCTTGACAACCATCTAACTTTTCTAACTTTCTTCGTATATCTGGCCAGGTATGAGTGATGAAATTTATCTTTAGTAAGATCTGTCCAGCCACTGTATCAGGGTCAACTCCTGAATATTGCCTCATATTCCTTCTCAGTCTTTCTAGCCACTCTGTCACGGTTTCTTCCTTACTTTGCTGCACATTGTAAGCTTTATGAGCATTTTAATTACATGGAGCTGCCTCTTTGCTACCTCTTATAATCAATGTTCCATATTCCTCCATGTCTTGCCTACCCCCGGTGCTGTTGTGGTCCCAGGTGGAGTGAATTATGGGCATTTTCAGATTCCCAGGAGGTATTTGCATATGCTCCCTTTCCCATATCCATATCTCAGCCACTCAGATCATCTGTCTTTCTTCTGTTGTGAATAGCATGGTCATTATTGATTGCATCTCTTCCCATGTGTAAATATTGGGCCCCAGAAACTGGTCTAACTGTTCCACTAATCCAGTGAGGTGCTCTAGTAATCTTTTCAATTATTTCTTGAACATTCTCATGTCAGAAGAACCAAGAGGCACAGTTACAAATCTAATTTCTCCCTGCACCCCACACAGGGGTACACATTCCCTCAGGGGATATAATCCGGCTGCTTGGTTCCCATCCCCTGATCTGCTTTCCTCTCATTGTGCCACCCTGTTTCTGGTGTTTTGACTAGGCCCATCAGGGGGGAGGGGAGGTGCATCTGGGGCTATTGGAGGTGGGGGGACTAAGTGTTCTAACGGCTCCCATTCTTTATTTTCTGATACCTTAAACATGCTCACCTTTGCGGGTGAGGTGTCCCCCTCCCAGGAGGCAGGGTAGTCACTCTCTTCCTGATTGAATGGTTTCCTAGGTCTTACATTGATATTTAATGCCTGACACATCCATCCTTTGTCTGACCCATATCTCGGCCAGTATACATTTCCCTCTGGTCCATTCTACCATGCAATACCAGAGATAAGGATGAGCTCAAAGTGAGCTCATTTTTAGCTCATCCTTATCTGTGGTATTTGGGTCATATTTCCACCGGGATAGTTTCCTTCCCAGTGGGCCATCTGGGAGTAAACCTATTGTTACCTCTTCAATTTCTACTCCTTCCCTCGGGGATTCCCTATTTGCCCATAGTCTCATCCTGACCTGCCCATCAAAGGCCCTCCTCTGTCAGAGCCCACCTTTCCAACCACAGGCCCTCTGGACAGAGCCTGCCTCTCCCAGAAGGGAAAAGGAAAGGGGGAGTGGGAAGAAAAGAAACAAGGAAAAGAGGAAAGAGAAGGAAAAGGAAGAGAGAGAAAAAACCCAAAAAACTGTACTTCTCTTTTTACAAGTAAAAAAAACCAATTCTTACGATCCAGGGGCTTCCGTATTACCAGATTGTTTCCTGCCCTTCCTCTCCTTCTTGGTTCAATGCTCTGGTCCCACGGTCGTACTCTGCTCCCTGTTCTGCCTGGCTCAGCTCAGCTATGGCCTGCCCCTGGCCCAATTCACCTCGGTAGCTGCAGTTCCACCCCTGGCTCAGCTTTGGTGGCTCTGCCTGCCTTGATTTGACTCAGCAGCTTCCATCCTGCTTCTCACCAGCTTGGTTTGGCTTTGGTTGCTCTGCCCACCCTAATTCAACTTGGAGGCTCAGCTCGTCCCAGTTTGGCTCAATGACTGCGGTCCTGCCTGTGGCCTGACTTGGCTCAGCCTCAGCCGCTCTGCCTGCCCCAGTTTGGCTCAGCTCAGCAGCCGGACCAGCCTGACCCCCTCAGGTTGGCAGCTCCGCCCTGAGGTGACTTGCCTTGGCTCTGCTGGACTGTCCCGACTCCCTTGGCTTGGCAGCACATGAACTGCTGCACCAGCTCCTGGGCGACCCCCTGCAGCAAACCCCTTGGCGGTCACCCCGCTTCCAGCCCGGCTTCGGCTGGCCCTGGAAATTACAGCACTGGCTGCACCCCAGAGGCTGCTCCCGTTCTGAGCACTGCACAAGCTGCCGCGCCATTTGGAGCTCACTGGCTCCCATGCTGTGTGCTGGATGGGAATCCCGCTGTGGGTCCCCACCCCGGCACAAACAACGTTTCCCCGATGGGTGAATCCAGTTCCCAAGTCCCCACAAACCCTTCAATCCTACATGTCCCTCCAGTCATGGGGTCCTTGTCTATGGGATCCTCACTTTCCTCCCTCCCATGCGTCCCACTGTTCCTTTTTCCTTTCTACCGTCCAATATCCTGATGCTTCAAGGGACCAGGATGGTACCAGTATATTACTAGGGTGAAGCTCACTTTCATATACTGGAATTACAGAGTCACAATCTGGCCAGAAATAGTAATGTGGATGGTACTCACCGCTCTTCCCCTCTTTTCTTTATCCAGTCTCCTGGTGTCTCTGGGCTTCCAACCTGCAACCACTGGTGGAACAGGGAGAGTCCGACCAACTCTGCCCAATCTATGGCAGGGGGCACCCCTTTTGAAAACTCCTAAGGTCACCAGGTGTATTGGTCTCCATTTGTGAAAAATGATGCTCACTTCCAAAAATTCAAAAGGATTATTAAAACCTTATCAAAAAAGACAACAGAAGACTGAATAGAGAAAATATTACGGCACCGGGAGCAAAGGATTTTTTCCCACCATGTGCTCGTTCCACACAATGGATGTTTCACCTTTTAACGCTTTAGCCCCTCTAAAAATCTTGTTAATCAACTCTTTATTCGCTGTCCAGTGGTGGAGGTCACTTCCTTACATCTTGATTGGAGGTCAGGTGTTGCTATAGTACCAAGCCAACCCTCCCAAAAACCCCAACTACCAGGTAACCCTGTGATAACAACATGAGGGGGCGTAAAACATAACCATAAATCTATAAAACTTCTCTTAACATATCTATTACATCTGCCTTTTAATTGTGAGACTCAAACATGGCTTTACTCATCTATCACACAATTATTTCAAAACTGCTTCCTGTTTCACCCTGACTGTCCCTGCAGAGGAACAGGGCATCTTTCAGGCACTTCCACAAGCTCAGGCTTCTCATTTAATGAGGAACCTGGGAAGGAAATGTCCGTATTCAGAAGGAGAAAAGCAGAGGAAATGGATTAGAAATTCTTAGAAAAAATTACCCCTCTTACAGACAAGGTTCACCAAGTAATTCCCTGCATTTCTCCTTTTCAGATTCTTTCAGTCTTCTGCTCTGGGAGATGCAGCTTCTTCTGCTGCTTATCATGAACTGTTAGCTCTCTTGATTTATACCAGCAGGAAAGATGTAGAATCATCTCAAGTGAAAACAGAAAGAAACTGCCTCTGACAACCTGAATGATTATCACACAACTCTCCATTTCTGACTGCAGGTTCTGGAAATTCTTTCTCTGAATTCAGTCAGGGTTGCCTTCTCCAACAAGTCCTGGTACCACCTCCTGTTTTCCAAGTTTGGAACAGCCACAATGAAAACATCACCAATGGCACAGCTCCCCAGTCCACCAGCAAAAGAAAGGACAAGCTGTCAAGTTCTCCAAACCTTTGTCTGCTTTGCTGCAAGAGTCCTGCTGCATGCACAGTGTGGAAAGCCAAGAGAAGCTGCAGTAGGTGCCACATCTTGTGACAGGAGCTCGACCTCGTTTTCCAGGAAAGGTTTCTGAGAAGAGCAGACAGGACTGTGGAGAAGATTCCTGGAAAACTGAACCAGCTTTCCAGAAGTGAAATGAAAATGGAAAGAAACCATCTGAAATGTTTTCCTCTATTTATTTATATGCTCCCCTTTTCAATCTTGCACTACTTCTCCATGCCATGAGTTCCAAATGCATCTCACCTCTAAGATCAACGATTTAGTGAGTTTTAGACACTCTAAAATACCATGAGCTGAACACAGTTTGCCTTCCCCTCTTTTTACTGGAAAGCAATGCTGGAGCCATCAGTGCAGTGCTTGGGTCAGGCCCGAATCCTGCAGGCAGGGAATGTGCCCCGGCAGTGTGTGACCCTCAGCAGGGACAATGCTCAGCAATCCTGCAGCCAGGGAATGTGCCCCGGCAGTGTGTGACCCTCAGCAGGGACAATGCTCAGCAATCCTGCAGGCAGGGAATGTGCCCCGGCAGTGTGTGACCCTCAGCAGGGACAGTGCTCAGCAATCCTGCAGGCAGGGAATGTGCCCCGGCAGTGTGTGACCCTCAGCAGGGACAATGCTCAGCAGCGTTGCTGTGCTCGGTCCCCATGGAACCATGCCAGGAGCAGCTGCTGAGCTCAGAAGCCATCGCAGCCCCTGCCCTGCCCAGAGCCCCCTGGCAGGGTGGGCTCCTGCCCTGGCTCTGTGTGCCAGGAGCCGGCAGCGCTGGGTGCAGGGAGCCCAGGGAGGGCACAGAAACGCTGGGTGAGAAATGCTGGGGCACAGCGAGATGGGCGAGTGCAGCCGGCCAGGGCAGAGGAGCAGCACGCACAGGGGGCACAGCCTGCAGGACAGATGGCCAAGGGGGGAAAACAACAAACTGCTCAGGAGTGTGGAGAACAACATTTTAGTTGCAAACTTCAGAGAATGAGGTATTTGGGAAATCTGAAATCACTTGACTGTCCTGGGGTGACCTTATGATGCTTGTATCCCCATTCATCTGTTCTGTACCTTTAAGACTTTCTGTGAGGAGTGAAAGTTTTGTTTGGGTTTCTCTTATCAGGAACACAGAGACGGGCAGTACATAGGACTGCTTTTGCTTTTTGCTTTTTGCTTTTGGCTTTTCTGCTTTGGTTGCTGTCTCTCTGCTCTCGCTTTTGCTTCTGCTCATTAGCTAAACAGTCCACATTCCTTCCTGGACTGTTTCTCCTCTCCTGTTTCTGTGACCATCTTGAACCTGCTCTGGACTGGGACCTGGGAACACCGAGGGTTTGCACCATTTGGCTGCAGCAGCTGCCCCAGCACCGGAGGGACTGAGAACAGAGCAACCACCACCGAAAGAGACTTTCTGACATTGCCATCTTTCTCAGAGAGGTGTCATCTGGTATTGCACATTTTGTGTGCTGGGGGTGCTGTGTCTGTCAATAAAAAGGTTCTTTCCACTTCTCTCCGAGGAATTCTTCCCGAACCAGTTGTGGGGAGGGGCTGTGTAGGTTTGCTTTCTGGAGGGGCCCTCCTTTGAAGATTCTTTAACAAATTTGCCCTAAACCAGGACAAAATATTGGCGCCCATCATGGTGGCTCGAGAGAGTGGAAAAACCCTGTTTTGACTGCATTTTGGTTGCTATTACTCTGTGTTCCATGTTTTTTGAATTCATAATGTCTATTGGGATGAAGGTTTGCGTGCATTTCTGGTCCCTAGGGTTTTTTGAGATTTTAATACCTCTATGGTCCCTAGGTTTATTTTCTTATCCAGAAATTGCTTTAGTATTGTCCCTAATACGTAGTTTTTACATCAGAGGGGCAGTGACCACAGTAGCTATCCTGCTGGGCTTGGTGGCAATGATGTGCAAGAAGTTTATAAACATGCTAGGGTCTGCTCCGGATATGAATGGTTCATGGCTATGGTTATGTATCCAGTTTGTTGGAGGAGGAGCAGGAGGGAATGAGGTTTTTCAGCCTCTGCTTTCCTTCTTCTGCTATGAATCGGTTGCATCACTAGTGAAGGGTGTTCAGTTTCCCCTCAATGTTAGAGAAACCATCTTTCTGGTATTCAATCTGGTAACCTTCCTCTATACAGCCTGCTGCTTCTCTAGAATGAGGGCTGAGATTTCTAGACAGGCTGATGAGACCCCTGACTCAGGAGTAGTCCCCAGTGTGGAAAATCCTGAGTGGTGTGGAAAATGGGAGGATATGGGGCAGATCCTGAAGGAATTCTCTGACCCTATAGTCTGGGACTTTCCCCATGAACAAATTCAGAACCCAGCTGAGGTGGGGAAATATCTGAAAGAGAAGTACCAGGATGAGCCTAAGGAGAGGAAGGTCATTGCAGTGAGCTGGGCCCTGGCTTATGCTTATCGCACACTGCTAGATACTGTCGGGCAGCAGACAGAGGCAGGGGGCAGGGAGATAAATCAGCAACTGTCCCGGTGACTCAGGCTGCAGCTAACACCCCAGGCTCGAAGCCAGCAGCCAAACCAGATAGCGAGCCTAAGCCAGCAGCTAAATCGATGGCTGTTGCTACCAGCACTAGAAGTGGGAAATGCATGGACAAGACCAATCAACCAGTGGATGATGAAGGAGAAGGAACCTCAATGCCTCCTGACATAAAATCAGGAGTCAAATCAGCAGGTGCAAGATCAGATACAAATATTGAGTCCTTTTCCCTTTGTGGCTTACGGAAGGATTACACCTGATGACCTGATGAATCCATAATTAGTTGGCTGGTCTGTCTCTGGGATGCTGCAGGTGAGGCTACAATTCTGGACGGCACTGAAGCCAGGCATTTGGGATCCCTGTCACAGGATCCTGTTATCGACCCAGGAATGATTAGGGGGGCTAATCCACACAGCCTCTGGGCACAGGTCTTAGACAGTGTTGCACGAAGATACCTGTGTGCAGATGATCTTTATATGCAACAAACTCAGTGGAAGACCATAGAGCAGGGGATCCAACGCCTGAGAGAAATGGCAGTGGCAGAGATTATCTTCTCAGATGATG
Source organism: Melospiza melodia melodia (assembly GCF_035770615.1). Classification (NCBI taxonomy): domain Eukaryota; kingdom Metazoa; phylum Chordata; class Aves; order Passeriformes; family Passerellidae; genus Melospiza; species Melospiza melodia. The sequence goes on along the minus strand of NW_026948797.1, from coordinate 2,899,391 downwards.
TAACAACTAGGAACCCAGACTTGGTACCATGCACATCTGTGATGTGGCGAAAACTTGTACGACTTGGGCCACATGAATATGCTTCTGCCTTTAGCCATAATGAAGAGAGATTAGAGGGATGAGACTGTGCTTGACATGGCAAGGAAGCTCTGAGCATATGCAGATGCTGTACATGGCCCAACACATGCCAGAATCGCAGCGGTAGAAACATGTCTGGAGAACTTAGAGGATAAGATAGAGGAGAATCATAAGAAGCTTAGAGAGGAGATTAAAGAAGACCTTCTCCAAATCTCGGCAGTACAGATCAGAGGTTCTGATATCCAAGGAAGATGTTTCCCAGATGGTGAAAGAAGGTACACCCCACGAGCTGAGCTGTGATTCTACCCGTGTGATTGTGGAGAAAACATGAGAAGGTGGGATAGAAAACCTACTGCTGTTCTGGCATGACGGGTGCATGAACTGAAGGAAGCTGCCAGAAGGAAAGCAGCTCCAGTTGCCCGTAGCCAAACGGCCAGGTATGATGATGACATGTCTGATCCCCTTGAAGGACCATCCAAAACATATGCCCAGGGAAAGAAGGATAACCAGGCTTAGAGGGACCCTGCCTCTAGCCAGGTAGAGGCTAGGGAAAATCGTGTCTTCTGGTCTGTGTGGATTTGTTGGCCTGGCACATCAGAACCACAAGAGTACAAAGCTTTTGTTGACACTGGTGCGCAATGCACATTAATCCCATCAAGACATGTGGGGACAGAGTCTGTTTCTATTGCTCTTGTGACAGGGGGATCCCAGGATTTCACTTTGGTGGTAGCTGATGTAAGCCTAACGGGAAATGAGTGGAAGAAGCATCCTATTGTGACAGGCCCAGAGGCCCTATGTATTTTGGGCATAGACTACCTTCGAAGCGCGTATTTCAAAGACCCAAAAGGACTCAAGTGGGCATTTGGGATAGCAGCTGTAGTGACAGAGGGCATCCAGCAATTGAACACCTTGCCTGGACTGTCTGAGAATCCATCTGCAGTAGGATGCCTGACAGGAGAAGAGCAACAGGCGCCAATTGACACTTCCATAGTGCATTGACGACAGTATAGATCCACTCGAGATGCTGTGATCCCCATCCATAAGATGATCCGAGAGCTGGAGAGCCAAGGGGTGGTTAGCAAGACCCACTCACCCTTCAACAGCCCCATTTGGCCTGTGCAAAAATCTGAAGGAGAATGAAGATTGACTGTGGACTACCGTGCATTGAATGAAGTGACTCCACCACTGAGTGCTGCCGTGCCAGACATTTTAGAGCTCCAGTACGAGCTTGAGTCCAAGGCAGCAAGGTGGTACGCCACTATAGACATTGCCAATGCATTTTTCTCTATTCCTCTGGCAGCAGAATGCAGGCCTCAGTTTGCTTTCACAAGGAGGGGAGTGCAGTATACCTGGAACCGACTGCCCCAGGGGTGGAAGCACAGCCCCACCATCTGCTATGGACTGATCCAGACTGCACTAGAAAGGGGTGAGGCTACAGAACATCTGCCGTATATTGATGACATCATTGTGTGGGGGAACACAGCTGCGGAAGTGTTTGAGAAAGGGAAAGAAATCATCCAGATCCTCCTGGGAGCTTGTTTCACCATTAAAAAGAGCAAAATAAAGAGACCAGCTCGTGCGATTCAGTTCCTGGGAGTGAAGTGGCAAGATGGACGGCATCAGATTCCTACAGACGTCATCAACAATATCACAGCAATGTCTCCACCCACCAATAAGGAAGAGACACAAGCTTTCCTAGGCGCCATAGGTTTTTGGAGGATGCATATTCCTGAGTACAGTCAGATCGTGAGCTCTCTTTACCTGGTCACCCGCAAGAAGAACAATTTCCAGTGGGGCCCTGAGCAGCAACAAGCCTTTGTCCAGATTAAGCAAGAGATTGCTCATGCAGGAGCCCTTGGCCCAGTCAGGAGAGGACCAGAGGTAAAGAACATGCTCTACTCTGCAGCCGGGAACCATGGCTTTTCCTGGAGCCTTTGGCAGAAGGTGCCTGAGGAGACTTGGGGTCAACCACTGGGATTTTGGAGTCGAAGCTACAGAGGCTCTGAAGCCAACTACACTCCAACAGAGAAGGAGATCTTGGCTGTCTATGAAGGAGTCCAAGCTGCCTCAGAGGTGATTGGCACTGAAGCACAACTCCTCCTGGAACCCCAACCACCAGTGCTGGGGTGGATGTTGAAAGGCAAGGTTTCTTCCACTCACCATGCCACCAATGCTACATGGAGCAAGTGGATTACTCTTATCACTCAGCGCATCCGTATAGGTAAACTGAATTGCCCTGGGATTTTGGAGGTAATTACAAATTGGCCCGAAGTTGAGAATTTTGATGTCACAGATGAAGAGGAACAAGAATCAGTTACATGGGCTGAAGAGGCTCCTCCCTATAACCAACTGCCACCAGAGGAAACATGCTGCACTCTTTTCCCTGACAGTTCCTGTCGCATCGTAGGGATGAACCGGAAGTGGAAAGCAGCCGTATGGAGCCCCACAAGACAGGTTGCACAGGCTACTGAAGGAGAAGGTGAATCAAGCCAACTTGCTGAACTCAAAGCTGTTCAACTGGCCCTAGACATTGCCAAAAGAGAGAAATGGCCAAAGCTCTACCTCTACACTGATTCATGGATGGTAGCCAGTGCTCTGTGGGGATGGCTGGAGAGGTGGAGAAAGGCCAACTGGCAACGTAGAGGGAAACCAATTTGGGCTGCTGATGAGTGGAAAGACATTGCTACCAGGGTAGGGAGGCTACCTGTGAAAGTCCGCCATGTAGATGCCCATGTACCCAAGAGTAGAGGCAATGAGGAGCACCAAAACAATGAGCAGGTAGACCAAGCTGCAAAGATAGGGGTGTCCAAAATAGACCTAGATTGGGAACATAAGGGAGAGTTATTCCTAGCTCGATGGGCCCACGATGCCTCAGGCCATCAGGGTAGAGATGCCACCTATAAGTGGGCACGAGACTGAGGGGTGGATCTAACCATGGACAGTATTTCTCAGGTCATCCATGACTGCGAGATGTGTGCTGCCATCAAGCAGGCCAAGCGAGTGAAGCCCCTGTGGTATGGTGGGCAGTGGTCCAAGTATAAGTATGGGGAGGCCTGGCAGATTGACTACATCACACTGCCCCAGACACGCCAGGGCAAGCGCTACGTGCTGACCATGGTGGAAGCCACCACTGGATGGCTGGAAACCTACCCTGTGTCTCATGCTACAGCCTGGAACACCATCCTGGGCCTTGAAAAGCAAGTTTGTGGAGACATGGCACTCCTGAGAGGATCGAGTCAGACAACGGGACTCATTTCAAGAACAGCCCTATCAACACCTGGGCTAGGGAACATGGCATTAAGTGGGTGTACCACATCCCCTACCATGCACCAGCTGCAGGAAAAGTAGAGAGGTACAATGGACTACTAAAAACCCAGGTGAAAGCTTTGGGTGGGGGATCTTTCAAAAATTGGGAGCAGCATCTGGCAAAAGCCACCTGGTTAGTTAACACCCGAGGTTCCACCAACCGAGCACGTCCTGCCCAGTCAGAGTCCCTGAATATAATAGAAGGAGACCAAGTCCCAGTGGTACATATCAGAGGTTTGTTAGGGAAGACTGTGTGCATCAATTCTGCCTCGAGTACAGACAAGCCCATTCGTGGGGTTGTCTTTACTCAGGGACCAGGTTGCACGTGGTGGATAATGCAAAGAGATGGAACAACATGATGTGTACCTCAGGGAGATCTGATTGTGGGGTAAGAATGATGTGCAATATCACTGTTCATTGGATGTTACTGCCATTGTCTGTACATTAAACCATACAGACATGAGATAGAAGGAAATGTGTAAGTGTTGAAGGTCTGGGCAAGTGGAAGATGGAGAAGGAAATGTGTAAGTGTCGAAGGTCTTAGCAAGTAATAGATGGAGCTTTAAGTGACTAAAGTGAAAAGGGGGAATCCTGCAGCTCTGTAATATAGGGCCTGGATTCAGTGGTCCAGTGTGGGGATGTGATGAAGGCATGATGGGTATTGCTTGTAATTTTGGGGGAACAGATGGAAATTTTGTATGAATAATGCATGATGTGTTGTAGTATGTGGATGATATGGGGATAAGGGGTGGAACGTCCTGGGGTGACGTTATGATGCTTGTATCCCCATTCATATGTTCTGTGCCTTTAAGACCGGCTCTGAAGAGTGGAATTTTTTTTTGGGTTTGGGTTTCTCTTATCAGGGACACAGAGACGGGCAGTACATAGGGCTGTTTTGGCTTCTTGCTTTCAGCTTGCTTCTTTGCTTGCTCTCTTTTCTGCGCTTGCTTCTGCTCTCCCTTTTGCTTCTGCTCATTAGCTAGTTTAGCTAAACAGTTCAAATTCCTTCCTGGACTGTTTCTCCTCTTCTGTTTCTGTGACCATCTCAAACCTGCTCTGGACTGGGACCTGGGAACACCGAGAGTTTACACCGTTCGGCTGCAGCAGCTGCCCCAGCACCGGAGGGACTGAGAACAGAGCAACCACTCCCGAAAGAGACTTTCTGATTTTGTCATCTTTCTCAGAGCGGTGTCATCTGGTATTGTTCATTTTGTGTGCTGGGGGTACTGTATCTGTCAATAAACAGGTTCTTTCCACCTCTCTCCAAGGAATTCTTCCCGAACCAGTTGGGGGCAGAGGGGCCGTGTGTGTTTGCTTTCTGGAGGGGCCCTCCTTTGAAGATTCTTTAACAAATTTGCCCTAAACCAGGACACATGGGGACGGGGTCCGGGGCCATGGGGGTGGCACAGGGGGACAGGGACCTCCCGGCAGCGTCCCTGTGTCCCCAGGGCCAGAGACTGGGCCAGGGCTCCTTCACCCTGTTATGAACGAGGCCTTGAGAGTGCTGAAAAAATCCCCAGCAAGGGATCAGCCAAAACCAGATTTAATATTAAGGGACAGCAGCACAAATTTCCTTGGCAAGAGTCACTCTGCTCCTGATTGAACACTTCAGGCACACCAAGGAAACAAAGCAACAGCTAAACCAAACCAAATCCAGGCAATCAAACCAGAAATGAACTGAGAACTGTCCCTGTGTGTGTATGTGACACAAGGACAGTGAGGGCAAGGGTAAAAGGAATACAGCCTAAAAGCTTGACAGAGCTCAAACTTTACAGGACTGAACGTATACCTTAACCTTAACAGATACCTTAAAAGAAGAGCACTTAACAGTATTTGGTTAACCTATAACCCATGACTTACTAATTTGACAGAAGAATAACACCTAACAGTATTTACTTACTTAATAGCTTATATTAAAAGTAATAACTCCACAAAAGAACAACTCTTAGAAACATTTAACTTAGACTTTGTGATTTAACTTCACTTACAGGCCTGACTGACTCAGCTATCCAAGGCACTCCAGCCCCTGAGAGAGCAGCATTTCTGCCACATCTCCCCAGCATAGGCACTCCTGTGTGCACACAGACACAAAGAGTCAGTGCAAGGCACCTGTGAGAAATTCCCCTAAGGGCAGGAAATGCTCCCCGTGGATCCTTTGGCATCTCCCCAGCAGGCAAAGGGTTGAGTGTGGGACCTCAGTGGTCCATTTTAACACTGTGGAGTCAAAGGAGACCATTGTGACACCACAAACCCCCAGGGTCCAAAGGTCTATTGTGACATTGCAGGGCTCATGGAACAGAGGAGTCAGGTGACATTGTGGGGCTTGGGGAAGCACGGAGACCGTTGTGACACTGCAGGGCCTCATGGAATCATTAGGACCATTGTGACACTTGGAGCCTTTTAGAACCTGGGGGCCACTTTGACATTGTGCGACTCCACTGAACCAAGGGTCCATTATGACACTGCTGGACCCCATGGAATTAAGGCACCATTGTGACATTATGGGGCCTCTTAAAACCAAGGGGACACAGAGCATGTCTGACTGGTTTGGCCTCCCATGGACTGCTGTTGGAGAGTTTTGTTCAGACATGGCTTATAGAAAAAGGCCATGATCATATACAGCTGGTTAAGCAGTAAAAAGCAACTGTAAGTAGTAAGTTCTCAGCCTTCTTCCTTACGAGAAAAACAATAAACACTGTGTCCTTGGTTAAGTGATGAGAAAAACATGGTGGAAAACATGGAGTCCTTGAGGATGGTCAATAACAAGTCAACAGCAGGATGAGGAAAACAAGTATTAGCCTCAACAAGAAACCACAGGTATTAGCAACAAAGGAGGGGTTGGCATGTAATCTGTAACCAATGATGAGCTCAGTTTTTGCAATATGTATGAGCTTAATTAACACAACTATAAAGTATGTTAGCTGGATCAATAAATCTGAGACTGATGATCATTGATCAGACGTGTAAGTCTCCCTTCACTTTCCTCAGACTGCCTGACTGGTCCAACTGACCTTGGCATGTTGAGGGTTGCTTTTCATCTGCTAATGAAACACTGGGGCTCTGTGCTTTCCTTCCTATGGAAAAGAACTGTCCTCCTCCTCCAGGCACCCATGGCCAGAATTGTGATTTCACCACCAAATTCCCTTGCATCCAGGGATTGTTCCCATAGGAATATTGCCAGGACAAGTCAGGCTGGCAGTGGTTTCACAAGGGTCACGTCTCATCTGTCCCCAGAACCCTGGCAAAGGCTTTGTGGTTTCTTTCCTATGGAAAGGAATTGTCCTTCTCAGCCAGGTGCCCATGGCCAAATTTGGGTTCCACCTCCAACATTGCTTATTGTGAAAAACTGGAGGAGATTGTTGGCTCAAAATATTTTGTGTGGGGGAAGAAGGGGCAGGTCCAGCCTTGCCCTGCCCTGGAACCCCAGCCCTGCCCTGCTCTGTTACCCCAATCCCCCCAGAGCCTCTATCCCAGCCCAGCAGTGGCTGCCAGTCCCTGGCACAGCACAGCCAATGCTCCACAGCCACCTCTGCAGCCCCCAGCCCAGCTCCTGAGGGACCAAATGAGCCCAAGTTCCACCTGGGGGAAGGGGCCAGGAAGACCAAGGGGTATTAAAGGCTGACCACAAGGCAAGCACACATCTCGACGCTACCTCCTCCTGGAATTTCCATCTGAACAGCACTGGAATCCAGGTGTGGGTGCTTCTCTGTATCTTATTTGTCCTTTTCTCTGTCTACTTCTTCTATTTCTGTCTCCTTGCAAATTTTGATTAACTTAAAATAGAATTGGCATAAATTTGTGAAGTTGAATGGGCCAAGTTAATGCTTTGAGAAGTGTGTTTTGTTGATTGACTGTCATTTTAAACCATATGCCAAAGATTCTCTGATTTTCTAAAGTTCCCAGTAAAAGCTGTTTGGTTGTTTTGAGCTCCTGAGAATCTCTTGTCAGTATTTCTCCAGTACATCCAACTCAGAGGACACAAACAATTGTAATTCCTTTCAAACGTCTCACTGAAAGAGTTCTTTGGGGGATGAGAGTCAGGGCTTTTGTGTCCTGCTTGGCACAGCCCAGGCTGGGCTTTCCCAGCCACATTCCACACTCCATTTCCCAGCTGGAGCCGCTGGTGCCTCTGAGTTGTGCTGCCCCAGCCCTAGGGGCGCTCTCCTTGTCTGCCCATTTCCCCACGGTCTCTAGGCAGGGATGGCCTCAGTGGGGGCTGCTGACATCCTCCGCAACTTGGAGGCTGCTGCTGAATTTTCCTGCTCCAGAGGCTTGTTCAGCCTTCAGCTCTTCAGTGCAGGAATTCAGTGTCCCAGGGCTCATTAACATTCAGAACACCTTAACAAGTCAAGCCTCTGGGAATAATTTGATTTCAGTTTTCAAATCATCTGTGATTAATTTGACCCATTTCAGTAGTGTGTTCAAACAGAATATATTCTATTTACAAAGATAATGAGGAAACTTTTTTTAGATCCTGCTTAGGTTTTTTTCCTGTTCATAAAGCAGTATGTGTAGTCTCCAATTGACATTGAATCCAAGTACCTCCTCATGTAATTTGAATAAAGATGAAAATCAAGACCCTTCATGGCTGACAATCAATCACACTCTGTCCCTACCCCCACCCCACCATTTCCCCCATCCAAGCCCTGGCACTCAGAGCAGCCTTGTGCAAATCTGAGCTCCCTCCAACCTGGGCTGCACCTGCAGCTTTCAGCTCCTTGGCTCCAACTCCCACTTGCTTTCCTTGGAGAAGGAGCTGCCCGAGACACAGAGGGATGTTCATTTCTTGTCAGCCAAAAAAGCCAGGGGAAGGCAGAGCTCCATCAAATGCAAAAGTCATTCCTCAGGTGGATATTAAATTTACTTTTCACAGCAGACAGTCTCAGAGCAATGGAAAACACCTTCTGTGCCCAGCACAGATCCCAAGGTCTCCCCCAACCCTCCCTGCCCTGATTCTGCCTAGATTAGCTCTTTGCACACACGAGTCACACGCTGAAGTCAGGAGCTCCCTCCATGGCCAGAGGGAGGAAAAGACAGAAAGGAGATGAAGAGCTCTCTAGTGCATTGCCAAGGTCCAAGTGCCCCTGCAGTGGGAACCACAACTCATCAGGTTTGTGTACTTTGGGCTCAGGGCCTGGTGACAATCAGAGGCACAGAAAGGTTTCTTGCCAACAAACACAAGTTGAACATTTCAACAGTTGAATAACCATCACAGCTCTTCCCTCAGCTCTCCGGAATGTCCCAGCAGCATCTGATATGTCCACCATCCCCAAAGGATTACTATGCAGGAACAGTTTTACACATAGATATAAGAAAAGGTAATTCTGTGATAGATATAAAGACAATTAAGATGTCGCCTTATGTGATATTTATTTAAACTTCAGAAAGTTTGGGCAACTCCCTGAAGCTCAAAGCATGAAGCCAGTCAGTTGAGAGGCACTTGAATGACCAGAGAGCATCTGGTGGAGGAAATCTGGGACCAATGGAAAGAACAAATATCCAGCTGGTCTAGTGAAGAGATGTCCTTAGACATGGCTATTTCATCAGGAGAGATGGAAGCACTTGATGAAAAAGAGAGAGATTAAATAATAGACTGATTATAGGTGACACAAGTAGATAGGAAGATCAGTATTTCTTCTCCTGCCATCAGTATGCTTCCAGGAAATCCCCGTTTCTGGTGGGAAAACGTTGCCATTCCTTAAGAGTACTCAAATGACTCAGAAAATAAATATTTTCTTGTATTGTATGAAACTAACAGGTATTGAAACCTGTGTCCTTTTCCAGGCAGATATCAGCTGTGTGCCCATGAACAGGCAGTGCCACTTGTGCCCTGAGGTTCCCAGCTGGGATTGGATCTCTCCGAGAGCACCTGAGGGAGAGCAGAGCACCTTGCAAGCTGCAGGTCCCTGACAGTCCCACAGGGCTCCTGTCCCATCAACATCGGCCCTGCTCCAGTCTGAAACAGGGCCCATCATGGTGCCGGGATCATCAGAGAGCTGAGGTGTGTGCTGGAATTCAATGTCCTCCACATCCTGCAGCAGCCTTGCATTTCCCTGCTGGAGCCTTGGTCTCCAGCCCAGCCATGGAGGCTCTTTGGTCTCTGGACTGTTCCTGCAGCCCCCAAGGGCAGCTGAGCTGTACCTTTGGCATAGACAGGCCTGGCCAGCGCAGGCCATGCTCAGCAATTGCTTGTGTGTGCCTGGCCTTGCTGTCAGCCCCGGCAGCAGCTGCGTGGCCCCTTTGTGGCCCTGTGCTGGCCCAGCCATGGTGGCCCAGCCCCTGTGCAGGCCCAGCCCAGGCCAGGAGCATTGCGGCTGGGAATGGCCCCTGTGCTGCGGTGCCCACATCAGCCGTGGGGCTCTGTGCCTCATGGCCTCCCTGCTGGGCAGTCTCTGCCAGCTGCTGCAGAGGCCCTGGCACCTGTGGGCCTGCACAGACAGCCCTGCGCCAGGCTCTGCGGCCTCTGGGCCAGCAGAGAGGCCGACCAGGGCTGGCCATGGCTGGGAACAGGCCCTGAGCCGTGCAGGAGGATGGAGCTGGGCCACAGCCAAACTCAGCCCAGGCCAAAGCTGGGCTCAGCAGCCAGGGCTGCCAACACATGGGCACAGAGGCTGGTGCTGACAAATGTCCTGGGCCCCCTCCCTGCTCTGTCCATGCCACACAGGACACAGAGCAGCCTCCTCTCTGGGCCATTTGCCTGTTTGCAATGCCTGGCACAGGCACTGGCCCTGCCCCACAAGACCTGGCCTGAGTCCTGCCCCAGCACGCTCAGCCAGGCTGAGATGGACACTGATGGTTTCTGGGACAGGCTCTCGGAGCCCAGCCCAGCTCCCTGCAAGCTCTGCCAGCTTCCCTGAGCTCTGGGCAGCACCAAGGGCCTCTCCCTAGCCCAGCCCAGCCCAGCCAGCTCTGGCCCCACAGCTCTGCTCAGGCCAGGCTGCTCTGGGCTCTGGCCCCACGGCCTCAGCCCCTGGCAAGGGCACAGCAGCAGCTGCAGCTGCCACAGGACTCAGCCCCAGCCATGGGGGAAGGTGCTTGGCCAAGGCCAAAGGAGGCTCCCTGGCTGCCCTGCTCCCCTTGGGCTGAGGTGCTGAGAGCTCTGCAGCCCCTGCTGCCATCCCATCTGCCCAGGGCAGCACAAGAGCTGTGGCCTTGGGGCCCTCCAGAGCTGCTCCTGCTCCAGGCCCAGGGCCCATGCCAAAGCTGGGGCAGCCACAAAGCTGTACCCATTTCTGTTCATTGCTGCTCTGATTGGGATGGATTCTAAGCCACTTGGAGGTTGCTGATGAATTTACTTACTCCAGAGGTTTCTTCTTTCTGGATCTCTTCATTCAGTTCAGGAATTCAGTGAGAAAAGCTCATAAATATTAGTGCAAAAACACCCAAACAAGAAAAGTCCCTGGGAATAATTCTAAGTTTTATATTCTTCTGTGGTTAATTAGACAGATTTCTGATGTTTAATGAAAGTGAATATACTACATTAAAAAAATGAATAAACAATTGGTTTGTCCTGTTTTCTTTTCTGGTTTATAGATTGATACAAGCAATGTAAAACTGATGTTGATCCTCTGAACCTTCTAATGCAGCCTGAATAAATATGAAAATCAAGACCCTTCATGGCTGAAAATCAATCAGACTTTTTCCCTACCCCCTCCCCACCAGTTCCCTCATCCATCCCCTGGCACTCAGAGCAGCTGATAAATGGAGTCACATCCAGAGGTGTCCCCAGGGCTCAGGACTGGCGCCAGGTCAGTTAAATCTCTTTATTGCTGATCTGGATGAGGCCATTGAGGGCACCCTCAGTCAGTTCCCAGGTGAGCCCAAGCTGGGTGGGAGTGTGGCTGTGCTGGAGGGCAGGAAGCTCAGAGTGATCTGAACAGGCTGGAGCCATGGGCTCAGGACAATTGGATGAGGTTCACCAAGGCCAAGGGCAAGGTCCTACCCTGGGCTCACAACCATCCCAAATCCCTGGCTATGCCCTGCCCCTGATCCCCACAGCCTGTCCTGTTTCCTTCATCCCTGCATTGCCAGGGACTCTCTCGGACACGGGAGCTCTGCTCTGGCTATGGAGGGAGGAGCAACACATCAGTTTTGTATCCTTTGGGGGTCAGGAACTGGTGAGACTCAGAGGCACAGGAAGTTTCTTTTCATGGCCCACAGACCATAGTTGAACAGGACACAATTTAATAACAATCACACTCTTCCCTGAGCCATGTCCAAAGTCCCAGCAGCATCTAATGAGTTGGACATCCACAAGTGATTTCCATACTAAAATTAATTTCCAAGAAACGTGGTTCTGTGATAGATATAAACACAATTAAGTTCTTGTATCATCATGCTTGTCCTGGTGTGGGAGCAAAAGTGCTCAGAACAATTCCTGATTTGCAAATCTGTCAGAGATGGATGGAGAAGGGCCTCAGGCTGCTTTTGGTGGTGAGGAAATGCTGAAACCAGCCTGACTCATTTCATCTCCTCCTGTCCTGGCTGGTCTACCCTCTTTCTCCTTCCACCAATTGGCTTTTCTCTCCCACCAGGCCCCCCGGTGAAGAGCCTGGCTCTGTGTTCTCCATCCCCTCCTCGCTGGCACTGCCAGGCTGGGATGAGGAGCCCCTCAGCTCTCCCTGCTCCAGGCTGGACAAGCCCAGCTCCCTCAGCCTCTGCTCACAGCCCAAGGGCTCCAGCCCCACCTTGGAGGCCCTTCCCAGACCCTGCTCCAGCTGCCAGACATCTTTCCTGCCCTGGGCAACCCAAACCAGGCCACAGTGACCTGGATAATCTCTGTCCTTGATGTCCTGGTCACACAGCCCTGGCCCCTTGTCCCCTGTCAGGCTCTGGGATGGATCCTGTGGAACATCCTTTGGTGGAGGCTGTGGCTCCAGGTGGGCCAGGGGGATCCCGGGGGACAGGGAACCCTGCTGGGCATTAACAGCATTGGACTTGTTGGGAGAAACTGTGAGGGGGAGCTGGGGCAGAGTGACCAACCCAGTGACCTGACACAGCCCTGCTGGGATGTCACACAGCCCCTCTGTGATGTCACAACCAACTCTGTTATGTCAGTCTGCTCTGGAATGTCAGATACCTGCCCTGTGATGTCACAGAGGCAGTCTATAATGGCTTTGTGATGACCTCACATAACCCACTCTGTGATGTCACAGCTCATTCTTTGACCTCATGTTAGCAGATGAGAAATTGTCTCCACTGGGTGAGCTGACACCTGGGGCTTGTTCTCCACAACCCCAGGCCTGTGGAAACCACACAATGCCCATTGTGTGGGAAGGGAACTGGAAGTTCACCATCCTGAGTGTCCTGCCAGCTCAGCCAGGCCCACTGGAACATTGGGGTTAATGAGCACCAGGGACCACCAGAGACCCCCAGGACAGAAGAATACATGGGTAAAGGGGAGAGGATGATTTTGGAGAAATGATTATCGTATGTGTGTTTAGTCCAGGGCAATCAATGAATATGTGTGCAAAATACAGAATATAAACAGAAACTTTCTTGTACTCAGCATGCACGGCTTTGGAAGAAGTTATCCCCATGCATCCAGATGAATAAAGAATGCTGCTTCTTTATGCTACATTGGTGTTAAGGAGTTTTCTGGTTCACTGAATTTTTGGTAACACTCCCACTTCCAAGGAAAGCTCTGTCTGCTGCTGTTCACAAACAGAGAAGGGCTGGTGGCAGATGTGGGGCTCGGAGGCTGCTTGGGGCACAGTGACCATGAAATATTCAAGTTTTCAATGTTCTGTGAAAGAAGGAGGGGCAGCAACAAAACTTCTGCACTGGAATTAGGAAGGGCAGACTTTGGCCTATTTAGGATGCTGATCTGGGGAGTACCAAATAATTTTTCCTGATTTTTTAAGTGATTCAGCCCTTAAAAACAAAGGGATCCAGGAAGGATGGACACATTTCTAGAAAGTAATCTTAAGCAGGAAGGAGCAGCCTGTCCCAGTGTGGCAAAAGATGAGCTAGTGAGGAAAATTACTGGCCTGGCTGCCCATGGAGCTTTTGTGGGAACTCAGGGGCAAAAAGGACTGGCACGGCAGGAAGTTTTAAGGATGTCTTTAGGTTATCAGAAAGAACATTAGAGTGGTGAAAGCTCAATCAAAACTAAACCTGACCCCTACTTTAAAGAAAAAAAAAAAGTTTGTATAAAAATTTTTTAGCAAAAGGAGGGCGAAGGAGAACCTCTACTCTTTATTGGATGCAGTGGAGAAGATAGTAAGTAAAGATAAGGAAATGGCTGAACTGCTTAACACCTTGTTTGTCTCAATTTTCAATATTAGGACAGGCTGTCCTCAGGACAAGTGTTCTCCTGAGCTGGTAGATGGGCACAGGGAGCAGAACAGCCCCCTCTGTAATCCAGGAGGAATCAGTTGGTGACCTGCTTAGCCACTCAGATGGTCACAGGTGTATGGGATCAGATGGGATCCATCCCAGGGGGATGAGGGAGGTGGTGGATGAGCTCCCCAAGCTGCTCTCCATCATTTACCATCAGTGCTGGCTCAGCAGGGAGGTCCCAGAGCACTGGAGGTGCCAGTGTGAGCCCATCCCCAAGAATGGCTGGAAGGAGGATCTGGGGAACTCCAGGCCTGTCAGCCTGACCTGGGTGCCTAGCAAGGTTATGAAACAGATCACCTTGAGTGCCATCACAGGGCACCCACAGGATGGCCGAGGGGTCAGAGCCAGCCAGCGTGGATTTAGGGGTGGCAGGTCCTACCTGACCAACCTGGTCTCCCTTTATGACCAGGTGACCCACCTATGGATGCAGGAAAGGCTGTGGATGTTGTGTACCTGGACTTCAGCAAAGCCTTTGACTCTGTCTCTAACAGCATTGCCTGGAAAAGCTGCAGCCCATGGCTTGGGCAGGTTCCCTCCTTGCTGGGAGATTAAAGGGCTGGCTGGAGGCTGGGCCCAGAGAGTGGTGGGGATGGCGCTGCACCCAGCTGGTGTCCAGGCACTGGTGGTGTCCCCCAGGGATCTGTGTTGGGCCCAGTCCTGTTTAACATCTTCACTGATCATCTGGGTGAGGGGATCAAGTCCACCATTCACAAATTGCAGATGGCACCAAGCTGGGTGTGAGTGTGGATCTGCTGGAGGGCAGGACAAGAAGACACAGCCTTAAGCTGCACCAGGGGAGGTTTAGGCTGGACAATAGGAAGAAGTTCTTCACAGAAAGGATGAGTGGGCATTGGAATGGGGTGGCCAGGGAGGAGATGGCAGAGTCACTGTCCCTCTCCAGTGTCACTTAGTGGCATGGTCTGTGTTACAAGTCAGTATTAGGGCATTGGTTGGACATGATGATCCCAAAGGTCTTTTCCAGCCTATTTGATTCTGTCATTCTGTGATGACTGGGACACTCTGGGGCCATTGGGGCACTGCAGGGCCTCATGAAACTAAGAGGACCATGGTGACACCATGCAGCACCACAGAACCAGGGGTCCATTGTGGTGCTCTGGGGCCAAATGGACCCAGGGAGTGCACCATGACACTCTGGGTCCTTGTGGTCCCACAGAGGCCATTGTGACACTGCAGGGCCTTGTGTAACCAAAGGGTTTCATCATTTTGACACTGCAAAATCAAAGAGACCATTGGGAGACTCGGGGCCCAGTGGATCCAAGGGGCCGTTCTGACACTGCGGGGCCTCATGGAACCAAGGGGACATTGTGACACTGCAGGATCCTGTGTAACCAAAGGACCACTGTGACGTTATGAGGCCTCAAGGGATCGGGAAGAACATTGTGACACTGTGGGGCCTTGTGGAAACAAGGAGTCCATTGTGATACTGAGGGGACTTGTGGAACCACAGACACCACGGTGACAGTGTAGGACCTCATAAGACCATGTGGCCATTGTGACAGTCTGGGGCCCCATGGAACCAAGAGGCCACTGTGAAAAAGCAGCACCAATGAGAACACTGTGACACTGTGAAGCCCCATGGAACCAAGGAGACCATTGTCACATTTGTGGGCCCCATGGAACAAAGGAGACCAGTGTGACAGTACAGGGCCTGGTGTAACCAAGAGGCCATTGTGACACTGAGGGGCTCCATGGAACCAAGGACATCTTGGCAGATGACACCAAGCTGGGTTTGAGTGTGGATCTGCTGGAGGGTAGGGGCGCCCTGCACAGGGCCCTGGACAGGCTGCATCCAGGGCCCAAATCCAACAAGGTGAGGTTTAACAAATCCAAGTGCTGGGTCCTGCACTTTGGCCAGAGCAACCCTTGCAGCATTACAGGCTGGGGACAGAGTGGCTGGACAGCAGTCAGGCAGAGAGGGACATGCAGGGACTGATGGACAGCAGGCTGGACATGAGCCAGCCATGTGCCCAGGTGGGCAAGAAGGCCAATGGCTCCTGGCCTGGATCAGGAATGGTGTGGCCAGCAGGAGCAGAGCTGCTGTGCCACCACTGATCTACCCCCAGCTCTGCACACAGACATTACTGCTGCAGCTCCAGAGAAGGCAACAAAAGGGCATCTCTGCAGAAAATTCTGCTGGGAGATCCTTTAGTTCCTTTAAAGCCGCCAAGTGCGCAGCCCCTCTTTGACACAGTCTGTGGCCACAGGGAAGCGGAGAGAAACAAAATGAGAAATGGCACAAGAAATGACATTTCTTTGTGGACAATATGAAAAAACTAAAACAAAGGAAAATAATCTCCAAAATGAAACCAACAAGAAGTATCAAAAACTAGTTTTCTTACAAGTGTTTTGCAGACATTGCGCAGCATTTTAATGTTCCTGAAAGCATCCAGTCATTAGTCTCCTCACTGCAGCCTTGAGCTCCTGGTTCCTCAGGCTGTAGATGAGGGGGTTCAGGGCTGGAGTAACCACCGAGTACAGAACTGACATTGCCAGATCCAGGGATGGGGAGGACAGGGAAGGGAGCTTCAGGTTTGCAAACACTGCAGTGCTGATGAACAGGGAGACCACAGCCAGGTGAGGGAGGCAGGTGGAAAAGGCTTTGTGCTGTCCCTGCTCAGAGGGGACCCTCAGCACAACACTGAAGATCTGCACATAGGAGAAAACAATGAACACAAAACAACCAAACACCAAATAGACACTAACTGCAATGAGCCCAAGTTCCCTGAGGTAAGATAATGAGCAGGAGAGCTTGAGGATCTGGGGGATTTCACAGAAGAACTGGCCCAGGGCATTGCCCTGGCACAGGGGCAGGGAAAAGGTACTGGCCGTGTGTAGCAGTGAATAGAGAAAGGCACTGGCCCAGGCAGTTGCTGCCATGTGGGCACAAGCTCTCGTGCCCATGAGGGTTCCGTAGTGCAGGGGTTTGCAAATGGACACGTAGCGGTCATAGCACATGATGGTCAGGAGGAAATACTCTGCTGAGATGAAGAAAACAAAAAAAAAGAGCTGTGCAGCACATCCTGAGTAGGAGATGTCTCTGGTGTTCCAGAGGGAATTGTGCATGGCTTTGGGGACAGTGGTGCAAATCATGCCTAGGTCAGTGAGGGCCAGGTTGAGCAGGAAGAAGAACATGGGTGTGTGCAGGTGGTGGCCACAGGCTACGGCGCTGATGACGAGGCCGTTGCCCAGGAGGGCAGCCAGGGAGATGCCCAGCAAGAGGCAGAAGTGCAGGAACTGCAGCTGCCGCGTGTCTGCCAATGCCAGCAGGAGGAAGTGCCTGATGGAGCTGCTGTTGGACATTTGCTGGGGCTGCACATGGGGACCTCTTCTTGGAGAAAAGGAAAGTGAAGTGTTAGAGGATATTTGTATCCAAAATCAAAGCCATTTCCCAATTACCATTCTCTGTAACATTCATGGACATGGTTTTGTGTTTAAGAGTTTTGAAGTTTTCTTTATAAGCTCCCCCCATGTCTCTCCTGGTATTCTTGGATATCTGAAACCGTCAGCATTATTTCTGCCCTCCAGTAGATGAGAGTGAGTTCCATAAGGCAAGATGATGAGTGGAGAGTTAGAGGAGATGGTCTGTCCCTTCATTCTGTTTGGAGTTTCTGTGAACTTTCCGTTTTCTCAAATGTAGGGTGTTCACACTCCCACATTTCTCTTAAAAACCCCCAGGTACTGCTGAGAGCAGATGGATCCACCACAGCCCAGCTCCACATTTGTAGCCAAGGACTCACATTGCTCATTTCACCAACCCAATAGCAGCATTTTCAGTGTCAGAACACCTCTGATTTCCCCATCAATTATACAACTCAGAGATGCTCTGGGACAGGTTTGCACCCTGGATTGGAGCTCCCAGCTTGGACTGAAATCTCAGGGAGACCACCAAGTGTCCTTATGATGGCATTGGACGAAGGGAGATGCAGCTCCTTCCCTGACTGCACTAACAGCATTGCCCAGAGCCGGGCACTGGGGACAGCATCACTCTGAGCCAGCTGTGCCCCCCTGCCAGAGCCCCCAGTGCTGGGCAGCTGCTCCCAGCTCTGTGCTCTACAGAGGGAACTGGGCCTGGGGCTGCAGAGCTGCCCCACGGCTCTGCTGCAGCTCTGCCTGCACAGGAGGGGCTGCATGCCTTGGAGCCCTGGCCCTGAGGGCACAGGCTTGGCTGGGGCACAGGAGGGAGGGGGCTTGTTCAGAGGGAGGGGGCTGCACTGGAGGGGATCCTGTGAAGATATCTAAACTCTCCCTGCCACAGCAATTCTGGGTTTTGTTTTCTCTCCTTGCCTGATCTTCTCTCTGCTTCCTGCAGATTTCCCTCCCGCAGGTGTTTCCCTGTGCCTGATCTCTCCCTGCCATCACTCACAGACCCCAAATCTCTGTGCACTCTCCTTGGCCTGACAGAACCCTGGCTGCTTGCAGGGCACTGGCTGGGGCAGGTTCTGTGTGCAGGTGGGAGAAAGGACAGCTCAGCCTGAGCCTGATGGGTCCAGCAAAGGTGATGTTGGTGCTGTCCATGGGCAGAGTGGCTGAAAGCACTTTAGGGATCTCCTGTGAATCTACTGATAGCTAAAACCAACAGTTCGGATATCTCAGGGACTTGAAGAACATAATGATTAGCAATTCATACTATCTTTAATATTTAACCCTCCCTTCCTGACATTCTCCAATATTAGGAAACTGAATACTTGAACTCTTTGTAAATTTCCTCGCTTTTATTAAAAAGCTTGTCTTGGAAATATTCTATGACTTATTAGAACCCCTCTGCATGTCAGAGCTTCATGAGCATTTCACCTCCCCTGCACAAGAAACACCCAGAGTTGTACTCACAGAGTCTGTAGGCATTGGGATGTTCCAGCTTTAGGAGATCACTCCAGGAGCTGCAGCTGCATTGTCCTGCAGCCAGAGGTTCCTGTGCCAAGGGCTGGCAGTGATTCTGCCCCTGGCACTTCTCAGCACCTTCCCAGCCCTGATTGATTGAAGCTCTCTGTGCCTCTCTGCTGTGCCCGGGGTGGCTGCAGGCAGTGCCCCAGCCCTGCTGGGCTGGCAGGAGAAAAGCTGCTCATCAAGAGAAATGTGCTTTTGAAGCTCTTCTTGGTTACCAGGAGCTGCCTCTGTGCCAGCAGTCCGGCCCAGCTCAACAGCACAGACACAGCACAAGGACATTAATGAGCCTCTGGGGCTTTGTGCTCAGGCCGTGAACATCAGTCCCTGAGAGGGAGCTGAAGAAACCTCTCCAGAACTCCAAGTCAGAATCCAACTCCAAAGTTTCTTGGACTTTTAATGGGTCCCACTGAGGTTCACGACTGAGAAAGTGTCCCCAGGCCCCAGGCAGAGCAGAGAACTGGAGGCAGTGATGACAGGTGAGGACAAAGAGTAGCCAAGTCTTGGTGCCCTGGGGCACAGCAGCAGGGTCTGTGCCACCAAGGGCTGTGAGGAGACACCTTGTCCTGAGGTACTGAGGCCTCCTGTCACAGCCCCAGCCAGGCTGGGCACTGTCAGCCCCTTGTCCTGCCCTCAGCATCCCCCCCTAGCCCACATCCCAGTGGCCTCAAGGATCTGCTGGAAGGAGTCCCTGGGGAGCCTTGCTCAGGAATGCCCCTGGGAGCTCCTTCATGCTCCCTGCAGGGACTGCAGGTTTTTCAAAGGACTTTGGGTTTGGCTTTTGCCTTGGAGTGTCTGAGAGGTTTTTGCAATCTTGGCCTCCAATTATCTGCTGTAATTAGTCCCTGGAGAGGCTTTGTCAGTAGCAACACTCAGTGGGCTCATTAATGCTTCAGGGTACTTCAGGTATTTTAAGGTACTTGGCGTTTCCCTTTTGATACAGACTCTGTGAGAGGTTTGTGCAATCATGGCTCCAATTATCTGCTTTAACGACCCTTGAGAGCTTTGTACTGACACTCAGTGGAGCTCATTAATACCTCGAGATACTCAAGGTTTTTAAGGTACTTTGGATTTTCCTTTCCACACTGAGTCTCTGAGAAGTTTTTGTGCCATCCTGGCCTCCAATTCTCCAAGGAGTCCATGAAGAGCCTCTGTTGGGATGTACCTCAGTGGGACCCATTCATGCTTTGAGACACTTTGAGTTTTTCCTCTGACTTTGACTCCCGGAAAGGTTTGTGCATTCTCCTCTCAGGCCCTGAGGTTCCAGGGTTCAGCTCCAAATGCACCACGAGGCTCATGAGGATCAAGTAAGTCCTGATAAACCATGGCTCTGCCTTGATTTCCTTCTTCTGTTGTACAAATCACTAGGAATTTCTTCTTGTATAGTTATGGAGAAATATTTCAAAGAGCTTCTAATAAATCCACATTCTTCTTTCAAAGATATGTTTTTCTCTTTAGAGCAGAGGTGATCACAGCATTCAGTGACTGATAGTGACTCAGGGACTCTCCTCAAGCAGTCTGGCCTGATCAGAGAAGCTGTGCCTTGAGGTCTGACCCTGTGTGGACCACCTTACTCCACATTTGCCAACCCCATCCCGTCCCTCCTTTGTCACTTGAGGCTGGCTTAGCTTGGAGAACTGGCTGCACTTAGGCAAAGAGGGGTTTTCTTTTTTTATTTTTGTAATCTTAAACTCCTGAGTTCTCCATTGAATACAGACACCCTCCTCATATGTGTGCCAAGCCCACGTGCCACCAAGATCACTCCAGACCTGCCCTGGGCCAGCTGTGAGGGTGTGTGGAGGCCCAGAGGCCTACCATCAGAGTCTCAGTCCCCTATACATGGAGGACTGGTTCCAGATAAGACGACTATGCTTTCAGGTTAGGGTGAGATCCCATTGATCTTTTCAGGCACATGCTGATTTATGTCACGTTATGTTACCCCATTGGCCCACTGGTCTAATTACCCTAGTTCAGCTCCTATTGCCCACGTTTGTTTAGTCCTAGAATGTTCTCTCTCTGTCCCTCCATTGGCCCTAGTTTGCGGCATTCTTTCACCCTTTTTCCCTATTGGCTGATCTGACCTCTGACCCCTCCTCTGCACCATTTTCCCCCATATCCATTGGACCCTGACCCTCAGCTTCACCCTCACTACCCCATATAAGGCCCTGTTCCCTCAGCCTACACCCTGTCTTCATCCCTGGAGCCTGTTCAGCTGTGTAGCCTGTTCCTGTACCAATAAACCCAGTTTTCTGGAGAAAATACAAAGATGCATCCTGCCTATTCTGTCGGCTTTGTAAGGTAGCAGTGAGCTTTGGAGTCATGAGTGCTGGACCTCCAAGGGCCTCAGTAGAGCCATGGTGCTACACATGGCACCCGAATAGGGACCTGATTTGTTGAGTTCCCTGTGAGCGTCTCCAGCGGTGATCCTGCCAGCCAGACGTCACTGGAAGCTGTTCCCCTTCAGGTCAGCCACAACACTGAAGTGAGACTTCAGTTTTATTGAATCTCATTGAAGAAGAAGTTGACAATCCCCTCAACATCTGTGGGACCAACTTCACTGACAGCCCCACAAGCCCAGCTTTGGCTGAAGATTCTGCCTGTGAGACTGAGAGTGAGTGACTGAGGGGCAGAGAGCTCCCAGGGGTTCAGGCTTTTGATTTTCTACTCCTGTGAGTGGGAAATCTCTCTTCCATTGGGGGCAACTATGGGAAATAATCAGTCCCAAGCCGAAAAGGATGTTTTTGTTAAATTTTGGAGAGTTTTAAACTTAGAGGGGAGTTCATTTTCTGAGGAGAGTTTAAAATGTTTTGTTCACTGGTTGTTTAAGGAGTTTCCTGATATCTCTGTTGATCCTATCTTTCAGTTATCATTTTGGAATGTTGTTGGGGAAAAGTTTATATTTTACAAACACAAGCAATGTTAAAAGTTGGGAAATTTTATCTGTTGTTTCATTCAATTTATAGGATCATTTAACAAGTTCATGGTTCAAACCCTTTCTCCTGGTTTATTCAACCCGCCCCCCACATTTCTGAACCCACATTCCCTGAGAACAGGATGGGAGATGAAGCCTGCCCTTTGGCACACAGAAGCCATCTGCCACCTGCCATCTTCCCTCCTTTTCTGTCCTCTCCTCAGGGTGGTAGTGGTCGTGCTGCCCTGAGATACACCCTTGACCACATTCCGTCATCCCCTAGACCTAATCCCCCTTCCTATAAATCACAAGATGGCAATACTCCTGTTAGGGAGATGTCCATTTCAGATTCCCTCCTGCCTTCATCCCCCTTTCCTGCCTTTTCTCTGGGTACCTCCCCTGTGATGGGTCCCACCTTGATGTCAAATTCCTCCCCCGGAACTGGACATGGGGCCAACTGGAAGGAAGCCATTTCGGCTACCAAAGGCCTTCAACACAAGGTGTTGCCAGTTGGCCGAAAGCCCTGCGCCCCTCCCAGCAGATCTGCTTCCTGCAGAATTCTCTGTCTCTGTCCTTTCCCTGGATCTCTGTTGCAGATGGAAGCTGCTGGTGCCATCCTCACCTTTAACCTCTCTCTTGAATGCAAACAGAAGTTCCCACATGTGTTAAGCAGGATTTTCTCAATGTTCCTACAAAACCTTTGTTGTTCGTTATGGAATGAAGGGGCCATTTTGGCACTGAGGGGGTGTCGTGGAAGCAAGGAGTCAGTTGTGACCCTGGGGTCCCATGGAACCAAGGGGCCATGGTGACACAGCAGGGCCACATGGATACTGTGGTCCATTGTGACAGTGTGGATCCAAGGAGACCATGGAGACACCTCCAGAACCTCCTGGAACCAAGGAGTCCATGGTGACCCAGCGGGGCTGCATGGAGGCAATGGTCCATGGTGACACTGCCCCTCCAAGGAGGCCATTGTGACACTGTGGAAGCTCATGGAGTGAGAGAGGCCATTGTGACACTGAAGAACTTCATGGCACCAAATATCCATGGTGACACAGCAGGGCATCATGGGAACCAAGGAACCGCTGTTGGCAGTAGGGAAACTCATGGAACCAGGGGCCCTTGTGGAACTGCAGAACCATCAGAGCTGATGGACCTTGTCCCAGCTCCTTGGGAGGCACGGCAGGAGCAGCACCCTGGGAGACTCGGGAATGCCCCTCTGGGATCCATGGCACACACTGCCAGGGGCTGCAATTACAGTTCCCAGCCAGGAAAAGATGTTCCTGCGCTGGGAGGCAAAGCTTTTAAGAAGGAGCCAAAAGCCAAGTGGAGCAAGATCCTACAGTGACATTTCACTGCCAGCCTTCATAACTTCACCCACGTTTGTTGTAGCTCATGGATGGGGAATTAAATCAGGGCAGGATCTTTGGTGGGAGCTGCCCTGGTAATGGGAAACGCTGAGAGAGAAACAGCACAGGGAAAGAGAGGCAGGAGAGAAAGGAGGACACAAACACAATCAGCTGCGAAGGTGGCACTCTGAAAAACAAACTGGAACTGACAGAAAATGAATGGGACAGAAATCAATATTCTGAAAGTTTTATTTACTATCAAAATACATCCCACCCACCCAGCCCCAGACAATCCCCAATCCCCAAGCCTCAAATTTGGATCCCACTTCTCCCAATCTCCTTCCAATCCCATCTCACCCTGGAGGCTGTGGAACTGAGTAAATTTGGCATTGGACTGAGTTTTTTATAAGGTGGGAACAAGCCAATTTGAGGTGGGATTGAGCCCTTTTGAGGTAAGATTGAGTTGTTTTCAGTGGGATTGAGACATTTGGAGGTGACAGATCAACCCATTAAGACTTTTGGAGTACAAAGAGATGGAGAACACTTCCTGAAATCCTCCAACAACCCACTAATCCCCCAGAATATGTCTTTAAACCATAAATTCCATCTGAAATACATGTTATAAGGTGGGACTTGAAACATCTTTAATAAATAACTTTCCTTTAATCCTATTTCAGGTGTTTTTAAGCAATAAAGACAAATCAGAAGAAAATTACGGCCAAACCAAAAGGATAACCAGCCAGGTGTCCTCCCCACATGGATCACAGGGAATGTGGGTCACCAGGGATCTGACCAACATGGATCCTTCTGTGGGGCATGGAGTTGGAGCAGTGCATAAAGCTCTTCCTGCAGTCGGAACATTTGCAGGGCTTCCCTTACCAGTGCCTCCCTTGGTGTTTGGTCAAGTGAGAGCTCTGGGTGAAGCTCTTCCCAGACTGGGGACACTCGTAGGGCCTCTCCCCAGTGTGGATGCGTTGGTGCCTGATGAGGGCAGATCTGCAGCTGAAGCCCTTCCCACATTCCCCACACTCATAGGCCCATTCCCCAGCGTGGATCATCTGGTGGCTGATCAGGGTGCTGCTCTGCCTGAAGCTCTTCCCACACTCCAACCACTTCTGGGGCTTCTTCCCATGATGAAGCTGCTCATGGACCACCAGCTCTGAGCTCTGTCCCCCTTCCTGGCTATGGGTGGGTCTTTCCTCCTCAGAGCACCCTGGGCTGGGTTTGCAGCCCCTGCTCCTGCAGGATCTCTAGGGATTTTCCTCCCCAGTGGAATTCTGCACAGTGGAGTCATTCAAAAGAGACTCTTCCACGAGGTTCTTCCATGGAGGTTTTTCCTCCCTGGTCTCCATCCTGTTGCCTTCTGATACAAGGCAAGGCGACCTGGTTCTGAGGAAATGGCACGGCGACCCAAACTCTCCAGGGTCACTCGGGCCAAGAACACACACAGACACCAGTATGGTGGATGGTTCCAGACCTTTATTGTCCCGTCTTGTCGGGTTTTATACTGGGAAAGTTTTTCTCTACATCAGGGGGTCTTACCTTACTGTAATTGGTTAGTAAGGAGTCGAAAGTTACTAGTCTTAGGGGGGACTACATTCTTGGGTGATCATTTATCACTAGGCATTAGGGGGAGAGGAATTCTACTGCTTTCCGTGACATCGCGAGATTTTCCGAGCGCCTAACCCTATCTACTACATCTCCCCCCTCTTTTTTACAAATGAACGAAGTAGTCATATACATAGGTACTGAGATGAGGCATGGGGTTGTCGACAGAGAAAGGGGTTTGGTGAACCTGAGTAGAAAATCTTGTGACTGGCAGTGTTCCCTGGTCGAATTCACAGCAGTGAATTGCCGGCCTATGAACAGGATGTTGGTCCATTCTAGGCAGGCCTGAACGAATGAGACTAGCTTGTTCAGCAGGCATGGTCCGAAGGTGACAGCTAAAAGTAGCATTGCCAATGGACCTATTAGGGTAGAAATTAGGGTGGTTAGCCATGGTGATCGATTGAACCAGGGTTCGAACCAACCCTGTTGGGCTTCCCTGTCTTTCTGTCTCTGAGTCAGTCTGGTTTGGAGTTCTGCCATGGAGTCTCTCACGACTCCCATGTGGTCTGCATAGAAGCAGCACTCCTCCTTCAAGGCGGCACACAGGCCTCCTTGCTGCATGAACAGGAGGTCTAGACCTCGCCTGTTCTGCAAGACCACTTCTGAGAGTGAGGAGACTGACTTCTCTAGAAAGGAGATGGATTTCTCGATCCTCTGCAGGTCCTCGTCAATTGTTGCCTGCAGCTGCGACAGTCCTTGGTGCTGGGTCATCAAGGCTGAGACTCCTGTGGCCATTCCGGCTGCTCCTAGGCCCAGCAGCATTGCGATAGTTATACCTGTTACTATTTCTCTTTTGTGGAGCTGGCTGGGTTCTTCAAAAAGGTGGCACACTTCTTCATCTGCGTGGTACAGGACCCTAGGCACAATCAGAACTTGGATACAAAAGTCGTTAGAGTCATCGAATTTGGCAAGGAACACACAGGGACTCACTCCAGATCACTGGCACACCCACATCCCAGATGCGGATGGGGCTACCCACTTATTGTTTTTTCCCGTCGGGTTTGACAACTTCGGTGCAGACGTTGCCTTTCCTCCTAGCTAGGGTTGCATTGCCAAAGCATCCGCCCTGGCCTGTGACTTGACTCAGGGTGATTCCTTTGTGGGGGGTGTCCCATCTACATTGGTTGGGTGCATCTGCTGTGGAGTAACTGAAGGGAGTGTTTAAAGCGACTCCTTCGTAAAAGGGGGGTTCGACATCATAACAAAGCCAGCAGGATTCGGTTAGGTTTGGGTTAGTTTCGTTCAGGGATAGGAAGGTAGCTTCTAACATATGAAGGATCAGATCTAAATCTGACTCGGCTAAACGGTCTATCTGAAAGGCTTCTACATGGCCAGTCGGGATATCAGCGACCCTCGTGGGCAAGGCTATGGGGTGGGTCGCGTTTCTCCCTTTCGGCACGCTTTTAATCACTTTGTTGGGTCCGACCGCTCGGGGCACTCGGGGCGCCGACAGTTGGAGCCTAATAATTCACACGTTCACCTTTTCTTTTGACCCTTGAAGGACTACTGTCCACGTTCTGCCTGTTGCCCAGCTAGAGTGATGTGGCTGCAAAACTATCGTGTTGTAGTCTGCGCATTTCCGAAATTTGGGGATTTTATGGCGGTTTCGATAAAAGATTCCGTGGAGGAAGAGGGGTGTTTTGCAACCGGTGGGTGCCCAGGTGAATTGTAGGAATTTGTCAGGCTCTTGTGGATCCCACCCAGGCCCTGACGGTCTGGCATCTGTAACAATGGTTTCGCAGCCCCAGTGCCCACAATGTCCCCACCCTGGGTGATTGCAGTAGCTTTTCCCAGGGTTTGAAGCTGGGCACCAGTAGGATAGGTACATGTGTGTGGCGTGTGGGGAATGGGGGTCTACCTTTGGTCGTCCTGGAAACAGGTCGGTGATGCGGAGCATGAAGGATGGGGCGTTCGGTGTGGTGATTTCTTTGAGCACCTTGTCACTACTAAGGTGTTGCATAACCCACCTGAATGGCTGATGGGGGTAGTGGTCTGGGCTGGCTTGCCCTCTGGCAACAAGCCCCAACAGCAAAATCACACAGAAACACCGTTGACGCTTGGGTTCCACCCGTGCGGGTCTCTCGGGCGCTGCCTGACGGCTTGGTGGTCTGTCGTTTACCTCTGGAAGGGGGATGTACGCATCACGAGGACATCCCACGAGCATGTCCTGTAAACAGAAACTCACAACTCTCATCAGTCTCATTCTGCTCGCTATGGAGGTCCGGCTTAATTGACTTAAGTGGACACTACCTAATTTGCCATCCTTTTTGACAGCTGCGTACCCTCGCCCTGTGAGCATCAACCTCCAGCCCCGTTCCCATTCGCCTAGCTCGTTTCTAATTACCACCTGTGGGCCCTCCGCTCCTGTTTCTGCTCCCAGGCCTTCTGATCCTCCCTTTTTCGTCTGCTCCAATCGCTCCAGCTGCCTCTGGCCCTCCTGATACAGCTCCTCAGCCCTCAATGCCTGCTCCTCTACATTCTGCTCCATCTGTTTCACAATACCCTGCGGGGCTTTCATCAGCTCCTGCTTCCTCTGGCGCTCCAGCTCCTCCTGGACCTCCATGCCCTTCTCCCACTCCATTTCCATCATCTTGTTCAGGCGCTTCTCTTCCTCCACCAGTTCCTCGAGGATCATCTGCTTCTCCCGGACCTGCTTGTCCCAGATCATGTTGCACTTGGCATTGAGGAACAGCGCGTTCAGTTCCCACACATCTTCCTCCTCCTCCAGCTTCATCCTTGTCGCTCGCTGCAGCAGCTTCTGCTTCCCCTGCTGCAGCTCCTCATCCACGTCTCTCCCGTGGTCCCTCTCATCCTCCAGCTCTGCCTTTCTCTGCTCCTCGATCTGGGCCTTTTTCAGGGCTTCCTGCAACGTCCAGACGACTTTCGCTGCGGCGTCCGCTTTGTCGTTGCCGATCTGGAAGTAACCTTTGACTGGGTCATGGCTGTTCATGTGAATGACTGACACGGTGCCCTGTCGCGAGGAGAGTGCTTCTTCCAGCATTAGGGCTGCTGCTGATGTTGACACTCCTGGTCCCTTTTTTGTGTGAAGTGTTAAAGCCACCAGCTGGGTGCTTTTCCACGCCCGGGACTGCCCT
The DNA here is from genome assembly GCF_035770615.1 of Melospiza melodia melodia. NCBI lineage: Eukaryota > Metazoa > Chordata > Aves > Passeriformes > Passerellidae > Melospiza > Melospiza melodia. Next base: position 2,871,801 of record NW_026948797.1, on the reverse strand, counting down.
CCCACTCCGTTCACTGGAGGGACTTCTTTGAATTGCCAATGCCCGGGCCAATGTGCTTGGGGAATAATCGTGCAGTCTGATCCCGTGTCCACCCAAAACTGGAGCCCTATGACGTGGGGATCCTGACTGCCGTAAAGGCGGCATGTCCCCCACACCATCAGGGGTTCCTTCCCTATTTTCATGGCCAGGGCCACCCAGGGATCCTGCTCTGGGGTGCCTCCTGCTGGCTCTGTGACACCGGCACGGCTTGTGGCGGTGGGGGGTGCGAGGGTACTGAGGGTGCTGCATAACTCTGCCATTGTGCTGCTGGCGGGGATGCGAAATTGACTGCTCCCTGTGGGAGCATGGGGTATGAGGGTCCCCTGCCCCACTGGGGGTTGGCATAGATGGGCCATCTCGCATTCACAGTGGGAGGAGGCTGAGTGTGGCCTGCGCGCCCCCTCCTTCTCCCGTTTCCCTGGGGCCGGGATCTGCAGTCCCTAGCGAGGTGTCTTCCCGCAGCTCCTACAGGTCCCTCTCGGGCGTGCTTGGAGTGAGGGTGCTGCCAGGGAAGGCTGTGCCGGCTGGGGACAGCTCGCTGAGTTGCTGCCCTTCCCCAGAAGCCTGGGCTAACGTGGTCGTCCTAGCACTCCTGCTTAAATACAATCCGCCCCGCCCCATCAAAAAGCATGCGGCTTATTTGCGTAATATCAAAAGTGAGCAGATCGTTATTGCTAGAAAGGTCGTCCACAAGAGTGGGTACTACAGCTGAGTTGATCCCTATTTCTGAAATTGCTTTGGCTTTTTTTGGGTTAACTGGGGTATATGCCCTTTGTTGGTTCCCCCGCGCTCCGGCAACCCCCACCGGGAAAGAGTGCATGGAGGCTGCCGGTGCCCAGTCCCCACAGGCTGCTTTTATTTTTTCCCAATCCATGAGTTTGTGTTGCGATTGTTTCCCGATATTGTTTAAAGCTTTATTCGGTTTTGCTCGAAACCGCATTAATTCTGCTCTCTCGGTTTCTGAGTCCCAGCCGGACTTGGTCGGCTCTTCTGAGCTGTCTGAGCAGCTGTTACTTGACTCTGAGCCGGAAGCTGACTGCCGGTACACTTCCGGTGCTCCGTGCCATTTTGTTCGGCTTCGACCCCGCTCCTCCCTTCGGGGGTTGTGCCGCTCTCTCCCCCCGGGCTCCCCCCGCCTCCGGCTGGGGGAGGTCCTTGCCCTATAAGGACCTAATTTGGATAGAGCGCTCTGGTTGGTTTTGCACTCTACTGCGGGGACCACCCCCCTTCCCCGCTCGACCGCGCATGCGATGTTAAGCAGGCTGACTGTATTTCCGCCCTTTTCCCCCTCTTCTCTTCCGCCCTCGCCATGTGGTTCGGTGCCATTAAACGCACATGGCGGGGGCGAGTTTTTACCGATCCCGGCGGGGTCCAACAATCCGGTCGTGTTCCGTGCCTTCTCCGCGAGTCCCTGCCAGAAGCATCACGCGCGCTGCTCTGCCTCCTGCGCCGGATCGGCGACCGGCGGGGAAGGGACGGATAGAGAAACCGCGGATTTTTCGGATGGTTCCGTGGGAGGGCGGGGACCCGGCAGGCTCCGTGGGAGGGTCGGGGGGTCCCCTGGGTGTTCCGGGGGGTCCCCTGGGGGCTCCAGGGGGTCTGGGCTAGGGCTCGGGAAGGGGTGGAACGCGCCCGGCCCCCGCACGTTCCCGCCTTCAATCCGATCGCTCTCAGAGGCGGTCTGTGTTGCGGCCCCCACCCCCAGCTTTGGTGTAGCTAATAAACGTGTACACGCGGCTTTCCGCGTCTCCTGTTCTTCTAACATCTTGCGTAGGGCCTCTTCTACTTTCCCCCACGCTTTGAGGTTTTTACCACTGCCTGCGGACTTAGAGTCCTCTGCTGAGGTGGCAGTGCACTTCTCCCACGCTTCCGAATATAATATATTTACCGGACGTCCGATCATCCCGAGCTCTAGGAGCCTTGCAATAGCAAGATCAGAATTCCTGAGCTCACCTTTAATTCCCCATTGCTCATGAGCCTGACTTATGACCTTTGCTATAGTTTCCATGATTCGAGGGCGTCCCCTCCGCTGTAGTCGGACCCACCGCTACAGCCGCCGTCCTCTGTCCAGGCGATTCCCTTTCCCCAGGCGCTAATCGGCTTCCCGGGTTTTGACACCAGTTGTTGCCTTCTGATGCAAGGCAAGGCGACCTGGTTCTGAGGAAATGGCACGGCGACCCAAACTCTCCAGGGTCACTCGGGCCAAGAACACACACAGACACCAGTATGGTGGATGGTTCCAGACCTTTATTGTCCCATCTCGTTGGGTTTTATACTGGGAAAGTTTTTTCTACATCAGGGGGTCTTACCTTACTGTAATTGGTTAGTAAGGAGTCGAAAGATACTAGTCTTAGGGGGGACTACATTCTTGGGTGATCCTTTATCACTAGGCGTTAGGTGGAGAGGAATTCTACTGCTTTCCGTGACATTGCGAGATTTTCCGAGCGCCTGACCCTATCTACTACACCATCCTCAGCTCCTTCCCTGGGGAAGGAAGGACAAGGAGAGGATGGGATTTGGCTCCGTGCCACAGGGAAGGGGAAGGAGATTCCCTCAGAGCATCCCTGGCAGTATGGGGTTGACAGCAGGGCTGTCCTGCAGCCAGGGGCCATGTTGGGCTGGGAGATGGAGCAGGAGAGAGGGGGAAAGGGGCACTGACTTCCTCCTCACCTGCCTGGGTGTCCCAGGGCATGTTCCTTTTCCTCGCAGCCTCCTCTTGCATCTGATCAAGGTTTGGGATTGGGAAATCCTGTTTTGGGAGAAAAACAAGGGATGAGCACACTGAGTTTTATACTGCTTTGAAGGCAAACCTGGGGAAGGGTCTAAACCAGAATTACATTTTAAGAGGAAAATGAAGGTCAAGGCAATAATACAGAAACACTACCTTAAACTGACAGAGTCAGGATATAACCTGACACCCTGTTGGTAATGGTGGTGGCAGCAGTCCCAATAAATGGTGGCTGCAGTCCTGTTGGAGTGATCAACGTGATTCTGTCAAAGCAGTGATCCCGTAGAAGGGTCTGGTCTTCCTCTGGAGGTCCAGTGGCGGTTATGGAGATCTTGTCCTCTGGGAATCCAGTAGGCAAGGTGTTTCTGGTGTAGCAAGGCTCAGCTTATATCCAGGTAGGAATGCTTGGATCCTCCCCCTGGGCGCAGCATCCCACAATGGGATGATGGAATTTTATCAGTCCTGCAGTGACACTCAGTGGCCCATTCACAGAAGATATCTCCCCTGGAGGGCGTTATCAGGGGTGAGTCATGGAAGAGATAAAGAACACTGTCTCGCCTGTTTATAGCAGTTGATGAAGATGGGGATTGAAAACATGCATTTGGTTGCATCTTGCATGGCAACCTGAAACAGTGGGGTAATCCCTGCTCAGGGGGTGAACACCACCCCCCTTACCCAAAGTAGCTCAGGTGTAAAACCCCCACCCTAGGAAGGCCACACACACAGGGGACGTCACACTTGGCCGGCTTCATGGGAGGTCTCTGTCCCTGTCACTCCCTTGCTCTCCCCCTTTTCTCTTCCTTTTCCTCTCTCTCTCTACCTCACATTTACTATTCAATATTCAATATACCTCACATTTACTATTCACTTTGGGTTTGGTCTCGTTAGCACCTTAATTGGGGCATAGGAATCTCTCTTACGATTTTCTTAACCAGATTGCAAAATTATTTTGGCACAGTGAGTTCAGGGCACTGTTGTCTGACCCCAAGTGCCTTTGACAGCAGCACGGTTCCCTCCAAGGAGGAGGCTGTGGTTCTCTCTGGAGGAACACTTTGAAACTTGGATGCAGCTTCCTCTGAGCAAGTTATGGGAGAACAGATGAAGAAAATGGCTGTTGTGGGTAGCCAGTGAAAAAGAAAATATTTTATTGTCCTTCCTTGAAAAGTTTGTAAAATCACTGGAGGAAAGGGAGCAAATGTTACCAGCAAGACTGACAAGGTTCATTCTCCCCACAATGAGGAACACAAGAATGCTCAAAGTCCCACAAGAAGCCCAGCTGAAGTAGCAAAATTCCCATGTAACTTCTAAATTCCCAGGCTTCGGTTCTTTGCCAAATGTGAGAATCATTTTTCTCTTCATCCCTGTCACCTTTGTGACAGCTGCACAGAGCTTCCCCTTCCTTTTAATAATCTGTATTGGGCTAAATTTCCACTTTTCTTTCATCAGAACCTGCCAGCAGCTGAGCTGGAGTTGTGCAGGAACCAATGAAACTTGGAATAGCCACAGAATTGCTTGGATTGTTAGTTTATTCATGTTTGGGATTTGTTTGCGCTTTCATCACAAGTTCCTTGTGGGAAGACCAAATATTCTTAAAAGTGATTTATGCAGAGTTAGGTTTGATTTCAGCCAAGTTTATTTTGCCCAGTGCTCATGGGATACTCAAGGGGTCTCTGTGCCTCTCGCCTTGGGGGGATGCTTGGGAGGAGCTTGGGAGGGTCCCTGTCTCTGTCACCCCAGGCAATTCCCCAGGGGGTGTCCCTGTCCTGCTCACCCCAGGCCATTCCCCAGGGGGTCTCCTTCATTCTCACCCCAGGAAATGCTTGGGGGGGGTCTCCCTCCCTCTCACCCCTGTGCCAGGGGGTGCTCGGGGCAGTCTCTGTCCCTCTCAGCCCAGGGGATGCCCGGGGGTCTCTGTCCCCTCACCCTGGGGGATGCTCGGGGGGTCTCCATCCCTCTGGCCTCAGGGAATGTCTGTGCAGGGCTGGGGACCAGGGGCTCTGTGTCCCTCTCACCGCTGAGGGTGCTCGTGGCTGGGGGGGCTCTCCGGTCTTCTCATACCTGAGTGAAGGTGCAAATGAGACCATGGGAACGCAACCTGTGGATCTGCTCGAACTTGGACTGTACTAAACAAGAAATGGAAAGGAGTGAGGGAGAGAAAGAAATCAGAAATGTTTTCAGAGAGAAAGAAATAGGAAAAGGCTCCGTCCCGGACTCCGCAGCTTCCAGGGTCACCGGCAGGGCGCACCGCCTTTCACAATTCCAGCCAATCAGAAGAGGCACTAACCAAATTCCAGCCAACCAGAGCTTTTCTCGCCGATGACTCACCGGTTGCCAGGCGGGCCCGCAGAGCCCCGCGGCCCCCGAGCGGAATTTGGGGCTCGGGCCGGGGGACGGATCCGCCCCGGGGGGGTCCCCGAGCCCCCTGCCCAGCCCTGGGGCCGATCGGGGGCTCCCCCACCCAGCAGCCGGTGCTGCGGGGCCGCGGGGCAGAGCGGTGGGAAAGGGGGGTCCGGGCTGGGAGCGGAGGAAATGCGGGAGGAAGAGGAGGGAGAGGAGGAGCAGCAGCAGGAGCGGGAGAATCGCGGCGCTCGCAGCGCCCGCACGCCGAGCCTGCAGCACCCCCTGCCCCGGGAGCATCGCCCCCAGCCCCGAGCCGCAGGGGAGGGCGGAGGCCGAGCTCGCCCCGGCTCCAGCCAGGGGTCTCCGGGAGGATTTTTCTGGAGAGTGTTCGGAGCCGGCAGATCCTGGACTCGAGCCCCGGATATCTCCGGGCTCCCTAAGAGGAGCTTTATTGGGGGAAGAGGAGCCGCGATCGCCCCTCGGGAGGGTCCCGGGGGTCCACGTGGGGATGGCCCGGTACAAACGGGGCGGGACATGGGTTTTGGGGATCCCCGTGAGAGCCGGGGCTGTGGAACGGGGGACCCCCGGGGCGGGGAGAGGGGAAGGGGCGATACCGGAGCTGGGGGACCCCGGCAGCCCGGAGATGAGGCGGGGACGGGACCCCCTGACCCTGACAGGGGTGTCCTGGGGCGACTTCGTGATGCTCGTACCCCATCGGTCTGTTTAGCCCAGAAATGAGTTCTGCACCTTTCAGGCCGGTTATGAGAGGGAAGGGGAGGAGGAAGAGCAGTAGTTTGTTTTCATACACTGCACTCACTCCTCCACATTCTGGCTCCTGGACTGTTGTGATGACTTAAGGAGCTGGAACAGAGGCCACATGGAGTTAAGAGGAATAAAGTTGATTTTTATTGAAGTGCCTTCAAAGGCCACACCCTGGCAGCACAGGAGCCACAGCTGTGGCTCTGCCTGGATGGCTCCAAGATGGGAGCAAAAGAGGGCTTGGTCATGAGATCTCACATTTAAACAAGTTTTAGTCCATTTGTATATAGAAGTTAACTGCTCAATTAATAGTTTCAAATTATGAAGTTACATCTTCCTTGCTTGCATGCCTGCTCTCCTCTTTTCACGTTGTTTATGCTTTGGGCCTGAAGTTTGAAGAGATTGTCCTTGAGTCTCCAGCTAGAACAGGTTTTGTCTTCACCACCCTGTGAAAAGATCCCAGTAACAGTTAATATAAAGCTAAAAGCTGCACATCAAAACAGAACGGAAAAATTTAAAACCTAAGGTATCAGTTGTCTGCATTTGGACAGACAGCAGGACAGAGCTCTCCTTTGCTTTTAGTTAGTTTTAGCTCGCTGAGGCAGAGAAGTTCCCCCAACTGTGGTTTTTCTTTCTCTTTGGAGCTGTTTAAACCTGCTCTGGACTGAACACCCAGAACACCACCGGCAGCTCCCACCTGTGGCCCACCTGGCCGGGCCTGGGCCAAGGCAGTTCCAGTGCTGGAGGGGCCGGGCCCTTAACAGACTGATAAGAGACTGATAAGAGACTGAGTGAGCAGAGCTACAGCCCACGGAGGGACTTTCTGAGTTTGTCATCTCTTTTGGAGCGGCAAGAGGTTTTATTTTTTAATATTGTTCATTTTTTGTGCTGGTGAATGCTTTGCCTGTTAAATAAACAGTTTTTTCCCCTTTTCTCCATGGAAATATTTTCTCGATGTGGTTGGAGGAGGGGCCGCTTGAATCTGCTTTCTAGAGGAAACTCTTTTGGAGATTTTCTCCCACATTTGCCCTAAACCAGGAGAGGGTGGTGGGAAGAGGGGAGAGTCCCTAGTGACAGGACTGGGGTGAGGCTGGAGAAGGGGACCCCAAAACCCCCCAGAATCCCTAAGCAGGACCCTGGAGAGGGGAGATCCCCAGTGCCCATGGGATCTCAAACAGCCCTGAGGCAGGGGACCACCAGAACCCCAGAGACTGGAAATGGGAAAATCCTGGTGGCTTTTTTTTATTCACTCGATTTTTGAAGGGTTTTATGGACACCAGATGACTTCTAGTGATGGAGTTGGGTGGGAGGAATCCCCAACCCAAAGCATTTACACCTTATTTTTTCCCCAAACCAGGATTTCCCGTTCCCAAACCTTGGTAATATGGAGGAGGAGAAGTCTGCAAGGAAGAGGAAGATGCCCTGGGACAGCCAGGCAGGTGAGGAGGAAGTCAGTGCCCCTTTCCCCCTCTCTCCTGCTCCATCTCCCAGCTCAGCATGGCCCCCAGCTGCAGGACAACCCTGCTGCCAACACTGTCCTGCCGGGGATGCCCTGGGGGGATCTCCTTCTTCTTCCCTCTGGCACAGAGGCAAATCCCATCCTCTCCTTGTCCTTCCTACCCCAGAAAAGGAGCTGAGGATGGAGACCAGGGATGACAAATCCGCACAAAACCTTGTGGAAGAGGCTGTTTTGAGTGACTCCAGGGCAGAGGAATCCAATGGGGAAGAAAACCCAGCCCAGTGTGCTCTGAGGAGGAAAGACCCACCCTGAGCCAGGAAGGCAGCCAGAGATCCAGTCAGAACTCAGAGCTGGTGGCCCATGAGCAGCTTCATGACAGTGAGAGGCCCTATGAGTGCTTGGAGTGTGGGAAGAGCTTCACCCACAGGTCCGACGTGGTTGTCCACCTGAGGTTCCACACCGGGGAGAGGCCGTACAAGTGTCCCAAGTGTCAGAAGAGGTTTTACACCAGCACCCACCTCCTTGTACATGAGCGGATTCACACCGAGGAGAGGCCCTTCCACTGCCCTGAATGTGGGATGGGCTTCAAGCACAACTCCACCCTCGTCACCCACCGGTGCATCCACACCAGGGAGAGGCGCTGTGAGTGTCCCCAGTGTGGGAAGAGCTTCTCAGACCGCTCGTTCTTTACCCGACACCAACGGAGGCACTGGTAAGGGCAGCCCTGTGAGTGCCCCGAGTGCAGGAAGAGCTTCATGCACTGCTCCAGCTTCATCCCCCATGGGAGGACCCGCGTTGGTCAGAGCCCTGGTGACCCACATTCCCGGTGATCTGCATTAGGAAGACGGCTGGGTATTCTTTTGTTATGACCCTAATTTTCTTTGGATTCATCTTCATCCCTTTAAAACAGAGAAAATTGGGGTAAAAATCAATAAATTCATCAAAGGCATGAATCCTCACTTTTTACTTGTGTTTCAGGGCAGTCTGGGATTCCGGGAAATAATTGGGAGAATTTGGGGGTTTTGGGGGTATTTGGTTTAGTTTTCTCCCTCTCTTGGCACTTAAAGAGACAAGAGGGTTCGATGTGTCAGCTCAATAGCACTGAAACTACTCACTCCCACCCCAAAATTCCTCGATTCCACAGCCCCTTGGTGTGGAATGGGGTTGGAAGGGGATTGGGCGAAGTGTGATGCAAATCAGGAGGGGTGAGATGGGTACTGGGTGGTGCAGGATGGGTGGGATGGGGTTTGGGAGGTGTGAAATTGGGGAAGTACAGCTTGGGAGGGGGGGTCATGATGTCCAGAAGGGGTGGCATGGGTTGGGGTTGAGGCTGGAGAGGTGGGCTGGGGTCAGGAATGAGACAGCCAAAGTTTGGGGATGATGAAGGGAGGAAGAGCCCTTTACTGAGTGAGCTTTTGAATAATCCACATTTCTGAAGAGATTTTGAGGTATCTCACATTTCTGAGGTGGTTTTGGGGCACTCTCCAGCTCTTGGGGGGTTTCCTGAGAGCAGCTCCATGGAGCCCCATTTCCAGGGGTGGTTGCCTTGGGCACGAGCTCAGAGATGTAGCCAGAGTCCGTTGCCTCAGTGCTGGAAAGCAGAGAAATGATGAACGGCCCCAGACATCTCCAGTGGGTGTTTGGGGCAGGGAGAGTTCTGCATAGGTGGGGCGGTCACTGCCCCACCCCAGCCACTGCAGCCTCTGGTGCAGCCCCAAAGTGGCTGCCAAGCCCCTGGCACCCCGAAAACCCCACCTGAGAGAGGGACCAGAGCAGGTCAGGCTGTGACACAGGTGTGACACTGACACATCCCATGGCCCCGGAGCTCACAGCAGCTGAGATCCAAGATTGACTGTGGATCTCTCTCTCCCTCTCTCTCTTCTCCTGACTTCCTCTTCTCAAAATCTGGTTAACTTGCAATTGGAACGGCTAGAGTTTGCTAAGTCAGTGCTTTATGAAGTGATTTACTGAAATTACATGTTGCTTCAGATTTCCTAAGTACCTCATTCTCTGAAGTTTGCAACTAAAAGTTTGTTCTCCACCCTCCTGAGAAGTTTGTTGTTTTCTCCCCCTGGCCATGTGTCCTGCAGGCTGTACCCCCTGTGCATGCTGCTCCTCTGCCCTGGCGGGCTGCACTCACCCATCTCGCTGTGCCCCAGCATTTCTCACCCAGCGTTTCTGTGCCCTCCCTGGGCTCCCTGCACCCAGCGCTGCCGGCTCCTGGCACACAGAGCCAGGGCAGGAGCCCACCCTGCCAAGGGGCTCTGGGGCAGGGCGGGAGCTGCGATGGCTTCTGAGCTCAGCAGCTGCTCCTGGCATGGTTCCATGGGGATTGAGCACAGCAACGCTGCTGAGCATTGTCCCTGCTGAGGGTCACACACTGCCGGGGCACAATCTCTGCCTGCAGGATTGCTGAGCATTGTCCCTGCTGAGGGTCACACACTGCCGGGGCACATTCCCTGCCTGCAGGATTGCTGAGCATTGTCCCTGCTGAGGGTCACACACTGCCGGGGCACATTCCCTGCCTGCAGGATTGCTGAGCATTGTCCCTGCTGAGGGTCACACACTGCCGGGGCACATTCCCTGCCTGCAGGATTACTGAGCATTGTCCCTGCTGAGGGTCACACACTGCTGGGGCACATTTTCTGGCTGCAGGACTCGTGCCCGACCCAAGCACTGCACTGATGGCTCCAGCGTTGCTTTCCAACAAAAACAGGGGAAGGCAAACTGTGTGCAGCTCATGGTATTTTAGAGTGTCTAAAACTCACTAAGTCATTGATCTTAAAGGTGAGATGCATTTGGAATTCATGGCATGGAGAAGAACTCCAAGATGGAAAAGGGGAGCATAGAAATAAATAGAGGAAAACATTTCAGATGATTTGTTTCTATTTTCATTTCACTTCTGGAAAGCTGGTTCAGTTTTCCAAGAATCTTCTCCACAGTCCTGTCTGCTCTTCTCAAAAACCTTTCCTGGAGAACAAGGTCGAGCTCCTGTCACAAGATGTGCCACCACGTGCAGCTTCATTTGGCTTTCCACACTGTGCCTGCAGCAGGACTCTTGCAGCAAAGCAGGACAAATGTTTGGAGAACTTGACAACTTGTCCTTTCTTTTCCTGGGGGACTGGGGAGCTGTGCCATTGGTGAGGTTTTCATTGTGGCTGTTCCAACCTTGGAAAACAGGAGGTGGTACCAGGACTTGTTCGGGAATGCAACTCTGACTGAATTCAGAAAAAGAATCTCCAGAAGCTGCAGCCAGAAGTGGGGAGTTGTGTGATAATCATTCACACATCTCCATAGACACCTGGAAAGTGATCTAGAACATGAAAATTGGTTGTCAGAGGCAGTTTGTTTCTGTTTTCAGTTTAGATGATTGTACATCTCTTGTGCTGGTATAAATCAAGAGCACAATTAGTTCACGATAAGCAACAGAACAAGCTGCATCTCCCAGAGTAGTAGACTGAAAGGATCTGGGAAGGAGAAATACAGGGAATGACTTGGTGGACTTTGTCTGTGAGAAGGGTAATTTCTTTTAAGAGTTTCTAAACTATTTCCTCTGCTTTTCTCCTTCTTAATATGGCCATTTCCCTCCCAGATTCCTGATGAAATGAGAAGCCTGACCTTGTGGAAAAGCATGAAAAATGCCCTGTTCCTCTGCAGGGACAGTCAGGGTGGAACAGGAAGCAGTTTTGAAATAATTGTGTGATAGATGAGTAATGCGATGGTTGAGTCTCAAAATTAAAAGGCAGATATTATGCATATCCTAAGACAAGTTTCATAGTTTTATAGTTATGTTTTACTCCCCCCTTGTTTTGTTGTTTCCTGGTAGTGGGGTATTTGGGAGGATTGGCTTGTTACTATGGCAACACCTGACCTCCAATCAGGATGTAAGGAAGTGACCTCCGCCACTGGACAGGAAAGAAGGAGTTGATTAACAAGATTTTGAGACGGGCTAAAGGGTTAAAAGGCAAAACATCCATTGTGTGGATGAGCACATGGTGGGAAAAAATCCTTTGCTCCCTGTGCCATAATATTTTCTGTGTTCAGTCTTCTGTTGTTCTTTTTGATAAAGTTTTAATAATCCTTTTAAAGTTTTGGAAGTGAGCATAATTTCTTACAAATGGGGACTTGTCTGCGAAATAAACCTGGTGTCCTTAGGAGTTTTCAAAAGGGACACCCCCTTCCACAGATTGGATGGAGTCTATTGGACTCTCCCAGTTCCACCAATAGTTGCAGGTTGGAAGCCCAGAGACACCAGGAGATTGGATAAAGAAAAGAGGGGAAGAGAGGTGAGCACATCCACATAACTATTTTTGGCCAGATTGTGACTCCATAATTCCAGTATATGAAAGTGAGCTTCACATTAGTAATATACTGGATCCATCCTTGTCTCTTGAAGCGTCAGGATATTGGACGTTAGAAAGGAAAAAGGAACAGTGGGATGCATGGAGGGGGAGGAAAGCGGGGATCCCATAGACAAGGACCCCATGGCTGGTGGGACATGTAGGATTGAAGGGTTTGTGGGGACTTGGGAGCAGGGTTCACCCATTGGGGAAACTGTGTTTGTGCCGGGGACCCACAGCGGGATTCCCATCCAGCACACACCAAGGGAGCCGGTGAGTTCCACATGGCGCGGCAGCTCGAGCAGTGCTCAGAGCAAGGGCAGCCTCTGGGGTGCAGCCAGTGCTGTAATTTCCAGGGCCAGCCGAAGCCGGGCTGGAAACGGGGTGACCACTGAGGGGTTTGCTGCAGGGAGTCATCCAGGAGCCAGTGCAGCAGTTTTTGTGCTGCCAAGTCAAGGGGGTCAGGGCAGTCCGGCCACCAAGCTAAGTCACGTCAGGGCAGATCTGCCAAACCGAGGGGGTCAGGCTGGGCCGGCTGCTGAGCTGAGCCAAATCAGGGCAGGCAGAGCTGCTGAGGCTGAGCCGAGTCAGGCCAGGGGCAGGACCACAGCTGCCAAGCCGAACTGGGGCGGGCGGAGCCTGCAAGCTGAATTGGAGTGAGCAAAGCTACCGAAGCCAAACCAAGTTAGGTTTGAAGCAGGATGGAAGCCACTGCATTGAATCAATAATGGATAATTATACATGGTGGAGTTGCCGAAGCCGAGCTATGTTGGGCCAGGGGTGGGACTGCAGCTGCTGAGGGGAATTGGGCCAGGGGCAGGTCATAGCCCAGCTGAGCCAGGTGGGACAGGGAGCAGAATGCGACCGTGGGACCAGAGCATTGAACCAAGGAGGAGATGAAGGGCAGGGACCAATCCTGTAATACGGAAGCCCTGGATTGTAAGAATTTTTTCTTTTTTTACTTGTCAAAAGAGAAGTACAGTGTTTTTGTTTTTTCTCTCTTCCCTTTCCTTCTCTTTCCTCCTTCCCTTGTTCCTTTTTTTCCCACTCCCCCTTTCCTTTTCCCTTCTGAGAGAGGCAGGCTCTGTCCGGAGGGCCTGTGGTTGCAAAGGTGGGCTCTGACAGAGGAGGGCCTTTGATGGGCGAGTCAGGATGGGACTATGGGCAAATAGGGAATCCCCGAGGGAAGGAGTAGAAATTGAAGAGGTACCAATAGTTATACCCCCAGATGGCCCACTGGGAAGGAAACTAGCCCGGTGGAAATATGACCCAAATACTAGAGAAAAGGATGAGCTCAAAATTCACTACTGCATGGTAGAATGGACCAGAAGGGAAATTAGGAGCAATCATGTATACTGGCCGAGGTATGGGTCAGATGAAGGATGGATGTGTCAGGCATTAAACATCCATGTAAGAGCTATGTTTTGCGGAGAAAAGAAGAAACTTCACAACTTCGTAAAAGTTGTAAAGTTCGGTATGCTTTATTACGACACATGCTGGACGCAAGCTTCTCTAATAGGTAAGCGTACTTCTGAAGACTTCGGGTCTTCTTTTATCTCTCTCTCAAATGCATATGCATACAGTTTCACAATAAGTTCATACATATTCATTCTGCGTGACATTTAGCACCAGTTCTTCTTTATCAGAGGAATTTTTAGGTCTGGGGTAGATCGACTTTGCGGTAATTCCTGTTTTCTTTTCTCTGTTTCTTTGCTGTCTCTGGAATGCGGCTTTTCTTTCAGTTTTTGGCTCTACAGACTTCTCACTTCTTCTCGGCACTTCACTTAATTCAGAATGGATTTTTACTTCGTCTCATTCCCCCCTTTCTTAGGAAATAAGTAAATTCTTTTACTTAAGGAAAATTCTTGCGACGATAGGTGTTTTTTAACGCTTCACTATGCACGTTTGACAAAGATGTTAGTACAGCTATTCGTTGTAGCATTTTACAGTTCTAAATTAACAATGTAATAGATAGTCTTAAACTTATCTTAACTAATATTAGTAAAACTACAATGGGGTGACACAACTTATTAAAGATTCTATTCGCAGTTGGTGACTACTTAAAGATCACATCTCACTAGTGATGATTTATATTTTGTTTTATTCTTTGTAGAACTCTGGTTATCTCTTTTGTATCGTGTTGGACAGTAATTAAGGTTTTCTTTCTACTTTCTTGGATTTCTTTCAAGATTTTTAATAAGTTTTGGTGCTCAATTAATTGTTTCACTAATGTAAGGTTCATCTTAATAGGGTAGGTGGTAGTCTGTGATACATTGTGTAATTAGCTTTAATTAGCTGGTGGGATGTCACTGGGGCTAAGTACGAAAAATCACACTCGATAATCTTAACAAAATTACAAATACAGAAGTTAGAATGATTTTTATTAGACAGAATAACATCATTGCTATCAATATTTACTGCAGCACAGGCAGTCTTTAGACACACACACTCTTTTTTAGTATATACGATATACTAAAAAATATATCGTATATACTATAATATATCGTATATACTGACAGTTCTCTGGTCAGTGACTGGATGAATTTCAAAGTGACAAATACTCTGTTCAGTGTTCAAACACACATCTTGAGCATTAATAGTATTGCTTTCGCAAATGAATCTCATCTGTTCTCTAGTAATGCAGGATTCTAAGTTTACTGTCTGCTACTTTCTATTTATCTTTCGTGCTTATACTCTATGTTCTGAGGGATAGAGTATGGTTTTTTCATGGTTTAATCTTAGGGCGATGATGGGATGGATAACATAAACAGTGGCATTACGTATGGTAAGCACAAAGGCAGTTGCTACATTAGAAACAGGATCATAGGTGAAATTCACTATAGTCTACTAGGACTGAAATTTCTTTTCAAAATCAATTGCATTGTCTTACACAACTTTCTGAATTTTAGCTGGAAAATTACCTTCACCCCTTTTTCGTATAATCAGAGCTGCTGTTGCTTGCATCTATAACTGTGCTTGTATACAACTGAATGCTAAGGACACATTATCTTGAACTGTACTAAGTGCTTTTACTATCAGTTTGTGGTCTTGATCTTCGGCTGTTTCTCATTTTGACAGAACTTTCGAAATCTGCTACTGGCTAGTTCTTAATGCTAACAGAGATGACTGCAAGGGTTGCTTCAATTTTGTTAGGCTACTTGCTGCAGTGGCTAGTCTATTCATCAGTATTTTTGAATTAATTCTATTTAAAACTCTTAATCTTGTCTCTAATATGCCAGTTAGATTTCTTCTTGTTCTGTTTCAGAGGTATGCTTGTTTTTGTAACTATGCTGTCTAGCTCTTAAATGAAGTTTTTAGGAAGGAGGAGCAGGCTGGTTGGATTTTTGAGATGTTAATTTGCATTATCAACTCTACACGTTTGAGAGACTATTCTGGATTGAATAATAGTTGCTGCTCACTCACATTCTTTACTACATAGGGGCTTACTCTATACACTTCAGGTTCAAGTTTGGGTTGAGTCTGAACTATTTGAGTCTTGGTGTGGGCTGTATAGGGTTCTGCTGTGGTAAAAGGTGTAGTATCTATTTTGAATTTAAATGAAAGCCTGATATCTTCTTGTGCTTAAAGGCAAGTTATTTCTACAGGCTGTATTAAGGTGAAATTACACTAGCAGTCTGATTCATTTAGGCTATCACAGATTTTTTGGCGTTCATGTACACTAGGAGAGGTTGAGACACTAATTTCATTTGGTTTCTCGTAAGTTGTCTCATTTATCATCTGGCATCTTACTTTAATTTCTTATCTTCTGATCTTTTGAAGTGTCTACAGCTTCTGTTCTTGCCATTCTTGCTCTCTATATACTTGATCTCTATGAATTACTACAGTGGATAGGTTTAAATCTTTTATCTCAGAAGGTTTTCTCATGGATTTAGTATACTGATTAAACGCCTGGGACTAAGGCTATTCAGCATTGCTCTGAATAAAGGTACTTTCAAGTTCTAAAACTTTAGTTATGATTACATACAAAACAATTCTACAAACTAAAATATGAGCTACTCTCGACTGCAATATACTCATTTTGCTCGAGTAAGTTTTAGTCTCAGTTCATCGTCTCTTGGCGTCACTCTTCAAGAGGTTTCTGGGCCTTCTTCACTCGAGAGTGATGAATCTAGGCGTTCTGCTCTTTGATTTTGATTGTAGTGAAGGTGGTGAGAAGCACTTGGAATGGTCTTTCTTACTGTGGTTCTAAGGTCTTTTCTGTAAGAGACTTAACATATACATAATTTCTAGGTTGTATATTATGTACTGGCTCATTTAATTCTCTGCTCTGAGTTTTAGCCACATGTTTCTCAATTTCTTTGAGCTGTTTGTTTAAAGCTACTATGTAGGTGGCTAGTGTTACTTCTCTAGTATGGGTGGACACTCTCTTTTGTATTCTATATGGTCTTCTATAGAGTATTTCAAAAGGGCTTAACTTTTCTTTAGCTCGAGGTTTCGTTCGAATTCGCAACAGTGCTATTGGAAGAGCTTGGGGCTAAGGTAGATTAGTTTCTTGCTTCAGTCTTATGATTTGCTGTTTAATCAAATGATTCATCTTCTCTACTTGGCTGCTTGATTGGGGGCGGTATGGAGTGTGGAGTTCTCAGTCTATGCTCAGGTGGCTACTAATCTGTTGTACTATTTTGGAAATGAAATGTGATCTTCTATCTGAGGATATTGTGGCTGGAACTCCGAAGTGTGGTACTATTTCTTGTAATAATACTCTGGTCACTTCTCGAGCTTTGACAGTTCTGGTGGGGAACGCTTCTGGCCACCCTGAAAATGTATCTGTCAATACTAGCAAATACCGATACCCCCCTTTCCTTGGGAGTTCTGAAAAGTCAATTTGCCACTGCTGTCCAGGCCCATGGCCTCTCTCAATCTGACCGAGTTTCGGTCTGGGGGTGTTTTTGGGGTTAGTCTGGAGGCAAAGATCACACTGTCGGGTCACTTGAGTAATAGTGGCATATAAATTCTTAGCAACAATTCTTTCAATCAGATAGGTGTATAAGGCATCTATTCTTCAGTGCGTTTTCTGGTGTTCTTCTTTTACTAGTGACTACAATAGATGGGAAGGGATTACTAGCTTCTTTTCAATGGTAGCTCACTCTTCTTGGTTATACGTCTCTTTTTGATCTTCAATTAATTTCTTATCTCTCTTGTTGTATTCTGGCTTACTTTCAAGGGAGATTTGTCTATCTGGAATAAGGGCTCTTTTAGTAGCTACCTCACTTTTTGCTGCTTCTTTTGCTTCTCTATCTGCTAGCTCATTTCTTTCTTTCAATTCTGAGCTCACTTTTTGGTGTGCCTTAATATGCATAATTGCTACTTTTTCAGGCAGCTGAACTGCTTTCAGCAGCTGGATTATCTCTTGTGCATGTTTGATGTTCTTTCTCTGTGAGGTAAGCAGTCTTCTCTCTTTTCAGATGGTCTCATGTGCATGTACAATTCTGAATGCGTACTTCGAGTCTGTGTAGATGTTTATCTTCTTCTCTTTTGCTCTTTCTAAGGCACGGGTCAGGGCAATTATCTCAGCTTTTTGCGCGGAGGTACTTGTTGGTAAGGGTTCAGATTCGATTACTTCTCTGTAGGTGGTTACTGCATACTCAGCATGTCGCTTTTCATTGGTAACATAGCTGCTCTCGTCAGTGAACCAGGTCTCTGCATCTTCTAGAGGGGTGTCTTTTAAGTCTGGGCGGCTGGAGTAGGTCGCTTCGATGGTCTCTAGGCAATCATGGTGTACTGCTTCTCTTTGGTTTCTACTGAGAAAGGAAGTTGGGTTGACAATATTAGTCACTATGATCTCTACATCATCTTGCTCTACTATGATGGCCTGGTATTTCAGAAATCTCTGTGGCGAAAGCCAGTGGCCACTCTTTACTTCTAGTACTGCAGATACAGTGTGGGATACTAGCACAGTCAATTTTTGTCTCAGGGTAAACTTGCGTGCCTCTTGAATATTCAGCACAACTGCTGCTACAGCTCTGAGGCAACTTGGCTATCTTTTGGCTGTTGCATCTAGTTGTTTAGAGAGGTAGGCAACTGCCTTTTGGTATGGACTCAAGTTTTGAGCTAGTATTCTCAGGGCAATTCTCTGTTTCTCATGGGAAAATAGGAAGAATGGTTTACTCACATCTGGAAGTCCTAAAGCTGGAGCTGACATGAGAGCCTTCTTCAGCTGGTGAAAGGCTCGTGTTGCTTCTTTTGTCTACTGGAGATCTCTGCTTCTATCGGCAATCAGAGCATAGAGGGGTCTGACAAGCAGTCTATAATTATAGACTTACAGCTGGCACTATCTTGCTATGCCTAAGAAGGTTCGGAGTTCTTTTATGGTCTGGGGTTTTGGGGTTTGGCATATGGCTTTTTTGCGAGCCTGCCCTAAAGTCCGTTGCTTAGCACTCACTTCGTACTTCAGGTAGATAACTTTCTGTTTTACTATCTGCGCCTTTTTCTTTGATACTCTGTATCTTTGGAGTCTTAGGAAATTCAAAAGGCTTACTGTCTAGGCTACACATGCTTCTTTTGTCTGAGTGGCTACTAGAAGGTCGTCTACATACTGCAAAAGCCTTCTTTCTTTTTGTGGAGCTTCTCAGGACTCTAGATCTTTTGCAAGTTGCTCTCTGAACAAAGTAGGGGAATTTTTCTAGTTTTGGGGTAGTCTGGTCTATGTGAGCTGGGTTTTGCGCCCACTCTTAGGGCTTTCTCATTCAAATGCAAAAATTTTTTGGCTGGCTTCATGGATGGGGAGGCAAAAGAAGGCATCTTTTAGATCTAAAACAGTAAACCAGGTTAGCTCAGGTGTTAGGCAAGTTAATAAAGTATATGGATTGGCTACCACCGGATACAGATCTTCTGTTATTTTATTGACAGCTTTCAAATCTTGTACTATCTGGTATGACTCATCAGGTTTCTGAACAGGTAAGATGGGGGTATTGAAATCAGATTGGCATTCTTTCAGTAATCTTAACTGCAGAAAATTTTCAATTATTGGGCTGATTCTTTCTTTATCTTCTTTCTTTAGGGGGTACTGCTTGATTCTCACTGGTTGCGCCCTTTCTTTGAGTTTGATTATTATGGGAGAGGCATTTTTCGCCCTCTTTGGCACATCAGAGGCCCACACCTCAGGAAATACTTGACTCAGTATTTCTTCATCAATTTCTTCCTTAATGCCAATAGCTGTCAGAGTTAAACTTAATAACTCTATGTATTTTTGATCATTTACCTCTAGAGTAATTTCTCTCTTTTTGAATGTAATGGTTGCTTGTAACTGTTCTAATAAATCTCTCTCTAAGAGTGCTCTTGGTGAGTTAGGCATGTACAAGAATTTATGAATACTTTATTGTTTTCTTAATTTATACTTCAAAGGTTTACAAAAATATGCTCTTTCAGACTGGTTAGTTGCCTCTTGCACTACAACATAATCATTTTCTACAGGTACTAAAGCTTTATTTAGAACTGAATATGTAGCTTCTGTGTCAACTAAAAATTCTACTCTTCTCCCTTCTTCTCTCAGCTTCATTGTTATAACTAGTGGATCTGCTGGGGTAGAATCTCTCGGTCTTCTTCAGTTGTCTTGTACGCGTGCAGCCATCTGCTGGTTACTCTTTCTTCGTTCTGGGCATTGGTCTTTCTAGTGACTAATTCTTTTGCAGATTGCACACTGGTTCTTGTCTAGCCGAGGTGGTTTCTGTCTCGGCGGTCTTTGGTTGTATTTCTTCTGCTTTTCTTCTTGTACTACTGCCACTAACTTTTTCATTCTTTGTTTATATTTTTCTTTTTGGTTACTAAATACTCTTTAGGCTTCTTCTAACAAGGCTTTGAGATTCTTCTCATTTGGTCTCTGAATTTTCTGAAGTTTACGTCTGATATTTCTAGCAGATTGCTCTAAAAATGAATTAACTAGTTGATTTATCTCTATTTCAGACTCTGGATCTAATGATGTATGACGACGCATAGCATCTCTCAAACGCTCTAGGAATTTAGATGGAGTCTTAGAAGGCCCCTGCTTAAGGGAATATAAGGCAGACTAGTTTATGGTTTTTGGAATAGCTCTTTCTACCCTTGTTGCTATTTACTCTTGATACTCTGTTAATTTCTTTACTTATGCTGACACATTAGGATCTCATTTTGGATCTTGGAGGGGGAAATGTTCTTTTACATTTAGCTGTGTGGCCTTACAGTAATCTTTTGCCAAATTCTCTGTTGTTTTTAAGATCAGCTGTTTCTTAGTCTCAGTGAAAGCATGTAGTAGAACCTGGATGTCAGCTCAGTCTGGATTGTGTTGTTTGATAACATATCGTAAGCATTTGGCAGTGAGTATCGGGTCAACACGATAATTCTTTGCAGTCCTCCTCCTTTTTGGGGAAGTTCTCTTCTTCCTCATCTTCGGTTTCAGCCTCAACTTCTTCTGCCTCCCCCCTCCCGGGGAGGAGTTGGAGGACTTTTCACTCACTCAAATGAGTCTCGTTCTTGCTCTTCAGAATGATAGACTTTATCCGATCTCATACACCGTTGTCCTATACTGCATGCTGAACAACAGCGTTTGATTTGCTCTCTCTTTGCCTTGTTATCTTTTTCGAGGGCCAAGACCAGTGGGTCTGAGGGTGATTTAATCTCACAGTCTTTTTGCTACTCTTGGTGATTCCTTAAAACAAAAAACATATCAGCATATGAAACCTCATCTCATTTACCTTCTCATCTTAAAAACAACATTAACTGCAGTAAAGTATTATAGTCTAGGGTTCCAGTGGGTGGCCACCTTGCTCTGTCTCCTAACTTGTACAAGGGCCACCAGCGTGTGCAATACTGGATTAAATCTTTTTTATTCTCAGAGCCTCTCCGGCTAGTGATTTTTTTCTAGTGGGCTAAGATGCACTCTAAGGGGTTAGCTCGTAGAACTTCCTTGCTCTGGTTGGTTCCTATTATTTCTTTCTTGCCCTATCTCGCTTCTACTTAAATTTCTTTTCACAGGACTTCACAGTAGCTTCTCAGTCTTCTTCCCACACACTCCAAGTGGCAGGTACTAGATGCGATTTTCTACACAAAAGCTTTAAGATCTTAGACTCTGAATCAGTTCGATGAGAAACCTCTAACTTACACTTGGGGCAAGTGCCCCGTCGCCTGCTGGAACAGCAATACTAGCGTTTTTTACAAACTATGTACTCTAATAATACTCACGCAGCGTGCCAGCCCCTTGATGCACCAAAGGCTACTGGAAATTTCTCGCTCTAAATCTTCTACGGCAAGCTGTTCTCAGTCTAGACTTACGAGAGTGTTAGCTGAAGTCTGGTAGAGCTCTTCTAAATGAACTCGTTCGTCTCTCCTATCTATCTAATAATTCACCGGATTCACAAACTCTTAAGGGTCGAGTCTAAACTACTGAGGCAGAGGAACTCCTCGGGTTCGTCTAGCCACGGTGAGAGTGTACACAACCTACACCACAATTTACTACTTTTATTCAACAACCGTTCTCACTCACACTTTTCTACAGTTTACTCTGTTTTCCTCTGTTTTCTCTGTCGGGCGCTCCCTGCCCCCACAGCCTGCTCCGGCCGATGTTTACTCAGCCCCTCCAGCGACGGGTAGGACTTCCCCCCCCGCGCAGCCTGCTTCGGCCGGCACTTACTCTGCCTTTTTGGCGGCGGGTAGGACTCCCCCCCCGCACAGTAGAGCACTATGGATCTGCTCTCTTTTATACAACATACACTTTATACACTTGCACGATTACAAACACAGCGCGCTGATCACACAATGCAACATACAGCCACACAGTGTCTGGACACCACTCACACACACAGGCAAAGAAAACATACGCGGGTCTAGCTCTGCTCTATCAGAACAATGGACCCTAATACACGCATACACGGGTTCACTCAGCTCACCCCCAGAGCTGCTAGTGGTTCTGCTCTATTAGAATTGATGAACTTCGTTTCTAATACAGTTTTCAGCTGCTCTATCAGCTGAACTCAGCTGCTCTATTAGCTGATCCCAGATGTCTCTGGGTCTCTGGGTGATTTACTCTCTTGCTCTTCTTCCTCCCCCCGGGGGCCCCTCAGTACATACTGTATCTTCCTCCGCAGGCCAGCAGGTCCTTGTCTGTCTCAGCAGGAGGCAAGCCGAGATGAGCGGAGCCCCACCAGGAAAATCTTGGGGCGCGCCTAGGAGTCCGTCGGTCCCCTCCCTGCCCCTGCGGGGACAGAGATGGAGACAAAAAGTATCTCCTTCTCCTGGCTGGCTCGCCAAGAATGTTTTGCGGAGAAAAGAAGAAACTTCACAACTTCGTAAAAGTTGTAAAGTTCGGTATGCTTTATTACGACACGTGCTGGACGCAAGCTTCTCTAATAGGTAAGCGTACTTCTGAAGACCTCGGGTCTTCTTTTATCTCTCTCCCGAATGCATATGCATACAGTTTCACAATAAGTTCATACATATTCATTCTGCGTGACATTTAGCACTAGTTCTTCTTTATCAGAGGAATTCTTAGGTCTGGGGCAGATCGACTTTGCGGTAATTTCTGTTTTCTTTTCTCTGTTTCTTTGCTGTCTCTGGAATGCGGCTTTTCTTTCAGCTTTTGGCCCTACAGACCTCTCACTTCTTCTCGGCACTTCACTTAATTCAGAATGGATCTCCACTTCGTCTCAGCTAAGAAACCATTCAATCAGGAAGAGAGTGACTATGCTGCCTGCTGTGGGAGGGAGAGTTCACTCTCAAGGGTGAGCATGTTTAAGCTATCAGAAAATAAAGAATGGGACCCATTAGAACACTTACCACCTCCACCTCCAATAGCCTCAGATGCACCTCCCCTACCCCCTGATGGGCCTAGCCAGAACACCAGGAGCAGAGTAGAACAAAGACAGGAAAGCAGATCAGGGGATGGGAACCAAGCAGCCGGATTATATCCCCTGAGGGAAATACCCCTGTGTGGGGTGCAGGGAGGAATTAGATTTGTAACCATGCCTCTCAGTTCTTCTGATGTGAGAATGTTCAAGAAATAATTGAAAGGATTACTAGAGGACCTCACTGGATTAGTGGAACAGTTAGACCAGTTTCTGGGGCCCAATATTTATACATGGGAAGAGATGCAATCAATCATGACCATGCTATTCATACCAGAAGAAACACAGATGATCTGAGTGGCTGAGATATGGATATGGGAAAGGGAGTGTGTGCAAGGATCTCCTGGAGATCTGAAAATGCCCACAGTGCACCCCACCAGCGACCACAACAACACTGGGGGGAGGCAAGACATGGAGGAATATGGAACATTGATTATAAGAGGTATCAAAGAGGCATCTCCATGTAATTAAAATGCTCATAAAGCTTTTGATGAGCAGCAAAGGAAGGAAGAAACCCCAACAGATTGGCTAGAAAGACTGAGAAGGAATATGAGGAAATATTCAGGGGTTGACCCTGATACAGTGGCCACACAGGTCTAACTAAAGATAAATTTTGTCACTCAAGCCTTGCCAGATATATGGAGAAAGTTAGGAAAGTTAGATGGTTGGCAAGAAAGCAGGTTAGAGGATCTGTTAAGGGAAGCACAGAAAGTTTATGTAAAGAGGGACTAAGAGAAGACCAAGACAAAAACCAAAGTAGTGGTAACTGCCATTAGGGAAGGAAACCAGCATTTAAAGAACAACCCAGGTAAGGGAGGAGGATTCCAAGTGCAGGAAGATAGATGGAGGGGAGATTCAGCTCCTTGGGACAGGGCATAAAAAGGAGAGTTTGGGAAACAGGGGAAACTATGACCAGTTTGCCTTTACTGTAAAGAGAGTGGGCATATCAGAAAGAATTGCCCCCAGAAGGAAAAGGAGCTGAGGATGTATGAGACTGAGCAAAAAGGAGAAATGGAAGACTAGGGGTGTCAGGGGCTCTACCTCCTGGGTACCATCAGGAGCCCTTGATAACTTTAAAAATAGATCCCCAGGAGGTAGAATTTGAATTCTTAGTAGACACAGGGGCTGAAAGAACTTGTGTTTGTAGAATCCCAAAGGGGTGCAAAAAGGATCAAGATACTGTGCAAGTAGTAGGCGCTAAAGGAGGGTTCAAAGTCTCAGTTATAATGCAAATAAAGTTTGAAGGAACAAATAAAATAGGAATTGGGAATGTTCTATTAGTTCCAGAAGCAAGATGCAATCTATTAGGGTGAGATTTACAAGTGCAGCTAAGCATTTTAATACTCCCAGAGGAAGGAAAAATGTTAGTTAAACTTCTCAAATAAGGGAAGAAGACGAGGGCAAAATTCATGAGATGGTGTGGGCAAAACTAAAAAAATTGAGGCAAATTGAACGTGAAACCTACAGTAATAAAATGAATTGATGACAGCTATCCTGTCTGTGTATGACAATACCCACTCTCCCTGGAAGGGAGATGAAGACTGCAGCCACTGATCCAGGATCTACTTGAGGATGAGACCTTAGAACCATGTATGTCCCCCCATAATACACCCATATTACCAGTAAAGAAGTCAGATGGGACTTACAGACTTGTTCAAGATTTGAGAGACGTGAACAACAAAACAGTGAATCAGTACCCAGTAGTGCCTAACCCCTCTACACTACTGAGTAATATCCCCCCAGCACACCAGTGGTTTAGTGTCATAGACCTAAAAGATGGTTTTTGGGCAGGTCTACTGGCAAAGAAAAGCAGGGCTATATTTGCTTTTGAATGGGAGGACCCTGATTCTGGGAGTAAGAAACAGTTTTGGTGGACTAGATTACCCCAAGGGTTTTCCAAATCTCCAAACCTCTTTGGTCAAGCCCTAGAAGTAACACAATTCTTCTCCATCAAACCTGAGATAAAGCTCATCCACTATGTAAATTATTTCCTTTTCACAGGACAGGAAGAAAAAGAAGTTTGGGAATCCACCATAGTGTTGTTAAATTTTCTGAGGGACCAAGGACTTTTGGTATCAAAAGGGAAACTCAAATTTGTAGAGAGGGAAGTAAAATTCCCTAGGACATGTGATTTGTCAAGGGAGCTGGTGGCTGAACCCTGAGAGAATTATGGGGTTAGTTTCACTCCCACTGCCAAAAACAAAGAGAGAAGTCAGAAGGTTTCTAGGCTTGTTGGGATATTGTAGGCTATGGATTGAAGGATGCACACTGGCCATCCAGTTCTTGTATGAAAAGTTAGTGGAAGAAGAGATTAGGTGGGGAAAAGATGACGAACAAAAGTTTGAAGCTTTAAAGAAAAACACTGTCAGTTCACCAGCACTGAGTCTTCCTGCCTTCTATCTGTTTGTGGATATGGAAAAAGGGGTAGCACGTGGAGTAATAGCCCAGGACTGGGTAGGATCCAGACAACCAGTGGCCATTTTATCAAAATTATAGACCCTGTCAGCCAGAGATGGCCAACTTGCATTCAGGCTGTGGCAGTTACTGCCATACTCGTAGCAGAAAGCAAAAAATTAACCTTTTGGGGGAAAATTGAAGATATATATATCGCAAAATCAGTAAGGAGTATCCTGAGCCAAAAGGCTGAGAAATGGCTCACTGATTCCTGAAGGCTAAAGTATGAAGACATCGTAATAGATAATGGTATAGAGCTAATAATGAGTAACCAACTCAACCTTGCCCAGTTTTTGGATGGAGAAACAGATGAGAAACTAATACATAATTGCCTAGAGGCTATAAACTATCAAACTAGAGTAAGAGAGGACGTAACAGATCAAACACTACAAGGTGGAAAATGATTGTACCTCGATGGATCTTCATGGGTAATAAAGGGGCACAGAGTATTGGGGTATGCTATAGTACATGAAGGGTTAGAGGCCATAGAAAAGAGAAAGTTACCTTCCAACTGGTCAGCACAAGTGTGTGAGTTGTGTGCCCTAAAACGAAGTCTGGAAACATTAGCATGGAAAAGGGGAACAATATATACAGGACTCAAAATACACTTTTGGAATAGTGCATAACTTTGGAAAAATTTGGGAAGAGAGGGGGCTATTAAATTCAAGAGGAAAGGGACTGATTCACGAAACTTTTGTCTTAGAAGAGTTAGAAACCTTACAATTGCCAGAAGAAGTAGCAGTGGTCTATGTTAAAGGGCATCAAAAAGAGGCAACTCAGGAGGCACGAGGGAACAAGGTAGCTGATTTAGAAGCTAAAAATGCAACTGAATCAGAAACAGATAAACTAATAATGGTATTAACACCCATAAAAGAAATGCAAAAAGTCCCCATATTCAGTAGGACAGAAGAGGAAGAACTCATTGAAATAGGAGTCAAGAAAGAAAACAAAGGGAAGTGAAGATGAGCAGGTGGGAGGCACGTATTGAATAAACCCCTTGCCAGGAAAATGTTAGAAGGCATACAAGGAACAACACATTGGGGTACACAAGTGCTAAGTGATCAATTTCTAAGGGATTTGGGCTGCATAGGAATTTTCAGAATAACTAAGCAAGTAACTGAACGGTGTGTGATATGTCAACAAGTGAATAAGAAAATCATGAGGAAAACACCCAGAGGAGGGCGAGAACTAGCCTTACAGCCCTTCCAAAACATCCAGGCTGACTTTACCAAGCTTCCCCAGGTACAATGGTGGAAATTTTTGCCAGTGGTAGTAGATCACGTGACTCATTGGGTAGAGGTGGTACCCACTGTGAAAGCCAGTGCCAGTGTTGTGAGTAAAACATTTCTAGAATCAATCATTCCCCAATATGGGATGGCAAAAAGGATTGATTCAGACAGGGAAACTCATTTCACATAGAAGATATTGCAGAAAGTTGTTCAGGCCCTGGAAATAAAATGGGAATTATACACTCCATGGTATCCAAAGAGTTCTGGTTGGTAGAGAGAATGAATCAAATTCTTAAAAGAGCTCTAGTCAAGCTAATGATTGAAACCCAAATGTCATGGATAAAATGTCTCCCTTTGGCCATATTAAGAATTAGAACCCAATCCCAGTCAGATGTGGGGGGTGTCACCCTATGAAATGATGTTTGGGTTACCCTTCCTGACCTCACCCCAGAAGGTTGCCACCAATGAGGAAGGGGAAGCCAATGCCAAGAAATAAGTTATGCCCATAGCACAAACCTTAGAAGGTCTAAGGCATAAAGGGGCAATTCCTCAAACTACCACCCTGGATTTCAGAATCCATAATATTAATCCTGGGAATTGGGTGATGATTAAGTCATGGAGAGATCAGCCTCTAACTCCTCAGTGGGAAGGTCCCTTTCAGGTCCTTCTCACCACCGAATCAGCTGAGCGACCTGCAGAGTGGGGATGGAGTCATGCCAACAGAGTCAAAGGCCCAGTACAAGAACCCAAAGAGTGGACTATAACACTCAAGCTGGGTGAAAGAAGACTGACTCTCAAGCAGAGACTGAAAGACAAGCAGGAAAACACCAAGACAACCAAAAAGTAGAGTCAAGCTTCCACCAACCAGCTCGAGAACGGTCTTCCTGTTTTAGTTGGTGAGAATTACCAGCATCTGTTGAGGAGAAGTACACAAGGGACTGTAAAAGGTAATGAGGCAGCATCCTTAAGAAGTAAGACAAGGAATAGAGGGCAAGATGTGGTTGGCCCCTTTGTTCACTACCAAGAAGGCTCCATAGCCCTGCTGTGGGTAGAAACCCTGTTGGCATGGTAAGGTGGGGACAAAAGGCCATACCAGACCTCTGTCACTGCTCAGTTGTCTTTTAATTCAACAGGGACTGGAGGGCAGGACCGAGTTGGCCTCTGTACTCACCCCTAAGATACACTGACTATGGGTAGCAGCCACATAGGCACGGTAGGTGGGAGTCAAAGCCATACTGGATCTCTGTGATGCCCTTTTGTCCATTCCAAATAAGTGTGTCTAAGGAAAACCCGAGATTTTTTCTGCTGTTGCCACTGTCCTTGCCCACATCAACAGATGCTGGTATGACTCATTCAAGAGAGAGAGAATTTTTTTTACTTAATTTTTCGAGCAAAATTACTTATAGAAAAAGAAAAGGGGGGGTTGTTATAGATGAGTAATTCTATGGTTGACTCTCACAGTTAAGGAGTGAATATTAAATATATGTTAAGAGAAGTTTTCTAGATGTGTAGTTATCTTTCTCCTCCCCCTTGCATTGTTATCACAGGATGGCCTCAATAGTCGGGGCATTTGGGAGGGTTGGCTTGTTACTATGGCGGCACCTGATCTCCAATCAAGGTATAAGACAGTGATCTCCACCACTGGACAGTGAACAAGGAGTCAATTGACAAGACTTTGTGAGGGGCTAGAGGTATAAAAGACAGATCATCTATTTTGTAGATAAGCACATGGTGACGGAATCCTTTGCTCCCGACACTGTGTCATTTTCTTTATTAAGTCTTCTGTTGTATTTTGAAAAGATCTTAATAATTTAAATTTTTGAAAATGAAAATGGTTTCTCACATGAGGTTGGGGAATGTGAGGCAAGGTTGTCCACACTAGGTGAGCTCCAAGGTACAACTTCACTGACCTGGCCAGACCTCCTGCGGAGCACCCGTACATCAATATAAATCACTTAATGCTCCAATCAGCTCTTGTCCAAAGTAAACAGTAATAAAATACACTCTTTAAAATAGGATTACATATTACTTAAAAGCTCTTTGAAATATTTCTCCACAACTGTAAAAGGAAATCTGCCTGATGAACTGCATAAGAGAAGAGGGAAATCAAGGCAGAACCACGGTTTGTCAGGACTTGCTTGATCCTAATGAGCCCTGTGGTGCATTTGGAGCTAAGCACTTGAACCTCAGGGCCTAAGAGGATATTGCACAAACCTTTCCAAGAGTCAAAGTCAGAAGAAAACACCAAAGTGTCTCAAAGCATGAATGGGTTTCACTGAGGTCCATCACCAACACAGGCTCCTCATGGACTCCTTGGAGGAGAGAACTGAAGGCCAGAATTGGAAAAAACACCTCTCAGAGATTCGGAGTGCAAAGGAAAATCCAAAGTACCTTAAAAACCTTGAGTATCTGAAAGCATTAATGAACCCAACTGAGTGTCAGTACAGAGCTCTCAGGGGACTCATTAAAGCAGATAACTGGGGCCATGATTGCACAAACCTCTCGTAGAGTCTGTATATAAAAAGCAACACCAAATACCTTAAAATAGCTGAAGTACCTGGAAGCATAAATGGCCCACTGTGTGTCATTACTGATAAAGGCTCTCCAGGGACTAATTAAAGGAGATATTGGAGGCAGGGACTGCACAATATTTTTCATAGAGTCTGTATCAAAAGGGAAACACCAAGTAGCTTAAATAACTGAAGTACCCTGAAGTACTAAGGAGCCCCACTGAGTGTTGCTACTGACAAAGCCTCTCCAGGGATTAATTGCAGCAGATAATTGGAGTCCATGATTAGAGACTCCAAGGCAAAAGCCAAGCCCAAAGTCCTTTGAAAAACCTGCGGTCCATGGGAGCATTAAGGAGACCCCAGAGCAATTCCTGCAAAGGCTCCCCAGCGACTCCTTCCAGCAGATACTTGAGGCCATTGGGATGTGGGCTAGGGGGGGATTCTGAGGGCAGGACAAGGGGCTGACAGCGCCCAGCCTGGCTGGGGCTGTGCCAGGAGGCCCCAGTGCGTCAGGACAAGGTGTCTCCTCACAGCCCTTGGTGGCACAGACCCTGCTGCGCCCCAGGGCACAAAAACTTGGCTTCTCTTTGTCCCCACCTGTCATCAGCCCCTCCAGTTCTCTGCTCTGCCTGGGGCCTGGGGACACTTTCTCAGTCGTGTCCCTCAGTGGGACCCATTAAAAGTCCAAGAAACTTTGGAGTTGGATTCTGACTTGGAGCTCTGGAGAGGTTTCTTCAGCTCCCTCTCAGGGACTGATGTTCAGAGCCTGAGCACAAAGCCCCAGAGGCTCATTAATGTCCTTGTGCTGTGTCTGTGCTGTTGAGCTGGCCTGGGTCCTGGCACAGAGGCAGCTCCTGGTAAGCAAGAAGAGCTTCAAAAGCACATTTCTCTTGATGAGAAGCTCTTCTGCCAGCCCAGTAGGGCTGGGGCACTGCCTGCAGCCACCCCGGGCACAGCAGAGAGGCACAGAGAGCTTCAATCAGTCAGGGCTGGGAAGGTGCTGAGAAGTGCCTGGGGCAGAATCACTGCCAGCCCTTGGCACAGGAACCTCTGGCTGCAGGACAATGCAGCTGCAGCTCCTGGAGCCATCTCCTAAAGCTGGAACATCCCAATGTCTACAGACCCTGTGAGTACATTCTCTGATTGTCGCTTGGGCAGAGCAGCCAGGGGTGCCCAGGGCTGTCCTGCAGAGCAGGGTCCTGCAGCCCAGGGTGCTGTGCTGGGGCAGGGACTCTGCTGCCTGCCAGGGACAGCTCTCAGCCAGCTCTGGCAGCTGCTCCCAGCACTGGGGGACAAGATCTGGGTGGGAGGAGACAGCTGGTAAGGCTTGGAAGTGTTCTCCTTGTGAGGGGAGGATGCTGCATTGTTCAGGACTGCTCCCAGCATGGCATTTAACTGCAGAACATTTCCAAGAAGATTATACAGGGAGCACAGCAAGGCAGGGGCTGCAGGAAAGGGGAAGTCCTGCTTTTTTAATCTATTGTTGTGGGTTACCTGAATGGGAAATTGACCATAGATATTCATTTCAGTTCAGCTTGAGGCAAATAAAAAAAAAATATTTCTGATCTAAACAAATCAGGCAGTGACAGAAATCAGCACAGCGCCCATCCCAGGCAGAATCATTGTCACTTTTCCAGCCTCCTCAGGGTTGCTTTGATGTTGCCATCAGAGCCTGTGGAGCCATAGCTGCCCCTGGGCAGTGCCAGTGTTGGGAGGGGTCTGAAGGGCAGAGCTGAGCCCCCTGGGTTGGGCTGGGCTCTGGCAGCACTGGCAGGGCCCAGCCCTGGGCACAGGGAAGCAGCTGCTGACAGGGACAGCTCCAGGCAGCAGAGCCCTGGGCAGGGAGTAGGGGAAAAGTGCCCCCAGGCTGTGGTGGGATATTTAAAGTCATCTCAAACAAAAATATTTTATGATTAATTTCTTTACAGATTGCGATACCAAGACAGGTCAAATGTCCAACAGCAGCTCCATCAGGTACTTCCTCCTGCTGGCATTGGCAGACACCCGGCAGCTGCAGCTCCTGCACTTCTGCCTCTTGCTGGGCATCTCCCTGGCTGCCCTCCTGGTCAATGGCCTCATCATCAGTGCCGTAGCCTGCGGCCACCACCTGCACACGCCCATGTTCTTCTTCCTGCTCAACCTGGCCCTCAGCGACCTGGACTCCATCTGCACCACTGTCCCCAAAGCCATGTACAATTCCCTCTGGGACACCAGGGACATCTCCTACTCAGGATGTACTGCTCAGCTCTTTTTCTTTCTCTTCTTTATTTCAGCAGAGTTTTCCCTCCTGACCATCATGTGCTATGACCGCTACATGTCCATCTGCAAACCCCTGCACTATGGGACCCTCCTGGGCAGCAGAGCTTGTGCCCACATGGCAGCAGCTGCCTGGGCCAGTGCCTTTCTCAATGATGTCATGCACACAGCCAATACATTTTCCCTGCCCCTGTGCCATGGCAATGCCCTGGGCCAGTTCTTCTGTGAAATCCCACAGATCCTCAAGCTCTCCTGCTCAAATTCCTACATTAGGGAACTTGGGCTCATTGCTGTCAGTGCCTGTTTAGGTTTTGGTTGTTTTGTGTACATTGTTTTCTCCTATGTGCAGATCTTCAGGGCTGTGCTGAGGATCCCTTCTGAGCATGGATGGCACAAAGCCTTTTCCACCTGCCTCCCTCACTTGGCTGTAGTCTCTCTGTTTGTCAGTACTGGCATATTTACCTACTTGAAGTCCCCCTCCATCTTCTCCCCATCCCTGAATCTGGCCCTATCAATTCTGTACTCAATGGTGCCTCCAGCCCTGAACCCCCTCATCTACAGCCTGAGAAACGCAGAGCTCAAGGCTGCAGTGTGGAGACTGATGACTGGATGGTATCAGAAACATTAAACTGCTGGCCAATTTCTGCAAATGACTTTTAATAAAACTCATCCTTGATACTTCTTGTTGGTTTGGTTGTGGAGTATTTTATCCCTTTTTTTGGTTTTTCATATTATCTACAAAGAAATGTCATTGTTTGTGCAATTTCTCATTTTGTTTCTCTCCACATTCCCTGTGGCCACAGACTGTGTCAACGAGGGGCTGTGCTCTCGGTGACTTTAAGGAACTGAAGGATCTCCCAGCAGAGTTTTCTGCAGAGATGCCCTTTTGTTGCCTTCTCTGCAGCTGCAGCAGCAATGTCTGTGTGCAGAGCTGGGGGCAGATCATTGCTGGCCCAGCAGCTGTGCCCAGCAGCAGCAGCACTTGGTGTTGCCAGTGCTGCTGCCGTGGCCCTGCCCCGCTGCCCTGCTGGCCCTGGTGTTGCTGCAGGGCCTGAGTGCTCTCGGGGCCGGGCACAGTCCTGGTGGTGGCAGTGCCGGGGCTGCAGCAGGGACAGGCCATGGGCACGGCTGGGGCAGCACTGACGCCTCAGGCCAGGCCCTGGGGACTCCAGGCTCCTTGCCCAGGCTCTCCCAAGAACACACCCAGGCCAATGCTCAGCACAGAAAAGCCCCGAGAACAGCCCCAGGCTGGCTGTGGGTGGGCTGGGGACAAACAGCATGACTGGGGCTCTGCAAGGGCCCTGGGGGAGATGGGAAGAAGCAGCAGAGCAGGGGCTAATCCATCCCCAGTGCTCTGCAGCTCTGCACAGACCAGGGCAGCATCCCAGAGCATCCTCATGGAGCTGCCAACAACATCCCCCCTCTGCAGCCCTGGCCTCTCCCCCAGCTCACACAGGTGCCCCATCCTTGCAGGCACAGACACGGCAGCACTGCCTCAGCAGCGCCTGTTTGCATTGCACACAGCAGGCAGGAGCACCCCTATGCTGTTTCTGTGGGGACATGAACCTGAGGGAGCACAAATGCCATCAGCCCCTGGGGC
Source organism: Melospiza melodia melodia (assembly GCF_035770615.1). Lineage (NCBI taxonomy): Eukaryota > Metazoa > Chordata > Aves > Passeriformes > Passerellidae > Melospiza > Melospiza melodia. The sequence continues at coordinate 2,839,252 of NW_026948797.1, read as the reverse complement.
CAACATGGGCTGGGGAACACCAGGGAAACCACTTAATTTTGTCCTGGCCTCTGCAGTCAGCCAGAAAGCTTGTTCCCATCAGCTGGGAGTTTCCTGTCCCACTGCAGACGCTGTTGCTCAGAGCCGGGGCTGCCTGGCTGCCACCCCAAAATAGCCCTAAGCATTTCCTTTCCTTTACCTTTGCTTTCTTTAGCCTGCCCTGATACAAATTTCTTCCTCTTGCCCACTCCAGGAGGCCCAGAACTGGACACAGCCCTTGAGGTGCTGCCAAACCAGTGCTGAGCATAGAGGAAGAATCACTGCCTTGCTCCTGCTGGCTACCCCATTCCGGATCCACAGGATTTCCAGGGGTTGGGTGAGGAAAATAGTGGGGTAGGGGTGAGGACAAAGTGTTATTGATTTTCAGCCATGAATGTTCTTGATCTTTATATCTATTCAAACTGCATTAGAGGGAGCTGAGGGTCAATATCAATTAGACATTTGTGATACCAAACTATAAACAGGAAAAGAATACTGGACAAAATAGTTCTCTTTGCTTTTTTTTTTTTCAATATAGCAGATTCACTTTGAAGACACTTCTGAAATCTGTCCAAACAAATCACATAAGAACTGAAAACTTAAATTATTCCCATGGACTTTTCTTGTTGCGAACAAAGTGTTTTGAACAAAAAGTTTATGAGTGTTTGTCACGGAATTCCTGAACTGATGAGCTCAAGAAAGGAAAGGCCTCTGGAGTAAAAAAATTCATCAGCAACCTCCAAGTGGCTGAGGATCCATCCCCATCAGAGCAGCAATGAACAGAAATGGGCACAGCTTTGTGGCTGCCCCAGCTCTGAGATTGGCCCTGGGCCTGGAGCAGGAGCAGCTCTTGATGGCCCCAAGGCCAGGGCTCTTGGGCTGCCCTGGGCAGATGGGATGGCAGCAGGGGCTGCAGAGCTCTCAGCACCTCAGCCCGAGGGGAGCAGGGCAGCCAGGGAGCCTCCTTTGGCCTTGGCCAAGCACCTTCCCCCATGGCTGGGGCTGAGTCCTGTGGCAGCTGCAGATGCTGCTGTGCCCTTGCCAGGGGCTGAGGCTGTGGGGTCAGTGCCCAGAGCAGCCTGGCCTGAGCAGAGCTGTGGGGCCAGAGCCGGCTGGGCTGGGCTGGGGAGAGGCCCTTGGTGCTGCCCAGAGCTCAGGGCAGCTGGCAGAGCTTGCATGGAGCTGGGCTGGGCTCTGAGAGCCTGTCCCAGAAACCATCAGTGTCCATCTCAGCCTGGCTGAGAGTGCAGGGGCAGGACTCAGGCCAGGCCTTGTGGGGCAGGGCCAGCGCCTGTGCAAGGCATTGCAAACAAGCAAATGGCCCAGAGAGGAGGCTGCTCTGTGCCCTTGGAGGCATGGACAGAGCAGGGAGGAGGCCCAGGACATTTGTCAGCGCCAGCCTCTGTGCCCATGTGTTGGCAGCCCTGGCTGCTGAGCCCAGCTTTGGCCTGGGCTGAGTTTGGCTGTGGCCCAGCTCCATCCTCCTGCACGGCTCAGGGCCTGTTCCCAGCCATGGCCAGCCCTGGTCGGCCTCTCTGCTGGCCCAGAAGCCGCAGAGCCTGGCGCAGGGCTGTCTGTGCAGACCCACAGGTGCCAGGGCCTCTGCAGCAGCTGGCAGAGGCTGCCCAGCAGGGAGGCCATGGGGCACAGAGCCCCACGGCTGATGTGGGCACCGCAGCACAGGGGCCATTCCCAGCTGCAATGCTCCGGGCCTGGGCTGGGCCTGCACAGGGGCTGGGCCACCATGGCTGGGCCAGCACAGGGCCACAAAGGGGCCGCACAGCCGCTGCCGGGGCTGACAGCAAGGCCAGGCACACACAAGACATTGCTGAGCATGGCCTGTGCTGGCCAGGCCTGACTGTGCCAAAGGCAGAGCTCAGCGGCCCTTGGGGGCTGCAGGAACGGTCCAGAGCCCAAAGAGCCTCCATGGCTGGGCTGGAGACCAAGGCTGCAGGAGGGAAATGCAGGGCTGCTGTGGGATGGGGAGGGCATTGAATTCCAGCACACACCTCAGCTCTCTGATGATCCCGGCACCATGCTGGGCCCTGTTACAGACTGGAGCAGAGCAGATGTTGATGGGACAGGAGCCCTGTGGGGCTGTCAGGGACCTGCAGCTTGCAACGTGCTCTGCTCTCCCTCAGGTGTTTTCGGAGACATCCAATACTAGCTGGGCCCCTCAAGGCACAAGTGGCACTGCCTGTTCATGGGCACGCAACTGATGTCTGCCTGGAAAGGGGCACAGGTGTTAATACCTGTTAGTTTCATACTATACAAGAAAATATTTATTTTCTGAGTAATTTGAGTGCTCTTAAGGAATGGCAACGTTTTCCCACCAGAAACGGGGATTTCCTGGAAGCATACTGATGGCAGGAGAAGAAATACTGATCTTCCCATCTACTTGTGTCACCAATAATCAGTCTATTATTTAATCTCTCTCTTTTTCATCAAGTGCTTCCATCTCTCCTGATGAAATAGCCATGTCTAAGGACATCTCTTCACTAGACCAGCTGGATATTTGTTCTTTCCATTGGTCCCAGATTTCCTCCACCAGATGCTCTCTGGTCATTCAAGTGCCTCTCAACTGACTGGCTTCATGCTTTGAGCTTCAGGGAGTTGCCCAATCTTTCTGAAGTTTAAATAAATATCACATAAGGTGACATCTTAATTGTCTTTATCACAGAATTACCTTTCTTATATCTATGTCTAAAACTGTTCCTGCATAGGAATCCTTTAGGGATGGTGGACATGTCAGATGCTGCTGGGACATTGCAGAGAGCTGAGGGAAGAGCTGTGATGGTTATTCAACTGTTGAAATGTTCAACTTGTGTTTGTTGGCAAGAAACCTTTCTGTGCCTCTGAGTGTTACCAGTCCGTGACCCTAAAGGACACAAACCTGCTCGGTTGTGGTTCCCAGTGCAGGGGCTGCACTTGGACCTTGGCTCTCCACAGGAGAGCTCTTCATCCCCTTTCTCTCTTTTCCTCCCTCTGGGCATGGAGAGAGCTCCTGACTTCAGCATCTGACTCATGTGTGCAAAGATCAAGGCTGGGCAGAATTGGGGCAGAAAGGGTTTGGGGGGACCTTGGGATCGGTGCTGGGCACAGAAGGTGTTTTCCATTGTTCTGAGATTGTCTGCTGTGGAAAGTGGATTTAATATCCAGCAGAGGGATGACTTTTGCATTTGATAGAGCTGTGCCATCCCCTGGCTTTTTTGGCTGACCAGAAATGAACATCCCTCTTTGTCTCGGACAGCTCCTTCTCCAAGGAAAGCAGGTGGGAGTTGGAGCCAAGGAGCTGAAAGCTGCAGGTGCAGCCTGGGCTGGAGGGAGCTCAGATTTGCACAAGGCTGCTCTGAGTGCCAGGGCTTGGATGGGGCAAATGGTGGGGTGGGGGTAGGGACAGAGTCTGATTGATTGTCAGCCATGAAGTGTCTTGAATTTCATATCCATTCAAACTGCATGCGGAGGTACTTGGATTCAATGTCAATACAAGAGTGCATCTATCAAGTTATTAACAGGTGGAAAAAACCTAAGCAGGACCTAAGAAACTTTTCTCACTGTCTTTTTAAATAGAATCTATTCAACTTGAATACACTACTGGAATTCTGCTAATTAACCACAAAAGATTTGAAAGTTAAAATCAAATTGTTCCCAGAGGCTTGGCTTGTTCAGGTGCTCTTAATGTTAACGAGCCCTGGGACACTGAATTCCTACACTCAAGAGCTGAAGGCTGAACAAGCCTATGGAGCAGGAAAATTCAGCAGCAGCCTCCAAGTTGCTGAGGATGTCAGCAGCCCCCACTGAGGCCATCCCTGCCCAGAGACCGTGGGGGAATGGGCAGACAAGGAGAGCATCCCTGGGGCTGGGGCAGCACAACTCAGAGGCACCAGGGGCTGCAGCTGGGAAATGGAGTGTGGAATGTGGCTGGGAAAGCCCTGCCTGGGCTGTGCCAAGCAGGACACAAAAGCCCTGACCCCCATCCCCCAAACAATTCTCTCAAACAAGAAGACATTTAAAAGGAATTGCAGTTGTTTCTGTACCCTGAGTTGGACTCCCTGGGGAAATACAAACACAAGATTCTGAGGAGCTCTCATGAACAAAACAGCCTTTACTGGCTGCTTTAGAAGATCAGACAAACTTTGGCAAAATGTTTATTATGACATTTTCGTGAGTTTTGTTAATTTGTTAATTTAAGATTTTTCTAATCTTGAGGTTTCTTAATTAATGTATTGATGAGTGTGGTGCTTTTCATGTCAGTTAATTATTTATGTATTTATTTCATTGTGAGAAAGGATTACGGGAAAGGTAAAGTTGGCCTAACATTTTAAAAGGGTATGAAGAAATGTCTATTAAAAGTAAATTTAAAAATAAAAAAGTAGTAGAAATTCAAATAAACCATTTTTGAACGCTTTGTTTTCTTTATAACTTTTTCTTTTTACTGACAATGTAAAGAAAGTAAACTTAAAATTTCTAGTTTGTTTACTATTTCTAGAATAGTCTTTTTAAATTTAATTTAGGGAGAGAAGTTTTTCTTTTTAAGCTTATTAAGATTTTTTTACAAGAGGAAAATATAGGTTTTTTGTGATTCTTAATTCTGTCATGGATAACAGTTGTCTGGGCAACTCTGTTATTGTGAAGTTGTTTTTATTACTACAAACTTTATACAGCTTGTTGATGGGCCATGTCAACTTATGGGGTATTGTGTTAAAGATGAGTTCTTTAAGGGTAAAAGGTTTTATTTTTTAATTTTATAATTTTTTTTATCTCTGGGAAGAGCTCTTCTTTTGGGGATACTGTTTTTATTTCCTGACTAAACTTTTATTAAAATTCTTATTATTTTAACATTTGTTTAATTTTAACATGCTGGTTTTTGTTTGATATTAATTTTAAATTATTTTAATAGTTTTTTGTGCTATAAAGAAGAAGAGTTTTTTCTTTATAGTTTATAAAAAGATTTTAGTTTTAAGATTAAGGTATTTTTTCTTATTTTTTATTTGGGATTTAATTTCTTCTTTAGCGACTTTGAGGGGTTTTTATTGCTTTTTATATGCTTGTATTTTGGTTTTTTTTCTTTTACTTGAGGGAGCATTGAAGTATTGAAAGGATTAACACCTGACCTTCCAGTAACTTGTGGTGGAAGTTGTAGTTGTGTTGTGTTAGGATTGGTTTTATGGTTGGTTTTTGGGGTTTTTTGTGTTTAATTTTTTAGTTGTAGGGTTATTTTGTATGGGTTGTAGGTGTTTTTGGTTTTAGTTATGTTGGGTGGAAGGGACTTGATGGTAAGATTTTAATAGCTGTGGCTGGCTTAGTTCTGGTTGGGGTTTTGTAACCTCTTTTGTTTTCCTGTTTGGTAGTTGTTGGGGTTTGGTTTGGTTTGAATGGGGCTGATGGAGAGGGGGGTGGCCTGCGGAGGAGGGAGAGGCCTAAGCCCACTGCAGGGTTGCTTGGTTTGGTTTGGTTTGGTTTGGTTTGGTTTGGTTTGGTTTGGTTTGGTTTGGTTTGGTTTGGTTTGGTTTGGTTTGGTTTGGTTGAGATGGGGGCCAGGGCCAGGGCCTGCTGCTTCTTTGTTGACTGGAAAAGAAAGAGGAGGTTCCTGGGTTTTTTCGTCTTTAACATATATGCTTCACAGAGGTGTGTTCAATATCTTAGTGGTTTAACAGATTGTCAGTTACACAAAAAGTTTTGTATTACTTTTTAAAATTCTTCTCATGTAAAACTACAACATACATACAATCCACAAAAAACACTTCTCAAAATATTGACTTGGCCCCTTCAACTTCACAAACTCTAAGCCTGTTCAATATAATGTTAATCAAAATTTGTCGGAGCACAGAAACGAAGAAGAAGACACAGAAAGAGAGAAAGAAAAAAAAAAGATCCAGAGAAGCACAAACACAGCTGCCAACTCCTGGATTCTAGTGTTGTTCAGATGGAAATTCCAAGAGGATGCAGGGTCAAGATGTGTGCTAGCCTTGTGGTCAGCTTTCAATACCGCTTGGTCTTACTGGGCCCTTCCCCCAGGTGGGCCTTGGGCTCATTTGGTCCCTCAGGGGCTGGGCTGGGGCTGCAGAGGTGGCTGTGGAGCATTGCCTGTGCTGTGTCAGGGACTGGCAGACACTGCTGGGCTGGGATAGAGGGTCTGGGGGGATTTGGGTTCCAGGGCAGGGCAGGGCAGGGCAAGGCTGGACCTGCCCCTTCCTCCCCCACACAAAATGTTTTGAGCCAACAATCTCCTCCAGTCTGTCACAGTAAGGCAATATTGGAGGTGAAATCCCACTTCGGGCCATGGGCACCATGGATGAGAAGGACAGTTCTTTTCCATAGGAAGAAAAGCACAGACCACAGTGTTTGGAAGACAGGTGAGAGCCTCACTAGACCAAGGCCAGTCAGACGTGTCAGTAATAGCAGATTCTGTCTGGGAGCAGTCTTTGGATATAGGGAATTTTGGAGGTGGAACCCCAATCTCAGCCATGGGCACCTAGAGAATCAGGAGAGTTTTTTCCCATAGGAAGAAGAGCACAGAGCCTTCCCCAGTGTTTTGGGGACAGATGGGAAGTGACCCTCATGCAACCACTGCCAGCCAGACTTGTCCTGGCAATAATCTTATGTGAAAAATCTCTGGATATAAGGAAATTTGGAGGTGAAATTGCAATTCTGTCCATGGATGCCTGGTGGAGGAGGAGAGATCTTTTTCATAGGAAGGAAAGCCCAGAGCTCCATCGTTTGAATAGCAGATGAGAACAGAACCTCAGCATGCCAAGGTCAGGTTTCAGGCAGCCCCTGGGAGGCCAAACTAGCCAGACCTGTTCCATGTTCCCTTGGTTCCATGAGGCCTTGCAGTGTCACAATGGTCTCTGTGATTCCACAGGACCCAGAGTGTCGCGTGACTCCTCTGTTCCATGAGGCCTGCTATGTCACAATGGACCTTTAGACCCTGGGGGTTTGCAGTGTCACAATGGTCTCCTTTGGCTCCCAATGTCACGATGATCCACTGATGTCACAATGGACCTTTGGTTCCATCCAGCCCTGCAGTGTCACAAAGGCCTCTTGGTTTCACGAGGTCCCACAGTATCACAATGGTCCTCTTGGTTCTGTGGGGATCTCCAGGGTCATTTTGGCCTCACTGGTTCCATGGAACCTCACAGTGTCACAATGCTTTGCTTACTCTATGGGGCCTCACAGTGCAACAATGGTCCCTTGGTCTCACAGAGTCCCACAGCGTCACAATGGTCCCTTGGTCTCACAGAGCCCCATAGTGTCACAATGGTCCTTTGGGATCAGAGGGCCCCACAGTGTCACCATGGTCCCTTGGTGTCACAGGGCCTCACAGTGTCACAATGACCCCTTGTTTCCATGGCCCCTGTGCTGCTGCATTCCCCCCTCCCCTTCTCAGGCCGCCCTGCCAGATGAGAAATGCTCCTTGGGGCTCGGCCTTGGCCAACAGCCCCTGGGCTCAGCTCCTCTGCAGCTCATCACAAACACTGTCTGCTCCAGGCACTGCTGCTGCCCAACCAGCTCCTGGTTCCTTTAGGAGCAGCCCTGGGAACTGTTTCTGTTCCCTCAGTGGCACAACATCCCTGTTCTCACACTGTCAAAGAAAGCTGTGGATGCCAAGTGCGGTCAGGATGAACCATTGCTGGGACTGAAGCCCCTCTCTTGGGGCCCTGCAAACAGCACTCCAAAAGGAGCCCTTGGAGCTCTCCTGGGCCAGCGACTCCCTCTGAGTGGGGCCTCTCCCAGCCGGGAACTCTCCCGTTTGCTGCACTCGGGAATCCTGAACAACGATGGAGCCTGGGCCGATCCCCCCACTCCTCCAGGCTCAACCCTTTGCCCTCTGGGAAGATGCTAAAGCATCACAGTGAGCATTTCCTGCCCTCAGGGGAATTGCTCACAGCTGCCTGGACCTGACTCCTTGTGTCTGTGTGCACACAGGAGTGCCTGTGCTGGGGAAATGCTGCTCTGTGAGGGGCTTGAGTGGTGTGGATGGCTGAGTCAGTCACGCCTGTAAGGAAGGTTGAATCACAAGCCATAAGTTAAATGCTGCTAAGAGTTGTTTTGCTAAGTTGTTAAGTTTAATGTAAGTTTATAAGCTAAGTTGAATATGGTTAAGTATTATTGTACTGTTAAATCATTCAGTCATAGGTTATAAGTAAGGTTAAATACTGTCAAGTGCTGTTCTTTTGCTAAATTCTGAAGTCTAAGGTATCAGTCAAGGCCTGTAAAGTTTGAAATCTGGTTAGCTTTTAGGCTGTATTCTTTTTATCCTTGACCTCATTGCTCTTTTGTCACACACACACACATACACACACACACACACAGAGGGAGAGTTCTTGGTTCATTTCTGGTTTGATTGCCTGGATTCTGTTTGGTTTTGTTGTTGCTTTGTTTCCTTGGTGTGCCTGAAGTGTCCAGTCAGGAGCAGAGTGACTCTTGCCAAGGAACTTTGTGCTGCTGTCCCTTAATATTAAATCTGGTTTTTGCTGATCCCTTGCCAGGGATTTTTCAGCACTCTCAGCCCCTCATTTGTAACAGGGTGAAGGAGCCCTGACCGAGGCTCTGGCCCTGGGGGACACGGGGATGCTGCCGGGGGGTCCCTGTCCCCCTGTCCCACCCCCAGGGCCCCGGCTCCCCGTCCCCGTGTCAGGCTCTGGGGTCGATCTAGTGAAAAATCCTCTGAGGGAGGCTGCAGGGCCGGGGGCAGGGGGGACCCAGGGGGACAGGGGACCCCGGTGTGCATGTGCAGGGTTGGACTGCTCTGGGGGTGAGCTGTGAGGGGGGCCGGGGCAGAGTTATCTCCCCAGTGACCTCACACAGCCCCTGTGAAGTCACACCATCCTTGTGATGTCACACAGTCACCTGTGACATCACACAGCTTTTTTGCGATGTCACACAGCCACCTGTGATGTCACAGCCCACTCTAGCATGTCACACAGCACCCTTGTGATGTCACAGAGCCAACTCTGGGATGTCGGCCTGGAATGTCAGGCAGTTGCACTGTGATGTCACAAAAGACTCTGTGATGACAGAAAGCCACAATGTGATGTCAGAATCTATTCTGTGATGTCGCAACCTGCTCTATGATGTTACACAGCCAGCCAGTGAGGTCACAACCCATTCTCTCATTTCACAGGGCCACCCTCTATGATGGCAAGATCTCCTCTATGGCCACGCACCCTACTCTATGATGTCACAGAAGCTGTAAGATGTCCCAACTCCCTCAGTGATGTCACAAAACCCTCTCTGTGATGTCATGCTGTTATGAGTAGAGAAGTTGCCCATTTTATTAAAAGGTTGCAGAGTTCACAGGTTGGACCAGTTGCTGCCAGGGTGGAGTTCTAACTGTTTGTTGTTGTAATCACCTGTTTTTAATAGTTTTTCATTAACTACCTGTTGTTGATGGTTGCGAATTCCCCTTTTTGTCGAGTGGCACCCTGCTGCTTCCTGGAGGATGGCACCCGGGATAGGAAAAAGAGGGGACAACCAAGTTGGCATGCAAATGATATTGGGGTTGGCATGCAAATGAGGAAGCTCCGCACCAAACCTAGCCAAAAACCCCTAAAAACAACAAACCAACATGGAATTGAGGGATCAAAGTGATGTCTAGACGTGAAGAACAGAACCCAGTGTCCGCTAAGACTCTTTTTACCCCTCATCCTAACCTAAAAACATGTTGGCTGGAAAGAGGACCTCAAATGTCAAACCAAAATACTGGGAATCACCTGGTGCTCTGGTGAGGAAGGAACCCCCAGCTCTGCCTGCAGACCAGTGGACAAAGCTGCACTCTTTCTCCTCCTCTGTGCCACTTCTGGGGGCAGAAGCGGTGTGAGACCCATCAGATTACCCCACCTGAGCTGATTTTTAATAAAGACATTAAAAAGGAGAAAGATCTCCTGTCTGATTTATTTTGTTTATATTTAGAAACCAATACATGAAATAAACAGGGCCAGGAGACTTCTTCTCCTTTTTAATGCCTTTATTAAAAGTGATCAGCTCAGGATTGGGCAGCTCGGTGGGGCTGCAGTCTCCTGTCGTCTCTACCAGGACGACTCAGAGGAGGAGGAGGAGGAGGAGGAGGATATGCACAACTTTGTCCTATAGGGGCAGAGCTGGGGATCAGGTCCTCATGGGAGCCTTTTAGGGCATGATGATCCCGTCCTTGTTCGTTTTCCCATTCCTGTCCGCCCGGTCTCGGCACCGGGGACGACTCCCATGGTCAGGGCGAGAGGGACTCCGAAGGTGTTCCGCATCTCTGCAGGCTCAGCACTCGGCTCCTCAGGTCCAGATATCACTCCAACCTCTCAACTCTTAGTTCGCTCATTGTTTTGGGGTTTTCTCAGTACGTTTGGAGCCGTAGTCCCCCATAGCATGCTGGTCCTGGAGTCACTTTGCATAGCCGCCCCCCCCAGGTCTCTTCACTATTTTGGGGAAAAGTACAACTTAGCCTCGGGCAAGGCTCTCCTAATACAAAAGGAGCAATTAGCCACAACGACCCGCGATTACAATAACAAAACAGGCAGAACTAGAAGCAACAGTGCTCTGGCTGATTTTTTTGTAACCTTTTCTCACAAAAAAAATAGCAGAATTTTTGTTCATAACAATACATTTTTAGGAAGCAAAAAAAATATTGGTCTTTGGTTCTAAGTAATACAATTCCCTTCATTCATAAGTTGATCTCCATTGGCTATTTATTTATTCCTCTTTATGGTAACTAGTAATATTTGAGGTTTTTTGTCATCTTTTTTATCATCTTTTTCTCAGAAAGCGTCAAGGGAGGCACTTTGGGGTCCCTGGAGACATTTCTGGGGCACATTTGGGGCAGTTTTTAGTCTGGCGAGGGAATTCAGAGAGAACTTGAGGGTCTGGACGACACTTGAGGGACCCGGGTGGGCACTTGGAGGGGCCCTCAGAAATTCCGAGGGCCAGTTCAGGGTCTGGGACAGAACTTGGGGGTCCAGAGGAGCCCTTGCTGGTCAGGGAGGGGAATTTGGGGCCCTTTGGGGTCTGGGCGGGCCCTTGAGCGGCTCTGACGGGATTCTCTGGGGCGCGTGGGGTGATGGGAGTTGAAGGCGTGGGTGTAATACTGTTCAAGGGGGCCGTGGAGAATTACGGGAGTTCAAGGCGCAGCTGCAATGGCTCGCGGTGGGGCGTGGGGCATGACGGGAGATGAAGTCCCGGCTGGAACAGCGCTGGACTTGTGCCATGGAGCATGATGGGAGCCGTAGTCCCGGAAGTGACTCCAACTATTTGTTTGGAGGTCCAGGAAGTCTCTTCGGGGCACTTCTGTGTCCGAACCGCGATTTGGAATCCTCGGGGGAACGTAAATGGTTCGTGAGAACTTGCAGGGGTCTCGGGGAGCTCTAACCGGGCTCTTCAGGGCGCGGGGCACAGCAGGAGTTTTAGGTGTGGGACTGTGTTCTGAGGGGCTCTGGGGCCACGGGGGATGAGAGGAGATGAATTCCCAGAAGTGGCTGTACCGGGCATCTGTGGGGATGGGAGCACTCAGGGGATCTGGGGACACTTTTCAGGGGTCCCGAAAGGGTGCTGAGGGGGCACTGAGGGATCCTGGAGGGTCTGGGGGACAATTAAGGGACAAGGGGGGGGTGGATCCCAGGGTTCTGTGGAGTGCAGGACATGACAGGCGTTGTAGTCCTGGCTCCAGTGGGGCTCAGTCAGGCCATGGGGCATGACGGGAGTTGTGGCTACTGTAGGCACCGTCCCCGAGTCTCCGATCTCTGGTGCTGATTGGCAGGAGTCTCGGCAAATGGGATGTGGTGGAGGCGGGAACAGCCCATTCAACTTCTCCAGTCCCTCCCAGTACAGCCCAGTTCATCTGCAGTAAAGCTCAGTTCATCGCAAGTAGAACCCAGTTCAACCCCAGTGCCCCTCCAATCCCTCCCAGTACAGCCCAGTCCCTCCCAATACACCTGAGTTTATTCCCAGTCCCTCCCAGTTCCCCCCAATATCATCCACAGGATGCCCCAGTGTCCCCAGTCTTCTCCGCAATGGCCCCAGTGTCCCCAGTACGTCCCAGTCCTCCCCAGTGACACTCCCAGTATGTCCCAGTGTCTCCCACAGCGTTCCCAGTATTCCCCAGTATGTCCCAGGCCTCCCCAGTGTTTCCAAGGACAGTTTCATTTCTCACGGTGGCCGTGGCAGCCAAACCCAGCAGCGCAGTCAGTGCAGTGCCCATGGCCACAGCCCCTTGCAAGGGCCCAGTGCAGCTTGGGCTGATGATCCACCCTCACAGCTGGCCCGGGGCAGCTCTGCAGTGCCTTTGGTGGCACCTGGGGCTGGCACACACCTGAGCAGCGTGTCTGTTGAAGTGGGGAAACTCAGCAGTTTCAGATTGCTGCGAAAAATCCCAAAAAGTGAAAACCCCTCTTAGGCTGGATGCAGCCATTTCTGCAAGCACAGCATGGCTCAGGGGAGTAAAGACAGACAGGTTGGGGCTGGACAATGTGGAGCAAGGTTGTCCATACTGGGTCAGAGCTCAAGGCACAGCTTCTGTGAGCAGGCCAGAGCTGCTGAGGAGAGACCCTGGGTCAATATCAATCACACAATGCTGCAATCACCTCTGCTCTAAAGAGAAATAAATTAAAATACTTCATTTGAAATAGAAATGTGTTTTTCTTCCAAGTTCTTTGAGATCTTTCTCCATAACTGGTCTAGGAAAACTTTAATGATTCTCACAGGGCTTTGATGTTGTTTACATCAGACTCAGTACCTGAGAGTCTCTTCAAAAAACTTCTCAAGTACTCAAAATTAAATTGAAAGTCTGAAATTTCTTGAAGTTGTTATGGGTCCCACTAAGGGACATGGATCAAAAAGTGTCCCCAGGTTCCAGTTAGAGCATAACACTGGAGGCAGTGATGACAGCTGGGGACAAACAAGGCAAAGGTGTCTCTGGTGCTGAGCACACCTGGATGTGTTTGAGGAATGCCAAGGGCCAAGGCCTGAGCCCCAGGCCAGCAGCCATGGCCAAAGTGCTGCCCAAGTTGGCTCTGGCAGGGCTGTTTTGCAGCTGCTGCCCATCCCTGTGCCCTGTGCAGCCCAGGCTGTCCCATGGTGTCCCTGCCCTGTGCCTCTGTCCCTGCAGGCTGTCGGCATCCCCCGGCTGCCCCACTTGGCTGGGGCCTTCCTTTGCTGACAACTCTGCCTCCTGCCTGCCTCTGCCTGCCCACACAAAGCCTGGGGCTGATACCAAAAGTGTTTATTCCATGTTTACCCTGCCTGTGAATGTTCAGTCCAGGAACAAGACATGCAGGAGCTGCTTTCCCAGCAAGGATGGGTGGAAGAGCAGAAGAAGACATCTGGCTCAAGGGTACAGGAATAGAGAAAACAAGAAGGGAATCTGGGAACTTGGGGTGGGTTTTATAGAAATGGGTAAATTGTAATTCATATTTTGCAACGGTATATGTGCAACACACTGGTAGAATTACATGTTCATGTGAGGTTGGGAGTTATCCCATGTTGGACCTTTGGCCTGAATAAATTATACCCTCTGAAACAGCAAATTAGTGTTCAGGAGCCTTATTCTTATATTTCAGAGATTTGGTGACAGTGGTTCCTCACAGAAACAAGGAGTCAGCTGTGACACTGTGCAAACTCATGGAACAAAGGGTCCATGGTGACCCTTTGTTCCATGAACCCCATGGAACCAAAATCCATTTTGGCATATTGAGGCCACATTGAACCAATGCTCCATTGTTATACTGCGGATCCAAGGAGACCATTGTGACCCTGAGAAACCTCTTGGAACCAAGGGGGCATTGTGACACAGCAAGGCCTGGTGGAACCATGGGTCCATTGTGACACTACAGAACCTCACGGAACCAAGGTGACCGTGTTCTGCCGCGGAACCTCATGGAACAAAGGGACCATGGTGACACTGTGTCATGGTTTAGGCCTGGCACAGAGTCAGTGCCCCCATGAGAATACCCTCTCCCTGGTGTCTGCTGTTAGATGTGACCAGGAATAAGCAAAGCAGGCTCCAGCTTAGAAATAAAGAAAACTTTATAACCTAAAGTACAAGAAAAGAAGGGAAAAACTATAAGGGAAAAGTTTAAAACCTTACAAAAAGCATTTTCCTCCTCCTCCCTACCAAATTTCCCAATGTAATACATTCCCCCAAATCACCAACTCTCAGTCCAGCACCACCCTCAACACTCAATCCTCAGTTCATGAAGAGGAGAGGAGTCCTTCTTGCACCATAGGCTTCCCCTGGAAACACGCTGAAACCTTGTGTGCTCCCATGTCACTCAGCACCGCCTGGAATGTCCTTTGCCATTATGACATCTTTCCTTCCATGCCCAGTGCTCTCACCATTGTGCATGGATCAGAGCTGCTTTTAGGGTTGTCTTTTAAGGATGCCTTGTCTCACTCCAAAAGAGGCACAGTCTCTCCTTCGGGACATCTGTCCCCCCCATTTATTCACCCCCTGGGGCCAAGGTGTACCCTCACTGAACCCTCTTGGTTCTGAGGCACTGCCTCCCCCTAAATGCAGTCTCTGTGTCACAGGAATAAAAAATGGTTCAGTCTCTGGCCACACCAGAAAAGTCCATCCAAAAGGCCACTCCATCTCTCCCCCCACTCAGCCAGTCTTCTCCACTTCCCTCGGGCCTAGTCCTCGTTATCTCATCTCTTATCTCTCTTCTTATTCAGCTCTGAGGAGGATCAGCATTTTTGCAAGGTCCCAATCATATAAGAAAAGGGTTAAAAATTTCAGTCTCTGCCTGCCCCAGAGCTCCGGCACTCCCACGCTGCTCTTGCCAGGCACCTTCTTGCTGCATTCCCCACTTCTCCTCCTTGGCCAGCTGCTATCACATTCCGTTGTCGTCTCTCCCTCTCTCTGTCCTGGGGTGGGGGGGCGGGGGTGGCTCGAGGTCTCTTGGTGCTCCTCCACCCTTCCATCCTCAAGGGCCTCCTCATCCCCCACCTCTGTCCAGGCCCAGGCCTACTGCATGGCTGCCCCTCCCCTGCCCAGCAGCAGCTGGACGGGGGAGGGAGATCCGACCTCTTTGCCTTGAAGTCCCAAGAGAAACTCCCAGGGCCGAAGCTCTGGTTTTTAACCCCTGTGTGATCTCAGAGGTGTGTCCAAACCCCACTGGCCACATCAAGTGCCAATATCAAAATTTGAGCACTCATTGGTTTGACCACACCATCCCAGAATTCCTACTTCTTCCTGGTCAAACCAGCACACAGCGCAGAACTAAGGAGAGTGCTGCTGGCAGCATGAGAGCTCATGGAACCAGAAGTCCATTGTGACACAGGACGGCCTGATGTACACCAAGGGTCCCTTGTTAAACTGTGTGGCCTCATGGAACCATGAGCCATTGTGACACAGCAGGGCCTCATGGAACCATGGAGGCCATTTTTACACTTGGTGGCCTTGAGAAACCAAAGGGCAATTGTGGCACTTCAGAGCCTTGTGGAGCCAAGGGGACCATAGTGACGCTGTGAGGTTCCATGAAACCAATGGCCTGTTGTGACACTGCAAGGCCTTATGGGATCATGGAGACCATTGTGACACGACAAGGCCCCATGGAGCCAAGGAACTATTGTGACTCTGTGGGGTCTTGGCAGGCCAAGAGGCAGTTGTCACACTGTGTGGCACCATAGAACCAAGGAGGCCATTGTGACACTGCAGGGCCCCATGGAACTAAGGATCAATGAACAGTACAGGACCCCATGGAACCAGAAGTCCATTGTGACATTGCAGGGCCTCATGGAATCCTGGAGGCCATGATGACACTTAGAGGCCTTGTTGGATCATGGGGCTCTGCAGGGCCTCACGGAACCAAGGAGACCCTTCTGACACTGTGAGTCCCCATGGAACCAAGGGTCCATTGTGACACTGCAGCACCAAGGAGACCCCTGTGACACTGCAACACCTCATGGAAGCAAGGGACCATTGTGACACGGTGGAGCCCCATGGAAACAAGAGGCCAGTGTGAGACATCTGGGCCTGATGGAACCAAGGATCCAATATGACACCACCACTGTGACACTGCAGGGCCCCATGGATCCCAGGTAACAGGGAACAGGCCTGGTTGGCTTGGCCTGACTGGTCCAACTGCCCTTGGCATGTCGAGGGTCTCTTCTCATGTACGTCTGAAACCCTGGGGTCTGGGCTTTTCTTCAAATGGAAAAGAATTCAAGCATCCATGGCCAAAATGGGATTCCCCCTCCAAAATTCCCAATATCCAGGGATTGCTCCCACATAAAAGCTGCCATTACCAACACGTCTGGTTGACCTTGTCTTCCTGAGGGCTGGCTCTCACCTGCCTTCAAACAGTGAGGCTCTGTGCTTTCCTTCCTATGGAAAAGAACTGTCCCTCCTGCACAGGCACCCATGGCCAAAACTGGTACTTGTCCTCCAAAATTCCTACATTCAAGGGTTTTTTCTCCCAGACAAAAGTTCCCAGTACAGACAGGTCGTGCTGGGCTTAGCTTCTGGTGGTTGCCTCAATTCTGCCCTGAAATACTGGGGCTCTGCCCTTTCCATCCTAAGGGAAAAGAACCATCCTTCTTCTCCAGGTGCCCATGGTTGAAATTGGGATACCACCTTCAAAAGTCCTATATCCAATGATTGCTCCTACACAAAAGCTGCCATTACAGAAAGGTCTGGCTGGCCTTGGTCTCTGGTGCCTGCAGTTCCTCAGCCCCCGAAGCACTGGGGTTGTGTGCTTTCCTTCCTATGGAAAAGAATCTTCTTATTCCTCCATGGCCAAAATTGCTACTCCTCCTAAAATATTCACTATATGAAGGGTTTCTCCCAGACAAAACCTGCCAGCTCTGGCTGGTGCTGTGGGCTCTGATGGCCACCTGTCATCTACCCCTGAAACACTGGGGCTCTCTGCCTTCCTTGTGATGGAAATAGACCAGTCTCCTCATCCAGGGGCCAGGGCCAAATTTGAGATTTGGCCCCTAAATTTCATATATCCAAGGATAGCTCCCAAGCAAAAGCTGCCAGGAGAGACAAGTTTGTCTGGCTTGGCCTCCCAGGGGCTGTTTCTCATCTACCATCAAACCCTGTGGCTCTCTGCTTTCCTTCATATAGAAAAGAAATGGCCTTTTCATCAAGGCACCAGTGGCCAAAACTTGTATTCTACCTCCCAAATTATGTGTATCCAAGGATTTCTCTCAGGCACAAGCTGAAATTCCAGAAAGGTCTGGCTCGCCTTGGCCCTCGGTGGCTGCTCCTCATCTGCCCCTGGAACACTGGGCCTCTGCTTTCCTTCCAATGGAAGAGAATCGTTGTTCACATCAAAGTGCCCATGGGCAAAACTGAAATTCGGCCTAAAAAATTCCATCTATCCAAGGATTGCTCCAAGGCAAAAGTAGCCAGGACACACAGGTCTGACTGGTCTTGTCCTGAGGTGATTTTCTTAGGTTATGAGCAGAATGTTTTCATTTGCCAATACCTTGGAGAGGGCTGAGAGATCTCCCAAGGTGGGGGTTGGAGGCCTCAAGCACATGAGCACAATATAGGGACAAAGCATTTGCTCAGGGGGGTGGAGACTGAGGACAGCAGAGGAGAGCCCTGGGAGGGACTGGATGGTGGTTTCAGAGATGGTGGCTCCTTTTTGACATAGCAGAGAACAGACAAAGAAAGAATTAATGCAAAGGGCAGGTAGGGAGGGCCAGACAGAACCCAAAGAGAAAGGAATTTCCCTGCCAGGGCAGGGCTGTGGTGCAGCACATCCCCCATAAGGAGTCTGGGTCAGCCCCAGGCTTTGTGTGGGCAGGCAGGGGCAGGCAGGAGGCAGAGCTGTCAGCAAAGGAAGGGCCCAGCCAGGTGGGGCAGCCGGGGGATGCCGACAGCCTGCAGGGACAGAGGCGCAGGGCAGGGACACCGTGGGACAGCCTGGGCTGCACAGGGCACAGGGATGGGCAGCAGCTGCAAGACAGCCCTGCCAGAGCCAACTTGGGCAGCACTTTGGCCATGGCTGCTGGGCCTGGGCCTGAGGCAGGAGAAGGAGACAAGTGACCCTTGCACGGCTGGGGCCTCATTGCCTCCTTGTCCCTGCTCAGCAGCCTGGCAGGGGCCGCCCCATGCTCCTGCCCTTGCCATTGCACATCCCCACATGCCAGTGCCCATCCCGGGAAGAGCCCTGAGCAAGGAGGGAGGGACAGGATCTGCCTGGCCAGGGCCTGGGGCTCAGGCCTTGGCCCTTTGCATTCCTCAAACACATCCAGCTTTGCTCAGCACCAGAGACACCTTTGCCTTGTTTGTCCCCAGCTGTCATCACTGCCTCCAGTGTTCTGCTCTAACTGGAACCTGGGGACACTTTTTGAGTTGTGTTCCTCAGTGGGACTCATAACAACTTCAAGAAACTTCGGAGTTTAAATTAAACTTTGTTTTATTGAGAAGTTTTCTGAACACTCTCTCAGGGACTGAGTCTGATGTAAACAACACGAAAGCCCCAAGAGGGTCATTAAATTCATTGTGCTCTGTCTGTGCTGATGAGTTGGGCTGGGATCCTGGCCCAGAGGCAGCTCCTTGCAAACCAAGAAGAGCTTCAAAAAGACATTTCTCCTGAGGAGCAGCTCCTCTCCTAGCCCAGCAGGGCTGGGGCACTGCCTGCAGCCACCTCGGGCACAGCACAGAGGCACAGAGAGCTTCAATCAGTCAGGGCTGGGAAGGTGCTGAGAAGTGCCTGGGGCAGAATCACTGCCAGCCCTTGGCACAGGAACCTCTGGTTGCAGGACAAGGCAGCTGCAGCTCCTGGAGCCATCTCCTAAAGCTGGAACATCCCAATGCCTCCAGACTCTGTGAGTACAACTCTGAATATTCCTGGTGCAGGGGAGGTGAAATGCCCATGAAGCTTTGACATGCTGAGGAATGCTGTTCAGTCATAAAATATTTCCAATACAAGGACTGCATTAAAAATTAGGGCATTTCCAAAGACTTTGTATTCGGTTTCCTAATATTGGAGAATGGTAGGGACCGGGGGGATTAATAATAAAGATTGATTATGAATTATTACTTATGAAATTTTAAAAGTTCCTGAGACATTGGAATTGTTATTTTTGTGTTCTGTAGATTCACAGGAGGTCCCTAATGTACTTTCAGCCACTCTGCCCATGGACAGCACCAGCATCACCTTTGCTGGACCCATCAGGCTCAGGCTGAGCTGTCCTTTCTCCAAGCTGCAAACAGAACCTGCCCCAGCCAGTGCCCTGCACACAGGCAGGGTTCTGTCAGGCCAAGGAGAGTGCACAGAGATTTGGGGTCTGTGAGTGCTGGCAGGGAGAGATCAGGCACAGGGAAACACCTGCAGGAGGAAAATCTCCAGGAAGCAGAGAGAAGATCAGGCAAGGAGAGAAAACAAAACCCAGCAATGCTGTGGCAGGGAGAGTTTAGAGATGTCCTCAGGATCCTCTCCAGTGCAGCCCCTCCCTCTGAACAAGCCCCCTCCCTCCTGTGCCCCCAGCCCAGCCTGTGCCCTCAGGGTTGGGGGATCCAAGGCGTGCAGCCCCTCCTGTGCAGGCAGAGCTGCAGCAGAGCCATGGGGCAGCTCTGCAGCCCCGAGCCCAGTTCCCTCTGCAGAGCACAGGGCTGGGAGCAGCTGCCCGGCCCTGGGGGCTCTGGAGGGGGCACAGCTGGCTCAGGGTGACGCTGTCCCCGTGCCCGGCTCTGGGCAATGCTGTCAGTGCAGCCAGGGAAGGAGCTGCATCTCCCTCAATCCAATGCCATCATAAGGACACTTGGAATCTCCCTGAGATTTCAGTCCAAGCTTTGAGCTTCCCTCCAGGATACAAACCTGTCCTGTAGCATCTCTGTGTTATCTAAAAGCCCCACAGTGAGACACAGAGGGTCTATGATGAGAAAATGCTGTTGGGTTGGTGAAATGAGCCCTGTCCTGGGTACAAATGTGGGGCTGAGTCCTTGAGAAGGGGATGGACATTTGCTGGACTGTGGGGATCCATCTGCTCTCAGCAATGTCAGGATGGTTTTAAAGGAAGCATGGGAGGGTGATCATCCTCTGTCTGGGAAAGGTGAAAACTCAGAGAATCCTGGAACAGGACAGGGTGACAGACCTCCTTCCCTCCCTCCCTCTCCACTCACCACCTTGCCTCAGAGAACTCACTGTTCTCCCTGAGGGCAGCAGGAATGCAAAGAGTTTCTGACATCCAAAAATAATCAGCAGGGGAGATGAAGAAAAGCTGTAAATAACACTAGTACATTTAAACAGACTTTACCATTCCTGTTCCCTGGCAGTGGGAGGGCAGATGCTGACAGGGCTTTCTGTGTTAACAGAGATTCAAAGTGGAACATGAGGTCAGATCCCTGTGCCCCTCCTATGTCTGCGCAGCAAGGCTGAACTATAAAAACCTCTGTGTGTACCTGCCCTGAACCTGAAGTCCCACTCAGGCAGCACCAGCCAGGGCTCCACATTTGGAGCTGAAGGAAAATCTGCTGGAAATTGAAAAGGATGTCAGAGTGTTACAGGAGAAGGGCCTATGGAAATAGGCTTTGATTTTGCTGGAAGAAGTTTCTCCCAACCAGTCACTGACTTTTCTCCATGAACAGCTTCCAATGGCCAGAGACAGAAAATGTCCAACAGCAGCTCCATCAGCCACTTCCTCCTGCTGGCATTGGCAGACACGCGGCAGCTGCAGCTCATGCATTTCTGCCTCTTGCTGGGCATCTCCCTGGCTGCCCTCCTGGGCAACGGCCTCATCATCAGTGCCATAGCTTGCAGCCACCACCTGCACACGCCCATGTTCTTCTTCCTGCTCAACCTGGCCCTCAGCGACCTGGGCTGCATCTGCACCACTGTCCCCAAAGCCATGCACAATTCCCTCTGGAACACCAGAGACATCTCCTACTCAGGATGTGCTGCACAGCTCTTTTTTTTTGTGTTTTTCATGTCATTAGAGGTTTGCCTTCTGACCATCATGTGCTACGACCGCTACGTGTCCATCTGCAAACCCCTGCACTACGGGACCCTCCTGGGCAGCAGAGCTTGTGCCCACATGGCAGCAGCTGCCTGGGCCAGTGCCTTTCTCTATTCACTGCTGCACACAGCCAATACAATTGCCCAGCCCCTGTGCCATGGCAATGCCCTGGGCCAGTTCTTCTGTGAAATCCCCCAGATCCTCAAGCTCTCCTGCTCCAGTTCCTACCTCAGGGAACTGGGGCTTCTTGCAGTTAGTGTCTGTGTAGCCTCAAGCTGTTTTGTGTTCATTGTTTTCTCCTATGTGCAGATCTTCAGGGCTGTGCTGAGGATCCCTTCTGAGCATGGACGGCACAAAGCCTTTTCCACCTGCCTCCCTCACCTGGCTGTGGTCTCTCTGTTTTTCAGCACTGCTGCATTTGCCTACCTGAAGCCCTCCTCTATCTCTTCCCCATCCCTGGATCTGGCCCTGTCAGTTCTGTACTCGATGGTACCTCCAGCCCTGAATCCCCTCATCTACAGCCTGAGGAACCAGGAGCTCAAGGCTGCAGTGTGGGCACTGATGACTGCATGCTTTCAGGAACATTAAACTACTGGCCTGTTTCTGCCAATCACGTGTAATAAAAGTAATCTTCAATATTTCTTGTTAGTTCCACTTTAGAGCTTCTTTATCTTTGTTTTAATTTTAAAATATTGTCTACAAAGTGATGTCATTGTTTGTGCTGTTTCTCATTATGTTTCCCTTCTCCTTCACTGTCACCACAGCCGGTTTCTATGAGGAGCTGTGCTCTCAGTGGCTATAAATGAAATAAAGGATATCCCAGCAAAGTTTTCACCAGAGATCCTCCTTTTGTTCCTTCTCTGGAGCTGCAGCAGCAATGTCTGTGTGCAGAGCTGGGGGCAGATCATTGCTGGCCCAGCAGCTGTGCCCAGCAGCAGTAGCACTTGGTGTTGCCAGTGCTGCTGCCGTGGCCCTGCCCCGCTGCCCTGGTGGCCCTGGTGTTGCTGTAGGGCCTGAGTGCTCTCGGGGCCGGGCACAGCCCTGGGGGTGGCAGTGCCGGGGCTGCAGCAGGGACAGGCCATGGGCACTGCTGGGGCAGCACTGATGCCTGAAGCCAAGCCCTGGGGACTCCAGGCTCCTTGCCCAGGCTCTCTCAAGAACACGCCCAGGTTGATGCTCAGCACAGAAAAGCCCTGTGAGCAGCCCCAGGCTGGCCATGGGCAGGCTGGGGGCAAACAGCATGGCTGGGGCTCTGCAAGGGCCCTGGGGCAGACGGGAAGGAGCATCAGAGCAGGGGCTGATCCATCCCCAGTGCGCTGGACAGCCCAGGGCAGCGTCCCAGAGTGTCCTAATGGAGCTGCCAACAAGATCCCCCCTCTGCAGCCCTGGCCTCTCCCCCAGCTCTCACAGGTGCCCCATCCTTGCAGGCACAGACACGGCAGCACTGGCTCAGCAGCGCCTGTTTGCATTGCACACAGCAGGGGGAGCACACCCATGCTGTTGCTTTGGGGACATGAACCTGAGGGAGCACAAATGCCATCAGCCCCTGGGGCCAGCAAGGGCTGGGGGACACCAGGGAAACCACTCAGGTTTATTGGGACAAAATTCTGAGTTCGCCAATTCTAACCTGCAACCTAATGTCACATTGTCTGCCCTGAGCCTCCAGATTATACAGTCGCAGCTCCCTCTTGTTCTTTCAACCAGACTTCTGTTCCAGACCCCTCCCCAGCCTTGCTGCCCTTCTCTGGACACGCTCCAGCCCCTCCATGTCCTTCCTAAATTGGAGGCCCAGAACTGGACACAGCGCACGAGGCATGGCCTCACCAGTGCCAAATGCAGGGGAAGAATCCCTGCCCTGCTTCTGCTGGCCACACCATTCCTGATCCAGGCCAAGAGCCACTGGCCTTCTTGCCCACCTGGGCACACTGCTGCCTCATGTCCAGCCTGCTGTCCATCAGTACCCCCAGGTCCCTTTCTGCCTGGCTGCTCTCCAGCCCCTCTGTCCCCAGCCTGTAGCACTGCAGGGGTTGTTGTGGCCTAAGTGCAGGACCCAGAACTTGGTCTTGTTCAACCTCAGCTTGTTGGATTTGGGCCCTGGATCCAGCCTGTCCAGGGCCCTCTGCAGAGCCCTCCTACCCTCCAGCAGATCCACACTCACACTCAGCTTGGTGTCTTCTGAATATTTGCTGATGCTGGACTCAGTCCCCTCATCCAGGCCATCAATGCAGATATTGAAATCCGTGCTGGCTGGCTCTGATCCCTCGGCCATCCTGTGGGTGCCCTGTGATGGCACTCAGGGTGATCTGTTCCATAACCTTGCCGGGCACCCAGGTCAGGCTGACAGGCCTGGAGTTCCCCAGCTCCTCCTTCCAGGCCTTCTTGGGGATGGGCTCACATTGGCACCTCCAGTGCTCTGGGACCTCCCTGCTGAGCCAGAACTGAAGGTAAATGATGGAGAGCAGCTTGGGGAGCTCATCCCCCTGGGATGGATCCCATCTGCTCCCAGAGACACCTGTGAGCATCTCAGTGGCTCAGCAGGTCCCCAGCTGCTTCCTCCTGGATTACAGAGGGGGCTGTTCTGCTCCCTGTGCCCATCTACAGCTCATGAGAACACTTCTCCTAAGTACAACCTGTCTTGTTCTTGAAAACTGAGGCAAAGAAGGGGTCAAGTGCCTCAGGCTTTCCCTCATTTTTGGTAACCATATCTCCCCCAATAATGGATGGAGATTGTCCTTGTACCTCCTTTTGCCATTAATTTATTTATAGAAACATTTTTATTATCCTTCATAGAAGTGGCCTGGTTAAGCCTTAAGCTTTCACGTCTCTGATTTTCTTTCTGCATCACCTAACAACATCCTTAAGCATTTCCTGAGTTACCTGCCTCTCTGTCCAAAGGTGATGCACCTTCTTTTGGCCCCAACTTCCTGCAAAAGGCTCATCACATACAGAACGTCACCTGTTGGCTAAAGAACGCCTCAGAGGAGGAAAATACAAGAGTCTATAAATTAAAAGAGGGAAAGCAAGCTAGTAAAGTAAAAGAAGAAAAAGAGGCTGGGAAGGCTGACAAAAACTGGGACCTCCTTGATCACTTACCTCCCTCCTACCCTTGCATTACCTCAAATCTTTCCTCCAATTCCTCTTGCTGTGGAGCCAATTCCTCCTCCTCTCGCAGCTGTCATTCCTTTACCACCTCCTAAACCTGTTATACCTCCATCACCTTCCCCTCAGCCCTCTTCTTACTCTCTTTATCCTTCACTACCGTTCCCTTACCTCTGCCATCTCATGTACCCCTTATTCACCAGCAAGTTCCTGCTCTGCCTCCCCCACCACAAATGAGAAGCCAAACAACATCTCAGAATCTCATGCCCAAGAGTGAAGTTAACCAGTCAGCCTCCACAGCTGATGTTGTTACAACCCATTGAAAGTGGCTGAAGTGGAAAAATTGTTCCCCCTCGGAGAAGTTCCCATGTGCAGGGTGGTCATTGAGATTGGATTCATAAACGCTCCTTTGACGGCGTCCAAAGTTTTAAACTTTAAGAAAGAATTGTGAAATTTAGTGGAAGAGCCAGTAGGAATCGCAAATCAAATTGATCCACTTTTAGCCCTAATATATATACATGGGGAGAACTGAACTCCATCTTTAACATCCTATTTTCCCCAGAAGAGACTCGATTAATAAGAACTGCAGAAATTAAAATTTGGGAGCAAGGAAACCAACCCAGGCCCCCAGGTGACCAAAAAATGCCTTGAGTGGAGCCTGACTGGGACCCTAATCAAGAATAGGGGAGAAGGAACATTAGAGATTACAGGTCCCTGATGACCAGAGGGATAAAATAATCAGTCCCTAGAGGGAGTAATACCAGGTTAGTGTTTGACAGCACCCAGAAAAAAGACGAGACCCCAGCACCATGGCTTAATGGGCTAAAGGAAAACTTCCAGATTTACTCTGATGTTGACCCAGACAGCCCAGAAGGCCAATCTCGGGTTCCCTGTGGTCAGGGATGACCCCGAGAATCCTTTTTTCCCAGCCTGGTGTTTTGAAGGAGTCTGAATTCTTCGTCTCGGGTTTCCAAGGTGCTTGATTGTTTCTTATCTATAACATTTTTTTCTCTGGCCTGCCAGAGGTCAGACAGAGGCACACTCCCTGCCCCTGGGCTGGTGTCTATGTTTTATACTATGAACTATGTGTACTTTATTTATCATTATTTTCCAATACCTAAAGCCACACAGCAGGGGACTTTCAGTATTAATCAAAACAAATGCACCTTTTATTGAGTGCCCACAGCAGATGCAACAGAAGGATTAGAAAGGAGATAAAGGACAGAGAGAGAGAGAGAGAAAGGAGGGTTGGGTGAGGGGAATAGCTACCAACAGCGAGATGAAATCCTCGTGGTCCGGCCAATAGATCCATATTGTCACATCAGGGAGAGTCTCAAAGCCTTTGGTTAACTCAGGGCTCTTTTATAATCTACCGCCGGGAGGGAGCAGGATGGCACATGGAGGGAACAGTGGAGAATAAATCCATTGGGAACAGGTACAGACAGTCCAGTTCTGAACAGCACAAACTGGTGCCAGCAGTGACCAGGGCCCGTTGTTTCAGGTCTGGTTCCTATGGGAAACATCCCGCTTCCCATGGCAGACATCCCGCTCCAGTCAGGCCAGCGCCCCTGGGTTAGAATTTGAAGGGTCTCAGTCCTTGGGGAGGGCTCCAAACTCCTTGACGGCAGCTGTGAGGCAGATGAGGGATCTCTGGACCGTCTCTTACAGACTGACATCCCAAAAAATAAAAAAAATTATGCACTTCCCCTTAAAAATAAAATGTACTGAATTAATAAAATTATAATTATTTTTCTTATTTATAACAGTATTATTCTATAATTGTATTACCAAATATTAATATTCACATTTTAAATTCCATACCTTTTTACAAAGCAAAAAATTTATTGGTCATTGGTTCTAAGTAACGCAATTCCCAACATTAATTCATTGACCAGTGTGGCTACTGATTTTGCTTTCTTTATGCTAATTAGTCCTATTTTCAATCCTTTCATCACCTTTTTTCATCATTTTCAAAGACAGGATATAAGGGGCCACTTTGAGATCCATGGAGACATTTCTGGAGCATATTTAGGGCAGTTCTGGGTCTGGGGAGGTGTCGTGGGGTGACAGCCTTTATCCCAATATCGTGTGTTGTGTCTGGCAGCTGTGCCTTTTCTCTCTTCCCCCCCCATCCCCCCCGGCCGTCTTGCTGCGGCGGGGCGGGGAAGAGAGGAGGGAGTGTTTGACCAGGTCCTTTTTGCTTTTGGCTTTTAGCTGCTTGGCTTGGCTAGCCGCTTTGCTTGCTTGCTTGCTTTCTGCTTTTTGCGCTGTTTCCTTTCCTTTTCTTTTGTTCCCTCTTTCTTACCCTCCCCTGAAGATACTGGACCAGCTCCGGACCTGACCTGAGACATCCAGGACACCTGGAGCTTGCGAGAGAAGCTTGGCACCCTTCACAACACAGCCTGGTTTCTTTTCTTTTCTTGTGTTGGGGAGTGTTCTTTTGTTACTTGTAAATAAATAGGTTTTGTTTTCCACTTTGCTCCTCTGAGAAATTCCTTCCCGAACCCGGTGTTGGGGGAGGGGTGGTTGGAGGTTTGTTTTGTTTGGGGGGCTCCCTTTTGGAGATTTCCCCTAATTTGTCCTAAACCAGGACAGTATATCTTTTGGTGCATTGGCCGGGAAACGGAGGCCAAAAAACAGTGGAAAAAAGCCCTATAACAATAATATTTTGGTTTTGGTTATTTTGTGGGCATATTGGTGATTCATAATGTCATTTGGAGTGGAAGCTTGCTGGTATTTCTGGTCCTTAGGGGTGTTTGAAGTTTTAATACCTTTGTGGTCTCTAGGGTTATTTCCTTACGCAAAAATAGCTCTGGTGTTGTCCCTAATAAGTAGCTTTTGTAAGCAGGGGGCACTAACCAGAATAGTCATTGTGCTGGTCTTATGTGTGATGATGTGTCGGATAAAAATGCTGGACTTTGTTTCAGGAACGTATGGATTGTTGTTATGGCTGTGTAGTCAGTTTGTTTGGGGAGAAGAAGGGGAAGGGGCTTTTCAGCCTTTGTCTTCCTTCTTCTCCTCCAAATTGTTGACATCTCTATTAAAAAATACTGAATTTCCCCTGAGTTTGAAAGAAACCATCTTTCTGGCATTTAATTTATTAAGCCTTTTCTATACTGTCTGGAGTGTGTATAAAATGAAAGCTGAGATTTCTAGAGGGGTTAGAGACACTCCTGACTCAGGAGTAAAACAAAGCAGGAAAAATCTTGACTGGAGTGGGAAATGGGAGGACATGGGCCAGACATTAAAGGAATTTTCTGATCCTATAGATTGGGACTTTCCATCTGATCAAATTCAGGATCCAGTCGAGGTGGCAAAGTATTTGAGGGAGAAGTGCCATGGTAATACTAAGGAAGAAAGGATTACTGCAGTGAGCTGGGCCTTGGCGTTTGTTTACTGTCCTCTGCTAGATACTGTGGAGCAGCAGATAGCAGAAAGGGAACAGGGAGATAAGTTAGTTACTATCCCAGTGACCCAGGCTGCAGCTAACATCCCAGGCTCCAGGCTAGCAGCTGAATCAGACAATAGGCCCCAAACCATGGCTGTTGCAGCTAATACAAGAGGTGGAAAGTGTAAAGGCAAGACTGATCGAAAGGTGGAGGATGATGAGGATGATGCGACCGATCGAAAGGTGGAGGATGATGATGATGATGCAGGAGAAGGACCCTCACCAAAATCAGAGGCCATATCAAGGGGCACAGAATCTGGAGCTAATATTGACTCCTTTTCTCTGAAGGATCTCAGAGGCCTAAGAAATGATTACAGACGACAACCTGACGAATCTATAATTAGTTGGTTAGTCCGCCTTTGGGATGCTGCAGGGGAGGTTACGATTTTGGATGGTACTGAAGCGAGGCATTTGGGATCCCTGTCACATGATCCTGTCATCGATCAAGGTATGATGAGGGGGGCTAACCCTCACAGCCTCTGGGAACGGGTCCTAAGAAGCGTAGCAGAACGATACCTGTGTGCGGATGATCTCTATATACAGCAGACATGGTGGAAGACCATAGAACAGGGGATCCAACGCCTGAGAGAGATGGCGGTGGCAGAGCTCATTTTCTCAGATGATACAACAACTAGGAATCCGGACCTGGTACCATGCACACCTGTAATGTGGAGGAAACTTGTGCGACTTGGGCCACCTGAATACGCTTCTGCCCTAGCAATAATGAAGCGGGATGATACATATGAGACTGTGCTCGATATGGCAAAGAAGCTTCGAGCGTATGCAGATGCTGTGCATGGCCCAACTCATGCCAGAATTGCAACAGTGGAAACCCGACTGCAGAAACTAGAGGACAAAATAGAAGAGAATCATAAGAAACTCCAGGAAGAGATTAAGGAGGACCTTATTCAAATCTCGGCTGTACAAATTAGAGGCCCTGGTGTCCAACGCTGGTGCTCCGTTGATGGGCAGAGAAGGTACATCCCACGGGCGGAGTTATGGGTTTTTCTGCGTGAATCTGGAGAAGACATGAGGAGATGGGATGGAAAACCCTCCGCTGCTTTGGCACAACGGGTGCGTGATTTGAAGAAAAGAGAAAGTATCACCAAAAAGATAGCAGCTCCGGTCGCTCGTAGCCGAGATGTTAAGTATGCTGATGACGATGACATGTCCGATCCCCTTGAAGGAACTTCTAAGGTATACGCCCAAGGAAAGAAGGACAATCCGGCCTAGAGGGGCCCTGCCTCCAGCCAGGAAGAGGCACGGGAAAACCAGGTTTTTTGGAAGGTGTGGATCAGATGGCCTGGCACATCAGAGCCACAAGACTATGAAGCATTGGTTGACACTGGATCACAGTGTACCTTAATGCCATCGGAACACGTGGGGACAGAACCTGTTTCCATTGCTGGAGTGACGGGGGGATCACAACAGTTGACTTTGTTGGAAGCTGAGGTGAGCTTGACTGGGAAGGAGTGGCAGGAACATCCGATTGTGACTGGTCCAGTGGCTCCGTGTATTTTGGGCATAGACTTCCTCCGGAATGGCTATTACAAAGATCCTAAGGGATTCAGGTGGGCTTTTGGAATAGCTGCAGTGGAGATAGAGGGTATTAAACAATTGAATACCTTGTCTGGACTATCAGAGAACCCATCTGCAGTAGGACTCTTGAAGGTAGACGAGCAACGAGTGCCAATTGCCACCTCAACAGTGCACCGCAGGCAGTACCGGACGAATCGAGATGCCGTGATCCCCATCCACAAGATGATCCGAGAGCTGGAGAGTCAAGGGGTGGTCAGTAAAACCCACTCACCCTTTAACAGCCCTATCTGGCCTGTGAGAAAATCTGACGGAGAATGGAGATTGACTGTGGACTATCGTGCCTTGAATGAAGTGACTCCACCACTGAGTGCGGCTGTACCGGACATACTGGAACTGCAGTACGAGCTGGAGTCCAAGGCAGCAAAGTGGTACGGGACCATCGATATTGCTAACGCGTTTTTCTCCATCCCTCTGGCAGCAGAATGCAGGCCCCAGTTTGCTTTTACATGGAGGGGAGTGCAGTATACCTGGAACCGACTGCCCCAGGGGTGGAAACACAGTCCTACCATCTGTCATGGACTGATCCAGGCTGCACTAGAAGAGGGTGAGGCTCCAGAACATTTACAATATATTGATGATATCATTGTTTGGGGGAACACGGCAATAGAAGTGTTCGAGAAAGGAGAGAAGATAATTCATATTCTCTTGGAAGCCGGATTTGCCATTAAGAAGAGCAAAGTCAAGGGACCTGCCTGAGAAATTCAGTTCTTGGGGGTGAAGTGGCAAGATGGACGGCATCAGATTCCTGCGGATGTTATTAACAAAATCACTGCTATGTCCCCACCAACTGATAAGAAGGAAACACAAGCTTTCTTAGGTGCTATAGG
Organism: Melospiza melodia melodia; assembly: GCF_035770615.1. Lineage (NCBI taxonomy): Eukaryota > Metazoa > Chordata > Aves > Passeriformes > Passerellidae > Melospiza > Melospiza melodia. The sequence goes on along the minus strand of NW_026948797.1, from coordinate 2,809,360 downwards.
TTTCTGGAGGATGCACATCCCTGAGTATAGTCAGTTTGTGAGACCCCTTTATCTGGTTACCCACAAGAAGAACGACTTCCATTGGGGTCCTGAGCAGCAGCAAGCTTTCGTCCAAATCAAGCAGGAGATTGCTCATGCTGTAGCCCTTGGTCCAGTCAGGACGGGACCAGATGTGAAGAACGTGCTCTACTCTGCAGCCGGGAGCCATGGTCTGTCCTGGAGCCTTTGGCAGAAGGTGCCTGGCGAGACCCGAGGCCGACCATTGGGATTTTGGAGTCGGAGCTACAGGGGGTCTGAAGATAACTATACCCCAACAGAAAAAGAAATCTTGGCCGCCTATGAAGGAGTCCAAGCTGCCTCAGAGGTGATTGGTACAGAGGCACAACTCCTTCTGGCACCCCGACTACCGGTGCTGGGATGGATGTTCAGAGGAAAGGTTCCCTCTACCCACCATGCCACCAGTGCTACTTGGAGTAAGTGGATTGCCCTCATTACGCAGCGCGCTCGAATTGGGAAGTTAAATTGCCCTAGGATCCTGGAAATAATTACAAATTGGTCCGAAGGTGAAAGCTTTAGTGTCGCGGATGAGGAACAAGAGCCAGTGACCCGGGTTGAGGAAGCTCCGCCATACAATCAGTTACCAGCAGAAGAAACGCGTTACGCTCTATTCACCGATGGTTCTTGTCGCGTCATAGGGATGAAATGGAGGTGGAAAGCAGCTGTTTGGAGTCCCACTCGACGGGTTGCAGAGGCTACTGAAGGAGAAGGCGAATCCAGTCAATTTGCTGAAATCAAAGCTATTCAACTGGCCCTAGGTATTGCAGAGAGAGAGAAGTGGCCAAGGCTCTATTTGTATACCGATTCTTGGATGGTAGCCAACGCTCTATGGGGATGGCTGAAGAGATGGAAAGAGGCAAACTGGCAGCGAAGAGGAAAACCAATTTGGGCTGCGGAAGAGTGGAAAGATATCGCTACTCGGTTAGAGAAGTTACCTGTGAAGGTTCGTCATGTAGATGCCCATGTACCCAAGAAGTAGAGCTAATGAAGAGCAGCAAAACAACCAGCAAGTCCATCAGGCTGCAAAGATAGGGGAGTTGAAGATAGATCTCGACTGGGAGCATAAGGGAGAGTTATTCTTAGCACGATGAGCCCATTATGCCTCAGGCCACCAGGGTAGAGATGCCTCCTATAAGTGGGCACGAAACAGAGGGGTGGATCTAACCATGGACAGCATCTCTCAGGTTATTCGTGACTGTGAGACGTGCGCTGCCATCAAGCAGGCCAAGTGGGTGAAGCCCCTCTGGTATGGGGGGCAGTGGTCTAAGTACAAATATGGGGAGGCCTGGCAGATTGATTACATCACACTGCCTCAAACCTGCCAGGGCAAGCGCTATGTACTAACCATGGTAGAAGCCACCACAGGATGGTTGGAAACCTACCCTGTGTCTCATGCCACAGCCCGTAACACTATCTTGGGCCTTGAAAAGCAGGTCCTTTGGAGGCACGGTACTCCCAAGAGAATTGAGTCGGATAATGGGACTCATTTTGAAAACAATCTTATTAATACTTGGGCTAGGGAACATGGCATCGAGTGGATATACCATATCCCCTATAATGCACCAGCTGCAGGGAAAGTGGAAAGGTATAATGGATTGTTAAAAACCACCTTAAAAGCATTGGGTGGGGGGGTTTTAAAAAACTGGGAGCAGCATTTGGCAAAGGCTACCTGGTTAGTTAACACTCGAGGTTCCACCAACCGAGCGGGTCCTGCTCAGTCTGAGCTCCTTAATATAGTAGATGGGGATAAAGCCCCAGTGGCCCATGTCAGAGGTTTCTTGGGAAAGACAGTATGGATCAACCCTGCCTCGAGTACAGACAAACCCATCTGTGGGATTGTCTTTGCTCAAGGACCAGATTATACATGGTGGATAATGCAGAAAGATGGAACAACACGGTGTGTACCTCAGGGAGACCTGATTGTGGGATGAGACTCATATATGAATGTCATTGTTTGTTGAATGTGAGACAGAAGGAAACTGTAAGTGTCAAAGGTCTGAGCAAGTAAGATGAGAGGAATGCGTAAGTGTCAAAGGTGTGAGTAAGTGAAATAAAAGATTTATTGTATATTCACGATATTGGATAAGGGGTGGAGTGTCGTGGGTTGACAGCCTTTATCCCAATATCGTGTTTTGTGTCTGGCAGCTGTGCCTTTTCTCTCTTCCCCTCCCCCCCCACCCGGCCGTCTTGCTGCGGCGGGGCGGGGAAGAGAGGAGGGAGTGTTTGACCAGGTCCTTTTTGCTTTTGGCTTTTAGCTGCTTGGCTTGGCTAGCCGCTTTGCTTGCTTGCTTTCTGCTTTTTGCGCTGTTTTCTTTCCTTTTCTTTTGTTCCCTCTTTCTTACCCTCCCCTGAAGATACTGGACCGGCTCCGGACCTGACCTGAGACGTCCAGGACACCTGGAGCTTGCGAGAGAAGCTTGGCGCCCTTCACAACACAGCCTGGTTTCTTTTCTTTTCTTGTGTTGGGGAGTGTTCTTTTGTTACTTGTAAATAAATAGGTTTTGTTTTCCACTTTGCTTCTCTGAGAAATTCCTTCCCGAACCTGGTGTTGGGGGAGGGGTGGTTGGAGGTTTGTTTTGTTTGGGGGGCTCCCTTTTGGAGATTTCCCCTAATTTGTCCTAAACCGGGACAGGAGGGAATTCAGATCAGAGAGAACTTGAGGGTCTGGACGACAGCTGTGGGGCTGGGTGGGCACTTGGAGGGGCACTCAGGGAATCCGAGGGACAGTTGTGGGTCCGGGGCAGCACTTCGGGGTCCAGGGGGGCCCTTGGACTTCAGGGAGGGGAATTTGGGGCCCTTTGGGATCCGGGCGGGCCCTTGGGGGGCTCTGACTGGGCTCTCTGTGCGCAGGGGGTGATGGCAGTTGTAGGCGCGGGTCTAATACAGTTTAACATGGCCGCGGAGAATCACGGGAATTTCAGGTGCAGCTGCAATGGCTCTCGAATGGGTGAGGGCATGACGGGAGATGAAATTCTGGCTGAAACAGCACTGGACATGCGCCGCGGAGCATGATGGGTATCGTAGTCCCAGAAGTGGCCCGAACACTTTGTTTGGGGGTCTGGGAATGCTGTTGGGGGACACTTCCGCGTCCGAGACGCCAATTGAGGTCCTCAGCTAAACATAAATGGTTCGAGAGAACATTTGGGGAGCTCGGGGAGCTCTAACTGGGCTCTTTAGGGCGCGGGCCACGGCAGGAATTTTAGGCGTGGGACTGTGTTCTGAGGGGTACTGGGGCCGCGGGGAATGAGAGGAGATGAATTCCCAGAGATGGCTGTACCGGGCATCTGTGGGGTTGGGAGCATTCAGGGGGCCCAGGGACGCATTTGGAGGGTCCTGAATAGGCGCTGAGGTGGCACTGAGAGATCCTGGAGGGTCTGTGAGACACTTAAGGGACAAAGGCAGGGAGGATCCTGGGATTCTGTCGAGTGCAGGGCATGACGGGCGTTGTAGTCCTGGCTCCAATGGCACTCAATCGAGCCACGGGGCATGACGGGAGTTTTGGCTACAATAGGCACCATCCCCGAGTCTCCGATCCCGGTGCTGATTGGCTTTGGGCGATGATGGGCGGGAGTCCCAGCAAACGGGATGCAATGGAGGCGGGAACAGCCCATTCAATTTCTCTAGTCCCTCCCAGTACAGCCCAGTTCATCCCCAGTACAGACCAGTACAACCGCAGTACATCCCAGTTCATCCCAAGTAGAACCCAGTTAAGCCCCAGTGCTCTCCAATCCTTCCCAGTGCAGCCCAGTCCCTCCCTATACACATGTGCGCATTCCCAGTCTCTCCCAGTTCATCCCAATGTCATCCACAGGATGTCCCAGTGTCCCCAGTCTGCACCTGTATCCCCCAGTATCAGTCCCAGTTTGTCCCTGTCCTCCCAAGTGTCACTCCCAGTATGTCCCAGTGTCTCCCACAGCGTTCCCAGTGCCCCAGTTTGTCCCAGGCCTCCCCAGTGTTTCGAAGGACAGTTTCATTTCTCACGGTGGCCGTGGCAGCCAAACCCAGCAGTGAGGTCAGTGCAGTGCCCATGGCCACAGCCCCTTGCAGGGGCCCAGTGCAGCTTGGGCTGATGATCCACCCTCACAGCTGGCCCAGGGCAGCTCTGCAGTGCCTTTGGTGGCACCTGGGGCTGACACACACCTGGGCAGTGTGTCTGTTTGCAGTGGGGAAACTCAGCAGTTTCAGATTGCTTCAAAAAACCTCAAAAAGTGAAAACCCCTCTTAGGCTGAGTGCAGCCAACTCTGCAAGCACAGCAGGGCCCAGGGTAGTGAGGACAGACAGGATGGGGCTGGGCAATGAGGAGCAAGGTTGTCCACACTGGGTCAGAGCTCCAGGCACAGCTTCCGTGAGCAGGCCAGAGCTACTGAGGAGAGACCCTGGGTCAATATCAATCACAGAATGCTGCAACCATCTCTGCTCTACTGAGAAATTTAATAAAATACACCCTTTAAAATAGGAATGTATATTTTATTACTGCTCTTTGAAATCTTTCTCCATAACTGGACTAGGAAAACTTTAATGACCCTCTCGGGGCTTTGCTGTTGTTTACATCAGACTCAGTCCTTGGGAGTGTCTTCAAAAAACTTCTCAAGAACTCAAAGTTAAATTTAGACTCCAAATTTTCTTGGAGTTTTACTGGCTCCCACTGAGGGACACCACTGGGAAAGTGTCCCCAGGTTCCAGTTAGAGCAGGACACTGGAGGCAGTGATGACAGCTGGGGACAAACAAGGCAAAGGTGTCTCTGGTGCTGAGCAAAGCTGGATGTGTTTCAATAATGCAAAGGGCCACGGCCTGAGCCCCAGGCCCTGGCCAGGCAGATCCTGTCCCTCCCTCCTTGCTCAGGGCTCTTCCCGGGATGGGCACTGGCATGTGGGGATGTGCAATGGCAAGGGCAGGAGCATGGGGCGGCCCCTGCCAGGCTGCTGAGCTGGGACAAGGAGGCAATGAGGCCCCAGGCCTGCAAGGGTCACTTGTCTCCTTCTCCTGCCTCAGGCCCAGGCCCAGCAGCCATGGCCAAAGTGCTGCCCAAGTTGGCTCTGGCAGGGCTGTCTTGCAGCTGCTGCCCATCCCTGTGCCCTGTGCAGCCCAGGCTGTCCCACGGTGTCCCTGCCCTGCGCCTCTGTCCCTGCAGGCTGTCAACATCCCCCGGCTGCCCCACCTGGCTGGGCCCTTCCTTTGCTGACAGCTCTGCCTCCCGCCTGCCTCTGCCTGCCCACACAAAGCCTGGGGCTGATACCAAAATGGTTCATTCCATTTTTACCCTGCCTGTGAACTTTCAGCACACGAAAAATTCATGCAGGGGCTGCTTTCCCAGCAGGAATTGGTGGAAGAGAAGATGAAGACATCTGGCAAAAGGGTGCAGGGATAGAGAAAACAAGGACTGAAACTGGGAATATGGTGTCGGTTTTATGGAAATGGGTAAATTGTTATTCACATTTAGTGACTGTGTATAAGCAACACACTGGTAGAATTGCATGTCCATGTGTGGTTAGGAGTTATCCTTAACTAGACCTCACTCCTGAATAAATGAAACCCTCTGAAACAGCAAATTCATGTACAGGCACAAAGCAGCTCTGTGCTCAGTGGAGTGGAGACTGAGGACAGCAGAGGAGACCTGCGAGGGATTGAAGGGAGGTTTCAGAGATGATGGATCCTTTTGCAACAATAGAGAACAGCCAGAGAAAGAAAGAATAAATGCAAAAGGCAGATAGGTAAAACAGACAGGACTCAAACAGAAAGGAATTTCCCTGCCAGGGCAGGGCTGTAGTGCAGCATGTCCCCCAGCAGGAGCCTTTGTGTGGGCAGGCAGAGGCAGGCAGTCGTGTCCCTCAGTGGGAGCCATGAAAACTCCAAGAAAATTTGGAGTCTAAATTTAAATTTGAGTTCTTGAGAAGTTTTTTGAAGACACTCCCAAGGACTGAGTCTGATGTAAACAACAGCAAAGCCCCGAGAGGGTCATTAAAGTTTTCCTAGTCCAGTTATGGAGAAAGATTTCAAAGAGCAGTAATAAAATATACATTCCTATTTTAAAGGGTGTATTTTATTAAATTTCTCAGTAGAGCAGAGATGGTTGCAGCATTCTGTGATTGATATTGACCCAGGGTCTCTCCTCAGTAGCTCTGGCCTGCTCACAGAAGCTGTGCCTGGAGCTTTGACCCAGTGTGGACAACCTTGCTCCTCATTGCCCAGCCCCATCCTGTCTGTCCTCACTGCCCTGGGCCCTGCTGTGCTTGCAGAGTTGGCTGCACTCAGCCTAAGAGGGGTTTTCACTTTTTGGGGTTTTTTTGAAGCAATCTGAAACTGCTGAGTTTCCCCACTGCAAACAGACACACTGCTCAGGTGTGTGCCAGCCCCAGGTGCCACCAAAGGCACTGCAGAGCTGCCCCTGGCCAGCTGTGAGGGTGGATCATCAGCCCAAGCTGCACTGGGCCCCTGCAAGGGGCTGTGGCCATGGGCACTGCACTGACCCCACTGCTGGGTTTGTCTGCCACGGCTACCGTGAGAAATGAAACTGTCCTTCGAAACACTGGGGAGGCCTGGGACAAACTGGGGACACTGGGAACGCTGTGGGAGACACTGGGACATACTGGGAGTGACACTGGGGAGTACTGGGACATACTGGGGACACTGGGGCCATTGCGGAGAAGACTGGGGACACTGGGGCAGTCTGTGGACTGCACTGGAGGGAACTGGGAGGGACTGGGTATAAACTCAGGTTTATTGGGAGGTACTGGAAGGGATTGGAGGGGCACTGGGGTTGTACTGGGTTCTACTTGGGATGACCTTGGCTGTACTGGGGTTGTACTGGTCTGTACGGGGGATGAACTGGGCTCTACTGGGAGGGACTGGAGATGTTGAATGGGCTGCTCCTGCCTCCACCGCATCCCATTTGCCGAGACTCCTGCCCATCACTGCCTGAAGCCAATAAGCGCCAGAGATCGGAAACTCAGGGACGGTGCCTACGGTAGCCACAACTCCTGTCATGCCCCGCGGCCCGAATTAGCCCCATTGCAGCCGGGACTACAATGCCCGTCATGCCCCGCACTCCATAGAACTCCGGGATCCGCCACCCTTTTGTCCCTTAAGTGTCCCCAAGACCCTCCAGGATCCCTCAGTGCCCCCTCGGGATCCCCCGAAAGCGCTCCGGACCCCCTGAGTGCTCCCAACCCCACAGATGCCCGGTACAGCCACTTCTGGGAATTCATCTCCTCTCATCCCCCACGGCCCCAGAGCCCCTCATAACACAGTCCGCGCCTAAAACTCCTGCTGTGCTCCGCGCCCTAAAGAGCCTTATTAGAGGTCCTCGAATCCCCCGCAAGTTCTCTTGAACCGCTTACGTTCCCCCGAGGATCTCAAATCGCGGCTCCGACACAGAAGTGTCCCCCAAGAGCCTTCCCAGACTCCCGAACAAAGCATTGGAGCCACTTCCGGGACTACGGCTCTCATCATGCCCCGCGGCGCATGCCCAGTGCTGTTCAAGCCAGGACTTCATCTTTCGTCATGCCCCACGCCTGTACCGAGAGCCATTGCAGCTGCGCCTCGAACTCCCCTCTAACTGTATTAGACCCACGCCTACAACTCCCATCAACCCCCGCGCCCCAGAGAGACCGGTCAGAGCCCCCAAAGGGCCCGCCCGGACCCCGAAGGGCCCCAAATTCCCCTCCCTGACATCCAAGTGCCCCCCTGGAATGCCCAGTGCTGCCCCGGACCCCGAACTGTCCCTTGGAATCCCTGAGTGCCCCTCCAAGTGCCCACCCGCTTCCCCCAAGTGTCCTCCAGACCCTCAAGTTCTCTCTGAATTCCCTTTCCAGACCCAAAACTGCCCCAAATGTTCCCCAGAAATGTCTCCATGGACTGCAAAGTGGCCCCTTTTATCCTGTCTTTGAAAATGATAAAAAAGATGACAAAAGGATTTAAAATAGGACTGATTAGCATAAAGAAGAAAAAATCAATAGCCACACTGGTCAATGAATTAATGTTGGGAATTGTGTTACTTAGAACTAATGACCAATAAATTTTTTGCTTGCTAAATAGTTGTGGGTTTTTAAAAACAAATAATAAAATTTTGTAATACAAATATAGAATAATCCTATAATAAAAAAATTATAATTTTCCTAATTCCGTAAATTTTCTTTTTAAGGGGAAATGCATAATTATTTTTATGTTTTACAATGTCAGTTTGTAAGAGACAGTCCAAAGATCCCTCCTCTGCCTCACAGCCGCCGTCAAGGATGGAGATTGAAGTGCTCCCCAAGGAGTAAGACCCTTCAAATTCTAACCCAGGGGTGCTGGCCTGACTGGAGCGGGATGTCTGCCATGGGAAGCGGGATATTTCCCATAGGAACCAGTCCTGAAACAACAGGCCCTGCTCACTGCTGGCACCGGTTTGTGCTGTTCAGAACTGGACTGTCTGTACCTGTTCCCAATGGATTTATTCTCCACTGTTCCCTCCATGTGCCATCCTGCTCCCTTCCTGGCAGTAGATTATAAAAGAGCCCTGAGTTAACCAAAGGCTTTGAGACTCTCCCTGACGTGACCAGACGGATCTATTGGCCAGACCACGAGGATTTAATCTCTCTGTTTGCAGCTATTCCCCCCCTCCTTTTCTCTGTCTCTCTGTCCTTTATCTCCTTTCTAATCCTTCTGTTGCATTTAGTGGGCAATCACTAAAAGGTGCATTTGTTTTGGTCAATACTGAAAGTCCCCTGCTGCGTGTCTTTGCACCCTGAGATCAGTGAAATGAACCATCGTGACCCCCCTTGTACCAGGGGATGCTGGCACGACCAGATGAGGTTGCTGCCCACAGCATGTGAACGTGATCTTCATGGTGGCGACTGCGCTGGTTCATCTGCTCTTGCTTTCTGGTCTCCCTATCCCAGAATCACCTGTGCCACCTGCTTTTCTTATATTGTGGTTCTCTGTAGTTCCTTCAATAGTCAGCCCTTCTTAAGTTCACTCTTAGAATAGGGGATTATCACCTCCCCATCATAGCCAGTGCACTTGAATGCACTGAATGCATTTTGCCTGCATTCCAAATATGGTCCCTGTTTTTGATTTACTGTGGAATCCCTGTTTGTATTTTCTACCTCTGTCGAGGCTGGGATTGAAGGTACTTGAGACGATATTTGACGTTCAGATTCAGGTGGTTTTTTTTTCTTATCAGTGACACAGCCTCACAACCACGAGTTCTGAAGCCTTTCATCTAAGGCACAAAATGGCTCCCTATCTCTTGTTACAAGGCCTGGATGGTGCCAAGGAGACCATGGTGATACTGGGGATCCAAAGAGACTGTGGTGACACTATGGACACTCATGGATCCATGGGCATTGTGACACAGCAGGGCTTCATGGAACCAAGGAGTCAATTGGGATTCTACCAAACTTCATGGAAGCAACGGCCCATTTTGACACTGAAGAACTTCAGGGAACGAAGAGTCTCTTGTGACACAGGGGGTACTCATGAAACCATGGAGACCATTTTGGAACTTCAAGGCCTGATGGAATCAAAGGGTCGTTCTGGCACTTCTGAGCCTTGGAACCAAAGGGACCACAGTGACACAGTGGGGCTCTGTGGAACCAAGGGGCCGTGGTGACATTGTGTGTGTCATTGAACCAACTGTCCATGGTGGCACTGCAGGGCCTGATGGAATCATGGACACCATTGTGACACTACAGGGCGTCATGGAAGCAAGGGGCCATTGTCACACTCTGGGGCCTCTTGGGATCCAAGGGCAGTTGTGATACCCTGGAAATTATGGCAACTGTGGCACCATGAAACCAAGGAGACCATTGTGACCCTACAGGACCCCATGGAGCTAAGGATTCATGGAACAGTGCAGGACACACGGAACCGAGGGGCCATTGTGAAGCTGTAGAACCAAAAGAGCCCATTGTGACACTGTGGGCCCCATGGATCCAAATGTCCATTTTGACATTGCAGGGCCTCATGGAATCCTGGAGACCACTGTGAAACTTTGGGGCCTTGTTGAATGAAGTGGCCCTGCAGGGCCAGATGGAACTAGGGAGACCCCATAGAACCAAGGGTCCATTGTGACCCTGTGGTACCAAGGTGTCGTGGGTTGACCCAGGCCAAATGCCAGGCATCCATGTGGGCTGCTCACTCATTCCCCTCTGCAGCTGGACAAAAAAAATTTAATAAAGGGTTTGTGGTTTGAGATCTGGGACTGGGAGATCGCTCATCAAATACTGTCCTGGGCAAAACAGGCTTAGCTTAGAAATGTGAAATTCATTTATTACTAACAAAGTCAGAGCAGAAAAATGGGAAATAAAATATGCCCCTCACACCCCTCCAGCTCTGCCTCCCACCCCAGCAGTGCAGAGAGACAGGGAATGGGGGTTATGGTCAGTTCATCACCCATGGCTTCTGCCCCTGCTCAGGGAGAGGAGTGGTTCCCCTGCTGCACCGTGGGTGCCTCCCAAGGCAGACAGTTCTGCAGGAGCTTCTCCCATGTGAGTCCATTTCAGGGGCAGCAGCCCTCTGCAAACTGCTGCAGTGTGAGTCCTTGCCAGGGACAACAGTCCTTCCCAAACTGCTGCAGCATGGGTCACTATTCCAGGGGGTGCATTCCTCCAGGGACAGGCTGCTCCAGCCTGGGAGCAGGGCCCCTCTCTCCATGGCTCTCCTGCAGGGTGCCTGGATCTCCAGGGCCTGGAGCACCTCCTGCCCCTCCTTCTGCATGGACCTGGATGCCTGCAGAGTTGTTCTTCTCCCATGTTCTCCCTCTGCTCTCCTCTGACTGGAGTTAAAACTGCGCCACAATCTCTATTTTTATTTCTTTTTCAATCTGTTATCACAGAGGCATTGCCACCATTTGTAACTGGCCCAGCCTTTGCCAGCAGCAGTTCCATCTTTGAAGCCACCAGGAATTGGCTGTGCTAGACACGGTGGAAGCTTCCAGCAGCTTCTCACAGGAGCCGTCCCTGTGCCCCCTTGTGAATTACAAAGCTGTGTTTTGTGTCAGGTACATACAGGCAACGTGGTATTTGTGATTGTAATATGTGTGGAAACCCACCATGGGACAGTTATAAAGACAAATTCTAATAATTACTGAGGAAAGTAAAGCATGGAAGAAGGCCTTTGAGCCTATCTTTTGTTCGTAATTAACCTTGATAAGTCTTAAATTGATTTAGGAGCATTTGAATTAAAGCCTTAAGTCTGCTGCTTTTTGACAGGAACTTTCTGCTTGTAGCTAAGGCTTAAAGAGTTTTGCAGTAATAACCTTTTAAAGTATAATTTTAGAATATTGCTTTTAGTAAGGATCTTTGAAACTATAGCTTTAGAATATATGAAAAGAAACATGCTTATCTCACATCTTAACAAAACAGTGAAAAGCAGCTTGAGAATGGAAGATGAACATCAACTCATGGATTAATAGTTTCAACCAAGGGAAGCTGGACATCACTGTTATGAGATTTATAGTCTCTGTAATTAAAAGGTGGACCCACATCTGGAATCTGGACCACACCATCTGGGAGATTTCTTCCTTCTTTCAGAAACCGAACCACCAGCATCTGGGGATACTCCTTTCTGGGATACATCCTGAGAAAAACTAGATCACAATAGGTGTGGAATTGGGAATAGAAAACTTGGGAATAGAAACTGCTGAGAAAGCTGAGTACCCCTATAAATACCTGTAAGCCTCAACTATCGGTGTGCAGTTGGAGGGAAAACTTCCCCCATTGTACCCAGCCCTGTATCGCTCATACTTTATCATAGTAATTAATAACTTGATTGCTGCTTGAATATTGGCCTAGTCAAGCTTCTCATTTATAACACTCCTGTGGTGGGAGCTGGGAGAGAAGAAGGGGACGCTGGCCTGTCCCTCAGGGGAGGCGTGGCTCATTTGCTGACAGCTGGGGCCTCCCAGCTGAAAACTTTCAAACTCTGTGTTTTTCTGGGACACAACATTTTTCACGGGCTGATTCACGTTTGGTCAGGGGCTTCTCGCTGGGATTTGGGGTGCCTGACTCCCCTCACGTGCGCCAGCGGCGTGGGGGATATGGCTCCCAGAGGTGCTGCCTCTGGCCACAAGCCCGGAGGGGATGGGGATGATATTGAGGAGCAGAAAACAGGAACACTGGAATTTGAATCACGGGGTGGGGTGGGGTGGGGTGGGGGTGTTGGAGAGCGAGCATCGCTGACTTTTTCTGGGGTAAGAAGACCCGCAGATCCGGGATGGAGATCCCAGGGAAAGCTTCTCCTTCCCAGCCACCAGTGTGCACTGGTGGTTCTGGGGGGAGATGGAAAAAGCGTTCGGTCACTCCTGCTGCCAAGGCACTGGCGGCATGGTGGGGGTGGGCTGTGAGAACAAAGACCCCGCCCTGCAGGCCAGGTCTGGGCTATTTGGCCTGCCCACCGCCGGGTTTGGGAGCTGTGATCCCACCACCTGGGCCCAGGGCACCGTTCTGTGGGCCAGGTCTGGGGTCCTTGATCCACCCACCCAGACTGGGGCCAGGGATTCTGTCCCACCCAGTGGTGCAGGTCCAAAAAACCCTCTGCTGCTGCTGATCTTTCTGGGGAAAAAAAAAAAAAAAAAAAAAAAAAAAAAAAAAAAAAAATAAGGTGGACAGAGCTACCAGCTCAAAGTACTGGAAAGCCACGAGTCAGACTCAGCCCAAGTGATTCAATTAAGGACAGTGGCCAGAGCATTCCAGAAATTTTCTCAATATTGTTTGATAATTATATTTTTTAAAATAGTTATTAGTGATTTTTCTTTAGCAGTTCTTTGTTTCAGGATTCTGCAAGTCTGTTTCAGGACCAAAAGAGATCATTCAGGGATGTCAAAGATCAACATCTCCAATGACTGGGATTGTACTGGGATACTATGGAGATCATATTGGGAGCAGCTTAGCCCATGCTGGGGCAGACTGCAATCACACTGAGGAAGATTGGTATCATACTGGGATCACACTGGGATGGAGTAGGAGCCTGCAGGGGGAAATTGAGACCATATTGGGGACAGATGGGATATACTGGGAGTGACTGGGATCATTCTGAGGGTGACCAGGAGCAGCTCTGAGCAACTGGGATCATGCAAGGAGCAACTGGGAGGAACTGGGAGTGACTGGGTGCATGCTGGGGGTGATTGGATGCCACTGGGCTTATACTGGGATGAACTGGGGTCATGCTGGAGGTGACTGGGATAATACTGATAGTGAGTGCCACTACATTGAGGCTGACTGGGAGGGGTTGTGAGCAAATGGGATCCTGCTGGAAGAGACTGGGAGTGACTGGGAATGTGCTGGAAGGAACTGGGGTACACTGGGAGAGACTGGAAGTGATTGGAACAAAAGTGAGGGTGCAAGAGAGCAACTGGAACCACGTGGAGCACAACTGGTTCATACTGGCAGGGACTGGGAGCACACTGGGCTCATCTTTGAATCATACTGGGAGGGACTGGACTAATACTGGGAGTGTCTGAGAGTGACTGGGAACACACCCTGCACATCATCTCCCATACTGGGAGCAACTGGGAGCAACTGGGAGCAAATGACATCATACTGGGACTGACTGGATTGATCTAGCAGGAGACAACTGGGACCATACTAGGAGTGATTGGAAGTTACTGGGATTATACTGGGACCATACTAGGAGTGCTGGCATGTGACAAGAATCATACTGGAGCTTCCTAGGCTCCTATTGGTATTGAAAGAGAGCAACTGGGATCACACTTTGGGCCACTGGGAGCAACTGAGAGAAACTGGGATCATGCTGCAAGCAAACTGGAGGAACTGGCAATGACTGGATGCAGGCTGGAGGCAACTGGGATATGCTGGGCATGACTGAGAACATACTGGGATAACAAGCACCTTACTGGGATCACTGTGAGTGTCTGGGAAGAACTGTGGACATGCTGAGGGCAACTGGGATGTACTGGGAGTGTTTGTAATCATACTGGAAATGACTGGGAACAAGAGGGACCATACTAGGGAGAACTGGACCATGGTAGGGGCAACTGGGAATGAGTGGGAGTGACTGGGTCTACACTGGGGGCAACTGGGCATGACAGGGATCATGCTGGCAGGGACTGGGATCACAGGGGAGTGACTGGGACTATAGAAGGGACAACAGGGTTCAACTGGGATCACACTGGGAGGAACAGGGAGCAACTGGAACCATGCTGGGGGCAACTGGGATCATACTGGGTCATACTTGGAGCAACTGGGACTGCACTGAGGGTGACTGGGAGTGGCTGTGAGCAACTGGGATCAGACTGGAAGCAACTGAGGACAACTGGGACTAACTGGGAACCTGCTGGGAGTAACTGGAATATGCTGGGAGTGATTGAAACCACAGTGGGGGTAAATGGGAGCAACTGGAACCCCCTAGATGATAATGGGAGCGGCTGTGCCCATGCTGGGGTCATGCTGGAACTGACAGGCATCATACTGGGAGTGACTTGAAAAGCATTAGGAGTATCTTAGAGTGACTGGGATCCTACTGGAACCAGGCTGGGAGTGACTGGAAAGGTGCTGGCTGTGACTGGAACTATGCTGGAGGTGACTGGGAGCAACAGGGCCCACACAGGGAGTGACAGGGAGTCACTCTGAGCATGACTGGAATCATACTGGGAGGATCTACGAGTGACTGGGATCATACTGGGGGTGGTTGTAACCATACTGGTGTGGACTGGGTGCAGCTGGGATCATCCTGGGGGCCACTGGGATTACAGCAGATGAGAATGGATCATGACTGGGGGTTACTGGGAGCTACTGGGCCCATGCTGGGAGGAAAATGTGGACAGAGTGGGAGCAACTGGTATCAACTGGAAGGTATTGGAACCATGCTGAGGGGACTGAGACTATAACTGGGATCATATTGGGAGCAACTAAGACATTACTTCAGGCAACTGCCAGAAACTGAAATCATGCTGGAGGCAACTGGGAGGAACTGGGAAAGACTGGGATCATTCTGAGCTAACCAGAACATTACTGGGCACACTGGGATATACTGGGAGTGTCTGTGACCATACTGGGTGGACTGGAATCACACTGCAAACAGCTGGGACCATGCTGGGGGCAACTGGCAGTGAGTGGGACCATCCTGAGAGGGACTGGGACTATTCAAGGGACAACTGGGATCATACTGGGAGGAACTGGGAACAACTGGGACTATTCTGGCAGCAGCTGGGATCATACTGAGATCACAGTGGGAGCAGCTGGGTCCATGCTGGCTGAGACTGGGATCACACTGTGGGTTACTGGAATCATACTGGGATTGACTGGCAGTGTCTGTGAGCAAGTGGAATCATGCTGAAAGGAACTGGGAGGAAGTGGCAGTGACTGGGAGCATGCTGGGGGTGACTGGGATATACTGGGAGAGACTGGGAGTCATGAGGATCATACTGGGCACTACTGGGGTCCTGCTGGCATTGACAGGGAACAACTGGGATCCCACTGGGGGGACTGGCATCATACTGGGAGTGACTGGGATCAAACTGGGATTATAACCCCTGACTGGGGTTCCTGGGAGCTACCAGGTCCATGTTAGGAGCTGACTGTGCACACACTGGGAGGAACTGGGAAAAAGTGGGAATGACAGGATGCATGCTGGTGACAATTGGGATGTCCTGGCAGTGACTGGGATGAAACTGGGGACAGCTGAACCACACTGAGGTAACTGGGAGTGCCTGGCAATGACTACGAGAATGTTCAGGGCAACTGGGATGTACTGGGAGTGCCTGAGACCATGCAGGTGGTGACTGGGACAACACTGAGGGCAACTGGGGGCAAGTGTGAGTGACTGTGGCCCTGCTGGGAGAGACTGGGATCATACTGGGAGATACTGGGTCTATACTAGGGCCAACTGGGAGAATGGGGAACACACTGGATGAAAGTGGGAGCAACTAGGAGCAACTGGGATCATGTTGGGAACAAATTACATCATAACTGGGAATGACTGTGAGTTCCTGGGCTCATACTGGAAAGAAGAGGGATCCTGCCAGGAGTGAGGGGAAGTGACCAGGAACATCCTGGGAGTGACAAGAAAACTGGAAGCACACAGGAGCAGCAACTGGACTCATGCTGGGAGCAGGGCTCCAGGACAGGATAGATGCAGGGGCCAAACCCAACAAGGTGAGATTTAACAAGTCCAAGTTCCAGGACCTGCACTTTGGCCACAACAACCCCTACAGCACTACAGGCTGGGGGCAGAGTGGCTGGACAGCAGTCAGGAAGAAAGGGATCTGCAGGGACTGATGGACAGCAGGCTGGACATGAGCCAGCA
This sequence comes from Melospiza melodia melodia, assembly GCF_035770615.1. Taxonomy (NCBI): domain Eukaryota; kingdom Metazoa; phylum Chordata; class Aves; order Passeriformes; family Passerellidae; genus Melospiza; species Melospiza melodia. The sequence continues at coordinate 2,793,056 of NW_026948797.1, read as the reverse complement.
GTGTGCCCAGGTGGCCAAGAAGGCCACAGGCTCCTGGCCTGGATCAGGAATGGTGTCGCCAGCAGGAGCAGGGCAGGGATTCTTCCCCTGTGCTCAGCACTGCTTGGGCAGCACCTCTAGTGCTGTGTCCAGTTCTGGGCCCCCCAATTTAGGAAGGACATGGAGGGGCTGGAGTGTGTCCAGAGAAGGGCAACAAGGCTGGTGAGGGGTCTGGAACACAAGTCCTGTGAGGAGTGGCTGAGGGAGCTGGGGTTGTTTATCCTGGACAAAGGGAGGCTCAGAGGACACAAGGCAGTGTCAGGGCACAGGGTGGACTTGATGATCTCCGAGGTCTTTTTCAACCTCAATGATTCTGGAATTCTCTGAAACCACCCTTGGAGCACTTGCACAATGAGCCCTGGGCCTCCTCTTCAGCAGCTCCAGCAGCCCAGGTCCCTCAGCTTCTCCTGCCAGCCCCAAAGCCCATCCTGTCAGTCCTGCAGAGCCTCTGCAGCCCCTCCTCACTGCCCCGAACAGGGAGCCAGACACAGCAGCCCAGATGTGCCCCCCTGGCCTGGGGTGCCTCTGGCAAGGGAGCAGCACCAGTCACTGCAGGAGCCTGCAGACAATTCCTGCAGCACTTGTAGGATGATCCTGCTGCCCAAGGGACATTCCCATGGTGCCAAATCAGGAACTGCAATGGGGAGTAGGGCCAGAGAGGAAAGGGCAACCAGGGATGGGCTGTTTGCAGGGGAGGGAACAGGGGTGGGCAAGAGGAAGAAATTTATACCAGGGAAAGAGTAAAGAAAGCAAAGGTGAAGAAAAGGAAATGCTCAGGACAGTTTGGGGGTGGCTGCCAGGCAGCCCTGGCTCTGAGCAACAGCATCTGCAGTGGGACAGGAAACTCCCAGCTGATGGGAACAAACTTTCTGGCTGACTGCAGAGGCCAGGACAAAGCTGAGTGGTTTCCCTGGTGTCCCCCAGCCCTTGCTGGCCCCAGGGGCTGATGGCATTTGTGCTCCCTCAGGTTCATGTCCCCAAAGCAACAGCATGGGTGTGCTCCCCCTGCTCTGTGCAATGCAAACAGGGGCTGCTGAGCCAGTGCTGCCATGTCTGTGCCTGCAAGGATGGGGCACCTGTGTGAGCTGGGGGAGAGACCAGGGCTGCATAGGGGCTATATTGTTGGCAGCTGCTTGAGGACACTCTGAGATGCTGCCCTGGGCTGTCCAGTGCACTGGGGATGGATCAGCCCCTGCTCTGCTGCTCCTTCCTGTCTCCCCCAGGGCCCTTGCAGAGCTCCAACCATGCTGTTTGCCCCCAGCCTGTCCACGGCCAACCTGGGGCTGCTCACGGGGCTTTTCCATGCTGAGCATTGGCCTGGCCGTGTTCTTTAGAGAGCCTGGGCAAGGAGCCCTGGCCTGAGGCATCAGCGCTGCCCCAGCAGTGCCCATGGCCTGTCCCTGCTGCAGCCCCGGCACTGCCACCCCCAGGGCTGTGCCCGGCCCCAAGAGCACTCAGGCCCTGCAGCAACAGCAGGGCCACCAGGGCAGCGGGGCAGGGCCACGGCAGCAGCACTGGCAACACCAAGTGCTGCTGCTGCTGGGCACAGCTGCTGTGCCAGTGCTGATCTGCCCCCAGCTCTGCACACAGACATTGCTGCTGCAGCTCCACAGAAGGCAACAAAAGGGCATCTCTGCAGAAAACTTTGCTGCAACATCCTTTAGTTCCTTCACATACACCAAGAGCACAGCCCCTCATTGACATAGTGTGTGGCCACAGGGAAGGTGAAGAGAAAGAAAAGGAGAAATGGCCCAAACACTGATATTTAATTATGGACAATATGAAAAACCTAAAAAAAAGGGGAAAAAAACCACAACCAAAAAAACAAGAAATATTAAAAATTACTTTTATTACAAGTGATTAGCAAACACTGGCCAGCAGTTTAATGTTTCTGAAAGCATCCAGTGATCAGTCTCCACACTGCAGCCTTGAGCTCCTGGTTCCTCAGGCTGTAGATGAGGGGGTTCAGGGCTGGAGGCACCACCGAGTACAGAACTGACAGGGCCAGATCCAGGGATGGGGAGGACATGGAGGGGGGCTTCAAGTGAGCAAAGATTAGAGTGCTGAGGAACAGGGATACCACGGCCAGGTGAGGGAGGCAGGTAGAAAAGGCTTTGTGCCGTCCCTGCTCAGAGGGGATCCTCAGCACGGCCCTGAAGATCTGCACATAGGAGAAAACAATGAACACAAAACAACCAAGTCCTAAAGACGCACTAACAGCAATGAGCCCCAGTTGCTTAAAGTTGGAGTGGGAGCAGGAGAGCTTAAGGATCTGTGGGACTTCACAGAAGAACTGGCCCAGGGCATTGCCATGGCACAGGGACAGGGAAAATGTATTGGCCGTGTGCATGAGAGCAGTTAGAAAGGCACTGGCCCAGGCAGCTGCTGCCATGTGGGCACAAGCTCTGCTGCCCAGGAGGGTCCCGTAGTGCAGGGGTTTGCAGATGGACACGTAGCGGTCGCAGCACATGATGGTCAGGAGGAAAAGCTCTGCTGAGATGAAGAACAGAAAGAAGAAGAGTTGAGTAGCACATCCCGTGTAGGAGATGTCCCTGGTGTCCCAGAGGGAATTGTGCATGGCTTTGGGGACAGTGGTGCAGATGGAGCCCAGGTCACTGAGGGCCAGGTTGAGCAGGAAGAAGAACATGGGTGTGTGCAGGTGGTGGCCGCAGGCTACGGCGCTGATGATGAGGCCGTTGCCCAGGAGGGCAGCCAGGGAGATGCCAGCAAGAGGCAGAAGTGCAGGAGCTGCAGCTGCTGCGTGTCTGCCAATGCCAGCAGGAGGAAGTGCCTGATGGAGCTGCTGTTGGACATTTGCTGTGCCTGCACATGGGGACCTGTTCATGGAGAAAGGACAGGGAAGAGTTAGAGGAGATACCTGTAACCAAAATCAAAGCCATTTCCCAAATACCCTTCCCTGAAATACACACAGAAACACTTCTGTATTTAAGAGTTCTGTGGTTTTCTTTTTAAGCTTCCCCCATGTCTCCCCTGGTATTCTTGGATATCAAAAACCCTCAGTATTTCTGCTGCCCTCTGATAGAACAGAGTGAGTTCCCTGAGGCAAGATGATGACTGGAGCATGAAAGGAGATGGTCTGCCATGTCATTCTCTTTGGAGTTTCTCTGGACTTTAACCATCCTCAGGTGAAGGACAGTCACTTTCTTATGCTGCCCATAAAATATCACCAGGTACTGCTGAGAGCAGATGGATCCACCACAGCCCAGCTTCACACTTGTAGCCGAGGACTCATGTTGCTCATTTCATCAACCCAGCATCATTTTCACTGTCACAACACCTCTGCCTTTCCCCATTAATCTTAGAACTCAGAGATGCTCTTGGACAGGTTTGCACCCTGGATTGGAGCTCCCAGCTTGGACTGAAATCTCAGGGAGATTTCCAAGTGTCCTTATGATGGCATTGGATTGAGGGAGATGCAGCTCCTTCCCTGGCTGCACTGACTGCATTGCCCAGAGCCGGGCACGGGGACAGCGTCACCCTGAGCCAGCTGTGCCCCCTGCCAGAGCCCCCAGTGCCAGGCAGCTGCTCCCAGCCCTGTGCTCTGCAGAGGGAACTGGGCTCAGGGCTGCAGAGCTGCCCCATGGCTCTGCTGCAGCTCTGCCTGCACAGGAGGGGCTGCACGCCTTGGATCCCCGGCCCTGAGGGCAGAGGCTTGGCTGGGGCACAGGAGGGAGGGGGCTTGTTCAGAGGGAGGGGCTGCACTGGAGGGGATCCTGTGAAGATCTCTAAACTCTCCCTGCCACAGCATTGCTGGGTTTTGTTTTCTGTTATTGCCTGATCTTCTCTCTGCTTCCAGGAGATTTTCCTTCCTGCGGGTGTTTCCCTGTGCCTGATCTCTCCCTGCCAGCACTCACAGACCCCAAATCTCTGTGCACTCTCCTTGGACTGACAGAACCCTGCCTGTTTGCAGGGCGCTGGCTGGGGGCAGGTTCTGTTTGCAGCTTGGAGAAAGGACAGCTCAGCCTGAGCCTGATGGTTAAGAGTAAAAGTGATGCTGGTGCTGTCCATGGGCAGAGTGGCGGCAAGCACATTAGTGATCTCTCGTGAACCTATTGATCACTAATAGGAACAGCTCGAATGTCTCAGACACTAGCCAAAATTCATGAGCCATTAATATTTATACCCCCTTCCCCGCCATCAACCAGTAGTATGAAATGGAATACAAAATCTTTGGAAATTTCCACGTTCTTATCAAAATTCTTGTCTTGGAAATATTCCATGACTGATCTGAACCCCTAAGCATGTCAGAGCTTCATGAGCATTTCACCTCCCTTGCACCAGAAATACTCAAGAGTTGTACTCACAGAGTCTGTAGGCATTGGGATGTTCCAGCTGCAGGAGATGGCTCCAGGAGCTGCAGCTGCATTGTCCTGCAGCCAGAGGTTCCTGTGCCAAGGGCTGGCAATGATTCTGCCCCAGGCACTTTGTAGCAGCTTCCCAGCCCTGACTGATTGAAGCTCTTTGTGTCTCTGTGCTGTGCCCAGGGTGGCTGCAGGCAGTGCCCCAGCCCTGCTGGGCTGGCAGAAGAGCTGCTCATGAAGAGAAATGTGCTTTTGAAGCTCTGCTTGGTTCTGCAGCTCTACAGGAGCTGCCTCTGTGCAAGGAGCCCAGCCCAGCTCAGCAGCACAAACACAGCACAAGGACTTTAATGAGCCTCTGGGGCTTTGTGCTCAGGCCCTGAATATCAATCCCTGAGAAGGGGCAGAATAAACCTCTCCAGAACTCCAAGTCAGAATCCAACTCCAAAGTTTCTTGAAGTTTTAATGGGTCCCACTGAGTGAGACGACAGAGAATGTGTCTCCAGGCCCCAGGCAGAGCAGAGAACTGGAGGCAGTGATGACAGGTGGGGACAAAGAGAAGCCAAGTCTTGGTGCCCTGGGGCACAGTAGCAGGGTCTGTGCCACCAAGGGCTGGGAGGAGACATCTTGTCCTGAGGTACTGAGGCCTCCTGGCACAGCCCCAGCCAGGCTGGGCACTGTCAGCCCCTTGTCCTGCCATCAGCATCCCCCCCTAGCCCACATCCCAGTGGCCTCAAGGATCTGCTCGAAGGATTCCCTGGGGTGTCTTGGTCAGAAATGGCCCTAGGGGCTCCTTAATGGTCACAGAGTTTTTCAAAGGACTTAAGATTTGGCTTTTGCCTTGGAGCCTCTGAGAGGTTTATTGCAAACATGGCCTCCAATTATCTGCTTTAATGAGTCCCCTGAGAGCCTTTGTCAGTAACAACACGCAGTGGGCTCATAATTGCCTCAAGGTACTTCAGGTATTTTAAGGTACTTGGTGTTTCACTTTTAATACAAACTCAATGAGAAGTTTCTGCAATCATGGCCCCAGTTTTCTGCTTTAATGAGTCCCTTGAGAACTTTGTACTGACATTCAGTGGGCCTCATCAATGATTTGAAATACTCAAGGTTTTTAAGGTACTTTGGAATTTCCTTTCCACACTGAATCTCTGAGAGCATTTAGTGCCATCCTGGCCTGCAATTCACTCCTCCAAGGAGTCCAGGAGGAGCCTGTGTTGGGGATGGACCTCAGTGGGACCCATTCATGCTTTGAGACACTTTGAGTGTTTCCTCTGACTTTGACATCTGGAAAGGTTTGTGCAATCTCCTCTCATGCCCTGAGGTTCCAGGGCTCACCTCCAAATGTACCACAGGGCTCATTAGGATCAAACAAGTCCTGACAAACCATGGCTCTTCCTTGATTTCCCTCTGCTCTCATGCAGTTCATCAGGAAGTTCTCTGTAGTGGTTTTAGTTCACCAATATGAGATTTCTTAGCCAATGCTTTCATAAGTGTGGTGGATTCAGTGTTGGCTAATTACCTGTGCACTCACTAGAATATTCTTACTGATTTTCTGCTGTGAGATCGAATTAGGAGAAAGGCAAAATGGGCTCAAAACTTTAAAAGGGTATAAAGAAAAGATTATTAATAGTAACTCAAAGAAAGAAAAATAAGAATCAGAACAAAACTTTTAGAATACTTCTCCTCTTTCTAAAACCTTTTCTTTGTTACTGACAATGTAATGAGACAAAACCTAAAGGTTTCAGTCAGTTTACCACTTCTATAAGAGCCTTTCTTCAGTTCTCTTGGGTAGAGGAGTCTCTCTTTCCTTCTATGGAGACTTCTCCATAAGAAAATAATTCTCTCATTGCTCTCAATTTCAGTGAATAGCAGCTGCCCGGCAAATCTGCAATTGTGAAGTCCCTCCTATTTTTTCCACAACTTTTCCCACAGCTGTGTTCATGGGCCATGTCTGCTTATGGGGTATTAGTTTAAAGATGAACTGTTGAAGAGCAAAGGTCCTCTTCATGTATTTCTGAAATTATCTTCATCTCTGAATACAGAGATCTTCTTCTCTTCATGAGGGCACAGGGTCTCAACACTCTTCTCTCTTTCTCTGTTCAAACTTCTCATGCAATCACAGCTACTTCAACATTTGCTTACTTTAGCATAGAGGCCTGTCACATTAAGGGCTCCCAGCCAGGTAATAATAGACATTGATTCAATGATTCACAGAAGGCTGATCAATAATCTTTATTAAGAAACCCATACTTTTATACCCCAGTTTGATACATGTGGACTTAAATGGTCCTCCAATCCAAACATCATCACCATTGGCTAAATAAGAACCCACCCTTTGGTAAACAAATCTCCATAACACATTCAACTTGTTTAAAATACCAAGTGCAGCAAGTTAAGCTAAGAATTTTTTCTTTTTTCTTATCTTCTCCAAAGGCTTTTCCAAAATAATGCCTGGAAAGTTGTGTTTCTCTCTGTGGCCAGAGAGCTGCTGCCATAGAAGGCTTTGCTGAATAAGTCATTTCCTCATACCTTTTAGTGCATTATAGGGAAAAAGAGAGTCTGATGTATCAATTATATCCTTCTCCATAGCTTTACAAGAGGATTTCAGCCCCAAGATCAGGACATCTCCCCATCCCTCCCATCTGGGACTCAACTTCATCTTCAATGACCTTGGTGTCTTCATATTGCTCCTCTATGAGCCTGCACTTAGTCCTTTTCTCTCACTCAAGGGAGGATGGAAGCACTGAAAGAGTTCATATCTCACCCGGGGCCTGCAGATGGTTCTGTGACCCCGGCCGGGCTCGGTGCTTGCAGCTGGAGCTGTTTTACGATGGAGGTTTCTGCAGCGGCTGCGCTGGGGCTGTGTCAGGATGGGCTGCGCTGGGGCAGGGCCAGGATCTCAGCATCCAGGCCAGAGCACAGCAGCAGCACGGCCCAGGGCCGATGGCTTCTCATCCCCCTGCCAGGGGCTTGCCAGTGAACCCCAATGGTGGCAGAATCTTGGCCAAGCCAGCCTGGCCCGGGGCTGCTCCTGGGGCCCGGCAGATCCTGGCTGGGGCTGGGCTGGCAGCAGGGCAGGGCTCAGCAGTGCCCAGATGTTGCCAACTGCAGCCATGGCCCGGCCTGGCCTCGGCCCCGCAGCCTCCCCTGCCCTGCCCAGCAGCCGATGGGGCCTGGTGGGGTCCCTGGTGTGAGATGCAATGCTGTGTTTCGTGTCAGGTACAAACAGGTGACGTGTGTATTTGTGAATGTGAAATTTGTGGACCCCGACAATGGGAGAGCTGTGAATTCTAATAATAACTGAGGAAAATAAAGCATGGAAAAAGGCCTTTGAACCTATCTTTTGTTTGCAATTAACCCTGGTTGATTTAGGAGCATTGGAATTAAGGTGTTAAAGATGTTGCTTTTTCCTTGCATTTAATCCATAAAAAGCTCTGCAATAATAACCTTTTGAAGGATAATTTTAGAGTATTACTTGTATCCTTGAAACTATAGCCTTGGAATATATATAAAGGAAATATGCTTATCTCACGCCTTATTGAAGCAGAGAAAAACAGCTTGAGAAGGGAAGATGAACATCACCTCAAGGGTTTATGGTTTCGACCAAAGGGAAGCTGGATATCACTGTTATGAGATTTATAGTCTCTGCAATTAAAAGGTGGACACACATCTGGGGAGCTGGACCCCACCAGATGGGATTCGTCTTTCTTCTTTCGGAAATTGGACCATCACCATCTGGGGATACTCCTTTGAGACACGTCCTGAGAAACTAAGATCACAATAGTGTACAGAATCATGATGTAATAATTTGGAATAAAAATTGCTGATGAGTAAAAAAATTGGAAATAGAAACTGCTGAAAAAGCTGATGAGTACCCCTATAAATACCTGTAACTCTCAATTATTGGTGTGCAGTTGGAGAGAAAACTTCCCCCTCTGTACCCAGTGCTGTATTGCTCATACTTTACCATATTAAACAATAAATTGATTGCTGCTTGAACATTGGCCTAGTCAAGCTTCTTATTCATGACAGAGCCATTTTCTGTCCTGACTGCAAACTCTTCTCCTTCAGTGCCACTGCCAGAGATCATCCCTCTGTAAGCTTGGCACTGTGCCTGCTGCATCCTCGTCCCTGTCCCTTGCATCAGCTCCTGCACATCATCAGCACTCGCTGCCCCACATCATGAACAGAGAGAGCTGTGTCAGGAGAGCAAGGAGTGCATTTTCTTGGCCTTTTTAACAGACACAAGAAGCATGAGTCCAAATAACTTTGTTGTTTGTTCCTGCCCTCCTTTTAGATAACTCTTTTCTGCTTTAATGCAAAAGCCTCTTTTCCTACATGGATGGAATGATCTGGAATTGGCAGTTGGTTCAGGTTGTCAGGTACCATGGGAATTTTCTCTTGTCTCTGATGAGGATTTGGTGAATTTTCCATTGGTCACTTGATGGTGTCACCATGGGCTGAGCTCAGCGGCCGACTCTGCTGTCCCCAGGGGATGCATTGGGACGTCATGCCCCTCACGGCTGGAATTTGGGGTTGGGCGCGCTCGGAGTGCCTGGAGCCTGGGCCCGTGAAGAGCTGCTGCTGGCGCTGGCTGTGCTCAGCCCGCTGTGCCGAGCAGCCGTGGCCATGGAGACACAGGCGGGAGCTGTGGCCGAGGCCGGCAGGCGGCCCGGGCCGGCTCGCAGCTGCGAGGACGCCGGCAGCCTGTGCCCTGCGGCCAGGGCAGTGGCGTGCGCTTTGCGGGCAAGGCTTTTCCGAGTCGGCCGCAATGTGCTGCCTCCCGTGTGGGCCCGGCTGCGGCAGAGGCAGGCGGGAGCGCGGCGGGGCCGGCAGCGGCGGGCAGAGGCCGCAGAGAGCAGCAGCCCGGCCGGGCCCGCTGCGGAGTGGCAGGGAGCTGCCGGCCAGCCCTCGGCCGTGTCTGTGCGCACAGGGCAGGAGCAGAGCCCGGAGCAGAGGCAGGAGCCGTGACAGGAGCCGGCCATAGCAGCAGCTCGCCATGCCCGGGGCCGCAGCTGCAGCTCTCCCCTGCCGGCCACAGCAGCAGCTGCTCACCTCCAAGGCTCCGGCGCTTCCCGAAGACGAGGGGGCCCGGCCCCAGCACTCTCTGGAGCCCCGCAGCGAGAGGAGCCGCCAGCGCCGCAAAGGGCAGCGCAGAGGGCGCAGGGTGAGGAGGAGAACATGAGGCTCACTCTGGGCCGCGCTGGTGCAGCTCTGCCCTGTCAGCCTTTGCCTTGAGCCCTTTGCTGCTTTTCCATGAGCCCTGATCCCCGTCCTTGGCCAAGGGCCCCTGCCGCCCTTTCCAGGGCTGCAGGAAAAGCTGCCTCAGTCACAGAATCACAGAATCACTGGCTTGGAAGACACTTTCAAGATGGTTGAGTCCAACCTATGGCCTAATACCTCAACTTAAGCACGGCACTGAGTGCCACATCCAGTCTTCTTTTAAAGGCTTGCAGAGATGGTGATTCCACCAGCTCCCTGCAGGGGTCTGTCCCAGGAAGAACCAAGATAACACTGGGGCCTTTTACCCCCTGGCGCTTGGAGCTCTAGAAGTTTGTCTTTCTGCTTAGGCAAAGGCCATGCAAAAGGACTGGGAAAAGTAGTCACAAATCGAGTAGCCTACAGAGCTCTAAATTGATGTGCAAGGAATACAGAAAAACTTAAAAAGAAAAAAAGGCAAAATCAAAATGGCATCAGCAAAGTCTTGGGCATGAACACATAGCTGCAAAGGGTCTTCTCAGCCCTATTTCTTTGTATTTCTGGGAACCAGAGAAATCCTGCTTGAGCCTCTGGGGAGATGGGTTTGGGAGGTAAAAGTTCATTTCTTTTTTCTCCTTGGGGCAGCTCCTATTGCTAGCATCAGCTGAGCCTCTCTCCAGCCTGATGCCTGTTCTGATTGTTGCAGCAAAACAACTGATGGCAGACAGAAGACACTGACGCTTGCAGAGACGTGACTTTTTCCAGTGCCAGCTGTGAGTGGCAGTCAGAAGAAAAACTCCTGAAAGCACAACTCCATTGGAAGATTGCCTTCCTTTTCATTCCAATGCTCTAGATCCACTTCTGAATTGTCAGTTGTTCGTTAAGGATTGGAAGTTCTCTTTCATTATTTTTTTCATGTGGTTTGGAAGTGGAGGAAGCTCTCGTTCATTCACAAACTCCAGACCAAAGTGCCTTTGGAAGATGCCCCTCGTGGCAGTTTTTGCCCATCCATGGTACTTGTGGATATAAGAAAGCAAGGGCAATGGTATTTGCAGCCAAAACCCAGCAAAGCTTGGCTCAGCCAAAACATCCTGGGGAGACAGAGGCCTCCAGCTGTTCCTAGAAATCAGCAGAGTTCCAGCAAATGGTTGTGTAGCACTAAGTGCAATCTCTTTGCCTGGATCAGAGCCTTGCTCAGCTGAAGAAGCAGAAAGATCAGCAAGGAGCTCCCAAAGGCCCCTCACATCATTTTGATTTTGCTCATCTTGTGTAAGTTCACAATTAAACGTGCATTTGCATTTGAGCTAATGAGAGAAAAAAAAAAGCGAAAAGAGGCTTTATGGCAGGGCCATGACATTGCACAAGAGGAATCACTGGTGTGCATTTCATTGGACCTCTCTCAATCCTATAAAAGTATTGTAGCCCTGATTTGAAATAGGCTGGTATGAACCAACTTGGAGAGACAGAGACTAAAATGGCTTATGGGTTTTTTTTTTAAAGTGAGAAAAACTACCCAAAGGGTGTTGTTTTGTGACATTTTAAAATATACTACCTCAAAATTACCAACTGCAATAAATTAAGAATTTAAAAAGGTGTGTTTTGGTATATGAATAATAAAAACTACAAAAATGTGCAGATATGAATGCATGTTTTCATAAAAATCATGAAATTCTAGACAAAAAAATACATGCCCTGAACTACAATACAAAGGCAGATAGAACTGTACTTGAATGATCTCTTTTTAGGTTGCTGGAGTTTTTTCCTTGTGAAGAGGAGCTAGGGTATTGCTGAAGAAAAGTGGCACAAGCAGGATGGGGCAGCGTGCCGTGCTCTGTGCAGAGGCTGCCAGGGGCTGCCCGAAGAGTGCCCTGCTGCAGCCAGAGCCCTCCTGGCCTGGGCCCGGGAGCAAAGGGCCAGGGCAGGCACCTCCTTTTTGTCCTGACCCTGCCACCGCTCCCTGCTGCTGCTGCTGAGGGAAAGAGAAGACTCTCCTAAGGCCCCATGAACGAATGCACTTACACAGCCCTGGGGATGCCAGTGAAGGAAACCATGTGTCATGTAATGCATGTGTGACCAGAGTCACCAAACACCACCTAAACATGGAATTGTTGCACCTCTCTAGGACAGGCAGAAATTTAAAGTATGAACTGGAGACTTCAGGGCACAAGAGGCCAGAGGAGGGAAACAACTCTGAAGGGAAAAACCATCATATCTGGAGGGGAAAACATCTCCGCCTGCTCAGAATTGGTCGAGGGAACATGTCTCTAATCCTCTCCAGAAAGGGATGCTTTAGGTGACCTTTGCACCTCCAACTGCCTTGGACCAGAGCCAGGAAGATTCAATTATGTAAATGTTACATAGATAGATAGATAGATAGATAGATAGATAGATAGATAGATAGATAGATAGATAGATAGATAGATAGATTTCATTACTGAAATCTCTCTTTACTGTCCTCTCTGTTGCTACAGATATCAGAACTTGGTAGCCAGTGCCACACTCAATTACAATCCTGAGATTGCTCTCCTGTTGCTTCAAAAAAGCACACTCTTGGGGAATGTGGAGCATGTAGGTCCTTACAGAAAGGGATCAGACCCAGAGCATTGCACTGGGAACTGCACTCTTTGTGCATCTGTGCTCGGGCAAGTTCTTCTCTTGGACTCGACCACACTGGTGGAGCTAAACTGGCTGGAATCAGAAATGCAGCCCAGCCCCTTCCAGCTCCTGTGACCTCTGAGGAGCAGCTGGAATGCAAGGGCATTGACCTCCTGCTCAATTCCCAAACACAACACACACTGATTCCCTGGGCTGCAAAAAGGCATGAGCACTACTAAGCTCAAAGTGATCTGTAAGGCCATACTGGCTGGCCTGGAACCACAACAGTTCCTTCTGCACCAAGGTCCCTGCACAGAATGATGTGTTCTCATGCAAAACTACTGCATTCTCCAGAAGTGATACTTTGGAAATTAAAATTCTAGCAGACCCATTCCCAGTGCTATAAAAGGGCAGAAAATAATGATGAAAAGAACTTTAGCTGGGAGAAGAAGAAAATGAACAGCCTCTTCCTCCAAGCAAAAAAAAAAACCAAGAAAAAACAAGAAAAAAAAAGGGGGAAAAGTCATTTCCAAAAGTGGCTCAAATATTTGGATGCACTGAGGAGATGCTGAAGGCCCCTCATGAGGCTCCTGCTCCTGTTGTCCAAGCTAAAGCTTTCTCATCCTGACCAAACAAGCCCCCTTCTCAAACTTCTCAACATCCCTAGGATACTTTAACCCCCTATCCCACCGCCTAAGTATAACCGACTTCCTCAAAGGAGGACAGAACATCGCATCCCGCCTAATTGACCTCTCCTGATTCAAAATAGTAGGTCCAGAGGGGCTAGCCAGCCTACAACTTACAGCAACGAAAACTGCCACCACCCTCCACTCAGGCCTAATCAAAGCTTACTTAGGATCATTCACCTTATCCATTCTCATCATCCTCGTAGCCACATACAAAAATAACCAATGGCCCTCAACCTTCGTAAAAACCACCAAATCCTCAAAATCATCAACAGCGCCCTAATCGACCTCCCAGCGCCATCAAACATCTCAACATGATCAAACTTCGGGTCTCTAGTAGGCGTTTGCCTAATTACTCAAATCGTCACAGGTCTTCTGCTAGCTATGCACTACACAGCAGATACCAATCTAGCCTTCTCCTCTGTCGCTCACATATGCCGAGACGTACAATTCGGCTGACTCATCCGCAACCTCCACGCAAACGGAGCCTCCTTCTTCTTCATCTGCATCTACCCACACATCGGCTGAGGACTCTACTACGGCTCATACCTAAACAAAGAAACTTGAAACATTGGAGTCATCCTCCTCCTAACCCTCATAGCAACCGCTTTCGTAGGATACGTCCTACCATGAGGCCAAATATCATTCTGAGGAGCTACTGTAATCACAAACCTATTCTCTGCCATCCCTTACATCGAGCAAACACTAGTCAAATGAGCCTGAGGAGGGTTCTCTGTCAACAACCCCACACTGACCCAATTCTTTGCTCTCCACTTCCTCCTTCCCTTTGTCATCATAGGCCTTACTCTCGTCCATCTCACCTTTCTCCACAAAACAGCCTCAAACAACCTGCTAGGCATTCCCACAGACTGTGACAAGATCCCCTTCCACTCATACTACACCATCAAAGACATCCTAGGATTCGTACTAATGCTCTCCCTACTCGTCTCACTAGACCTATTCTCCCTCAACCTCCTAGGTGACCCAGAAAACTTCACCCCAGCCAACCCACTAGTCACCTCTCCTCACATCAAACCCGAGTGATATTTCCTATTTGCTTACACCATCCTCTGATCCGTCCCAAACAAACTAGGAGGCGTACTAGCTCTAGCTGCCTCAATCCTCGTCGTATTCCTCACCCCACTACTACATTCAAAACTACAATCAATACCCTTCCGCCCCCTATCACAAATCCTGTTCTGAACCCTAGTCGCCAACGTCCTCATCCTAACCTGAGTAGGCAGCCAGCCAGTAGGACATCCCTTCATCATCATTGGCCAACTAGCCTCATTCACATACTTCACAATCATTCTAATTCTATTCCCTCTGATTGAGGCAACTGTCAGTGGGCTGTTGCACACTCACAGGAGCCTTGCTTTTTCCACTGTGTGAGCACAGCCTGCAAACTTGCAGGGCAGTGTTAAAATGATTGAGTGAACTGCTCCTTTGCTTTTCGCTGCCTATGGCATTACTTATGGTGCCTATTTTATGACACATTTCACAAGTAAGTAGATGTTTCCTCTCTACTTAGGTTAGGGTGTATCCTTACCTGGCTTTTGTATGTCTTCGTGCTCTTTCTTAGTGACTGAGTTTCTGATTTTGAAACAGAAAGAGCATTAGGATGCCACTGGTTTGGTAAAGCTCCTGTCAAGGCGTTCAGCTAAAAAGGGGGTGTCTGTAGCCACAGGGGCAGCTAGGTATATACATGCAAGTATCCGCACTCCAGTGTAGGTGCCCTGGACACCCCAGTCAGGCAGATAGGAGTGGGCTCTGACACTCAGTGCTTCTGTGCACCAAGGCAACCTTCTGATGTCACTACGAGAAGGTGGCAACCTTTAAGTTTTTAAAGGTTTATTAAACCTTAAGGAAAGACTGTATAAGGAAAGATTGCAGCACTGGGAAGTCTCCATGATTAGCAGCCACATGCTCATCTACAAAAGGGATATGTGGGATCTCAGCACCTCAGGATGAAGGTGCAGAGTGACCGAGACCACCCTTGGGGGGCTCGGGAGTCCTGGAATGTTGCCAGAAGTGTCTGGTGGCTGGACTTTGATCCTACACAGGAGATGACACCTGTATGAGGACTGGGAGGATTTTACTGGGTGAATGGTGAAGGGATAAGTTAGGTAGAGTATAAAACACAGGGTTTAGGATTTCTGTACAGGGGGGTCTAGAGAAGTAAGATGGAGGAATTGGGGCGTGTCCTGTCCTTCTTCTTCTTCTTCTTGGCCTCCATCTTCTGTGGTGATGGTGGCACTTTGGGATTGGTCTTTACTAGAACTGCACCGGTTAATAAGGGTAGAAGGTATTGGGGAAAAATTATAAATATTGTACACGTAACTTCGGGTATAAAGATAAGTGACCGCCCTGGGGGTTGCAGAGTGTGCCCATGGCTGACTTGCTGTGCAGACCTCTGTTGGGCTGAAAGAAAATCTTTTACATAAACAATTAATAAACACCGAGACCGAAACAAGATCAGAAGTCTCTCCTCGTCCTTTGAAGCGCCGGGCTGCCCAAGGCCACTCTGGGCCTTTCCAGGTCTTTGAAACAGCCGAGAAACCGAGCAAGTAGCATCCCTGAGCTATCTCCGGACATAAACCGGACATAAATCAGCAAAGAGAAACAATAGAAATCTACAACTGGCGTTCCCTGCGTGGGCTACCCCCCACCAACCCTTTCGGGGGGGGACCAGCCCTAAAGAGCTGAAGCTAAAGAGCTGAAAAGCAAAGAGGGCAGCTCCAATCTAGGACGAGTTCCCAGGAGAGCACTGATAGCTCCTGAGGAGAGAAGCCTGAAGAAAAAAGAAAAAGAAGAAGGAAAAAAAAAAAACAGCCAGAAGAGTCTGCAAAAAACAGCAGTCACTGAGAACTACATCTCTCAGCTTCTACCGAAGACAGTTCGTAGCAGAGCAGCCCGGATCGGAACCGGAAGGCGCCTCTGGATTCTTCTCCTGTGACCTGCTGGACAGAGACGGGAGGCTTCGGACCGCTCTGACGACAGATTCGGTGAGAAGGTCAAAATATAAGAACATAATTGCACACTCTCCCAAGAACAACGGGAAATTTTGTCTGCCTTACAAGGCGTGGCTCAAGCACACACAGAAGAGATCCCAAAGAGAGTATTAAAACAGCTATTGTTGTGGGCAAGGCTTAATTACCCACTGGCCGAAACATGCCTGCTATTCGAAGTGGGGTTTTGGCAGGAAATCAATAGGCACTGATATTTCTTAACGACAAAAAAGATGAGACAGCGTTAAAGCTGCTCTCGCCGGCAAGAGTAATGTTAGAAAGGCATTTCGGTACAGTCGAAAAGACTGGGAGAGCAACGAAAAGTTGCGGCACCCTCAGAAGGAGGGTAGGGAGCAAGGCTCCAGGAAAAAAAAAATTAGCTCTGGCCTCAAGAAGCCAGGGGGAAAGGGCTCTCGAGAAAAGAGAGCAGGAAAATATTAAAGTCCCCGGTCCCAAAACCCAGAAACCCCAGGAAGCTCCTAAAACATCCTGAAACTCTGGAGAGTACAGGGGAGTCAGGATCGGAAGGGGGGGTGCAGCGGGGAGAGAAGGGATCGGGGGGGGCGCTTTGTCGCGGCGCGGCAGTGGCGGTGCCGGCGGGGAGCGCGGGAGAAGAGATACCGGGAGACACATGTCCCGGTGCGGCTTTTGTCAGCACGGCGCCGGGGGCTGGCGGCCGCCCCGGAGAAGTGCGCGCCGGGCAGAACTCGCAAGAACCCGTGGACAAATTCGGCTCGAATTGCGGGGCGGTGCGGGCCCGGGTGCCGGCGAGGGGCGGGCCGTACACACCGGCGGGAGGAATGGACACAGAGACAGAGTCAGGGGCAGACCGAGGGAGGAGACCTCGGAGGTGGAACAAGGGGGGGAGAGTGACGTCAGCCCAGGAGAGACGGGGGGCGGCTCGGAGAGCACCCATGCGCAGGGAGTAGAGCGCGGGCGGGGGCGGGCCCGATCCCCTGTGACGTCTCGGGCGAGGAGGGGCCGTGCTCGGGATCCTATGTCCCAGTGGCTCCACACCCTCTTCAGCCTTGGTACCTCTGGATGAAAACCCTCGGAGTCCCAGTCCCTTCCCTTCAAGGGAGACGTTCTGGTGTTCAAGCTCCATTTCCAGCTGAATTAAAAGCCAGGCAGACACGGTCTCAAACGAGATCACGAACACGGCAGTTGACAGGACGAGGGGCAGTCGAGCTCATGCTGTCATCCGAGCTGGAGAGGCCGGTGACAGCGCCACCTAGTGGGGGGCAAGGCTTTCGCTTGTATTTCCACAGAGCGAGGTCTGACGTGGGTGTCGGTACGACACGTGAAACCATTTCGAGTGCGAGAACATGAAAACGCGGATCCGAGAAACAATGATCCAAGTAACAAAGAGACGAGTACTCAGACAGGAGTCGAGACTCAGATGGCACAAGACGACTTGGAAGAGAAATAAAAAGAAACTAAGGACTTTGGGGGAATTCTCTGTTAAGGTCCTGAATGAAAAGCGAATAATGATTTCACGCAGAAGCGGAATTATGGTTTTCATGATGCTTATGTGCATCATTCTTTTATTCATTGCAGTAAGCAATGGGGGTAATACACCTATTAGTCAGCCAAAGCAAAATGTATGGTAGAATTCTTTGACATCTCTCCCATTTGGAGAGGAATTGTAAGGGTAGAGTTCTATGTTTTAATAGTTCTCCTAGTCCTCATACTTGTTATCCCATGCATATTTGCATGTTTAAAACATGCTATGAATCGGATAGCAAAAGAAGTTTTCCTAGTGCAAACAGAAGGGGGAGATGTGGGATCTCAGCACCTCAGGATGAAGGTGCAGAGTGACCGAGACCACCCTTGGGGGGCTCGGGAGTCCTGGAATGTTGCCAGAAGTGTCTGGTGGCTGGACTTTGATCCTACACAGGAGATGACACCTGTATGAGGACTGGGAGGATTTTACTGGGTGAATGGTGAAGGGATAAGTTAGGTAGAGTATAAAACACAGGGTTTAGGATTTCTGTACAGGGGGGTCTAGAGAAGTAAGATGGAGGAATTGGGGCGTGTCCTGTCCTTCTTCTTCTTCTTCTTGGCCTCCATCTTCTGTGGTGATGGTGGCACTTTGGGATTGGTCTTTACTAGAACTGCACCGGTTAATAAGGGTAGAAGGTATTGGGGAAAAATTATAAATATTGTACATGTAACTTCAGGTATAAAGATAAGTGACCGCCCTGGGGGTTGCAGAGTGTGCCCATGGCTGACTTGCTGTGCAGACCTCTGTTGGGCTGAAAGAAAATCTTTTACATAAACAATTAATAAACACCGAGACCGAAACAAGATCAGAAGTCTCTCCTCGTCCTTTGAAGCGCCGGGCTGCCCAAGGCCACTCTGGGCCTTTCCAGGTCTTTGAAACAGCCGAGAAACCGAGCAAGTAGCATCCCTGAGCTATCTCCGGACATAAACCGGACATAAATCAGCAAAGAGAAACAATAGAAATCCACAGGGATATTCTGCTTTTTTTACCCTTAGCCCCTCCCAATGTTTTGTCAGTCAATTCTTTCTCTGCCATCCAGTGGTGGAGATTACTTTCTTGCATCTTGATTGGAGGTCAATTGTTGTTACACCCCGCCTGCTGGTCACAAGCCAGCCCTCCCCAAATGCCCTGACTACCAAGACTATTACAAGGGGGATAAGAAAGAGGACTATGGGAGGACATATTACAATAACAGCACTTTACATTTGAACATAATATCTATCCACATAATATCTGTCTCTTAATTGTGAGAGCCAACTATTACATTACTCACCTATAATGCACAGAAGCAGGAGAGAAGGCACTGGCTTGGCATAACAGCTGAAATAATTGCTAACAAATCTCCCCACATATTTGCATCTTTATTGGACATGGCCAGGACTCCTGTGGATGTACATCTCTGCCTCTCTTCCCGTTTGGAAGCAGTCAAACTGGCAACTCGTGGGGAAACCAAGGGCTTTGTGGGGGCTGCATTGCTCTGCACACACCCAGGCCACCCGTGGAACAGAGCTTTGGTGCCTAAAAAGATCAACCAGAGGAAAACAGCTGGAGGAGGTTTCATTTGGACCTTTCTTAGCCGCTAACAGAAGTTGTCAAAATGAAAGTGACCAAGCAAGGCCTGATCCCTGCTGCCAGCTCAGGGTTAGAAAGGAGGCATTACTTGATTTCAGTGCTGGGTGCACAGGGAATCACTTCCCTAAGCCCTGCACACCCAGCAATCTCACCTAGTAGTTTGTATCCATGGAACTAAGACATATTCAATACTTTGCTGAAACTTACTGGCTAAACATTACCTCCAATTTTTTGACATATTTCTATCACTTCTCAGAATTTATTGACATCAGAGTAGGAGTGTCCTGTAGCTCCCTGCTGGTCATTGTCACAGGTTCAGGTGACCCATGCACAAAATAACCCAGGACAAAACTGGGCTTGCAAAGCAAATTCATTCTATTAGTTGCAGTAGCATATAATACATACTGACCTCTGGATTCCCAAAAATCCACTGAACAGGAGAAGGAGTTGGAGCGTGGTGCTCGGCAGCAGGGGCAGGTAGGCAGTGCACTTCCAGGACATCCCCTGGATCAAAACGCTGTGCATCTCGTCCTTCTCAACCCTTCAGCCCAGAACTAGGCCTTGTATCTCCTGCTTAGGAGTGGAATTTTACAGCAGGAGTTAGAGCAGCAGCTCACACATGCCTGGCGTGTGAGATGAGGCCATGATGGCTCAGGATGACTCCATGACTCCCTGCCACCAAGGGCTGCATTGTGCATTGTTCTCCTTTCAAAGCTTGACTGCTCACCCATTGACCAATCCATTGTTTCTCTTTCAAGGGTCATGGTCCCACCTGCTAAACAAGACACTTATCTTCATTGTCTTGTCAACCTGCTCAAACATGGATCAAATATGGCAGGGCCTGGGACACGACTCCAGTTCCTGACACAGTCATTTGGGAAATATTCCCATTCCTCAAACTCTCCTTTGGTGGTCAAGAGCCTCCTAAAACACTTTCTTCCTTTTGAATGCATTCCAGCTACCTTCTTAGCAGGACCACTCTCCTTATTCTCAAGGCCAAGATAGCCACTTGCACACAGTAAGCACTGCAGTGGGGGAATACATGGTTCAGCACTCCTGTTAAAGCTAAAGGAATTCAAAAGACTATGCCCTGTTTGTTAGACTAAATTCCTCTCCTTCCTATTCTGAGAATCAAACACCAGTGTTTCATCAATACACCCTGCAGGTGCTCTTGCTGAGTGAAGCCACATTGCTGTGTCAATAAAGCAGCCGGGACTCAGTTTCTTCATGCAGGAAAAGCCAATTCTTTATTCACATAACTCATTTTTATACTGTTTTCACAGACTTGTGTTCAGCTAGAACTGGCTGGTAGTTTCCTTGCCACACAATTTATTGCTTAGAAGGTGTATTAGTGTGTACATGTTAAGACTCTCTCTTTTTAAGACTCACTGTTACTCAGGTGATTACATTTTTCTTTTGTGGATGCTCATGGGACAGGTTTCTTGTTTATTACAGATGCAAACAGTTTTCTTAGCACAATAGCTTGTGCTAACTGCACTCATGACTATTCCCATGGGAAGTTAGCTGGCTGCACGTAGAAGATGGAACAAGCCAGCTGGGAATTTACCACAGTGTGGTAAATAGGTATGATTCGTGCTGATAACAATTGAAACAAGAATCAATATTGATACAGTAATTAATATTTGTAAAACAGGTAAAATTAGTAATGCCGAAGAAAAAGGGAGAGGAGGGGCACCATGCCCCCCCCCCCCCCTCCCCGCAGATATTCAGGAACAGAAGGAAAGCAAGAGATAATGGTTGCTAAAAATTAACAAAGAAGGAACTCTCTGGTTGTGTCCCAGGAAAATGCTAATTATAAGGGATTTATTGCCTTGATACTCTGTCAAAGGAAGGAGACCAGGACACCAGATGGTTCATCACAGGTCCAGTTTATTGAAGAAAGCATCAAACACTTATACAGCAAATAATAAGCTTATGAATATTCTGTAAGCCAAGCAATCTATTGGTTAAACTATACCATCAGCTCTTCCTCATTCCTTTGGGCCTACGTTCTCTACTTCTCACGTCTCGCTGTCCATTTCTTTATCATACTCAGCTAGGCCCAAGGACACGTTATCTTGCAGGTGCAAGATTTGGAATTAGCCACAGTCTTGTACTTTTCCATTCTCTAGTCAGCTAAATTCCCAACAGACACCTGCCTTCAAAAAGGCCTCTGCCCTAGTTAGGACATCTTTACCAAAATAATTCGGCTGTGTCCTCCCTCCTCAAGCCACTCTTTGGCAAAACTCTCCACAATACTCAGATGTAGTAATTATGTTAGTTTTGGCTTACATTGTATTGGCTTGGTGTAACCCAAAGGTTAATTAAAGGACACAGAGGAGGACTACAAAATCTTCATCAGACGACCCCCAAAGACTTGTGTGACCACCAACCAAGTGGTGGCACATGGATGGTAAAGATGATGATGACGGCAGAGGTAGAAGTGTGAAGAATTGAAAATGGGAGGAGACAGCATTGACACATGGTATATAAGGACGAATATTCACTTGGCAAGCTTGTATGTGATGTGGCAAGGGTCCCAGAGGCCTGCACTCTGTACCCCGCAGTTATCTGTTGCTTATGCGCTATTATTAGAAACAAATTATCCCTTATTTTAATCAAATTCTATTCTATCCAATTTTATATTTTTATATTTTAAATATTCAATTAAAATTGCTACTACTTTTAATATTGTTTGGGGGTTTTTTTATGACGGGATAATTGGGCAAACATAACAATAGTAGGCCTGATTTTATAAGGCCTTTCTTTTCTAATAACCCTACCTGTGTGCAACACATTATGACTTTCTTTCAGAAATTAATGAACAAAATGCAAATTGCCTGCTGAAACCCTTCTGCCCCCTTCCAAATCAGTTTACTCCTCAAGCACATACCTCAGGCACATCCCTGATGTGCCTCTCTCCCAGCAGCTCAGAGCTGCATTGCACAGCGCTTGCTGTGTGCCAGAGAGCACAAAGCAGGCTGGCCTGGTGGGCCTGAATATTTCTGCCAAACACTCTGCATCTCACACCTTTGCTCTGGCTCAGTGCAGAACTGCAGGGTTGCAGGCGCTTCCTCCCAGAGCTGCGTGAGGCGCTGGATCCTGCAGATGCGCCCTGCCAAGCTGTCCCTGCCTCACGCTGGCCTCGCTTCCCTGGCACAAGTGCCGGGCCTGAAGGAGCTGCCCTGTGCTCCAGCCTGCCGAGCAGCCCGGCTCCCTGCCCCGGTGCCCAGAGTGCTGCACACACTGCTGGCCTATGCCAGGAGTTGCAGGGCAGCCGGCAGAAGAGGAGGAATCCTCAGCCAGCCCAGTGGCCAGCGGCTGCCCTTGGCCTTTCCCTGCCCCTGGGCACACTCCAGATGGCCAATGCCTCCAGGCTGGGCTGTGCCCAGCACGGCTCTGCTTCCCCTCGGCAGCAGCCAGCTGCCACCTGGGCTCTGAGAGCGGAGGATTTGCCCGCTCCCAGCAAGAGGCACCCAGGGCCCGGCTGCTGCCTCTTGCAGCTCCAAGGGCCTCCTTCCAGCCTGCCTCTGCCGGGGCTCAGGCTGCTCCAGCCTCTGCCGGGGCTCTGCTGGGGCTCCAGCCCGGGCAAGGCCGGGCCCGCTCTCACCTGACAGGCGCTGACAGCTCTGCACCACAGGAGACCTTCCCAAGCACCCTCTCTGATCTTTCTGCTTTCTCACTTGAGCAAGGCTCTCCTCCAGCCAAAGAGATTATTGCATTTAGGGAGCCCCAATGCTCTCCAGTCACAGCTGAAGGCCTGCATCTGTATAAGATGTTTGGGCTGCCCCATTCTTCCTGTGCTTCTGCCTTTAAATGCCATTGCCCTTTCTGCCTAAAATAGAAGTACCAAAGATGGCCAAAAACAGACCAGTGGGCCATATTCCAAAGGCAGTGTGGTCTGGAGAGGATGAATGAAGAACATCCTTCCCCACTTTCACACCATGCCAAAGACACTGTTTCACTTTCCACCTTTAAGAAACAACAGACAATTCAGAAGGAATTCTCGAGTTTATTCGCAGAGTGAGAAGGAAGGGAATCTTCAAGGTGAGTTGTGGTTTCAGAAACTTTATTGATTTTCAATCCTACTCTGCAGTCCTATTAGATAATCCTACTCTAACCCTAACCCTTACCTTAACCCTTATCCTTATCCTTATCCTTATCCTTATCCTTATCCTTATCCTTATCCTTATCCTTATCCTTATCCTTATCCTTATCTTTATCCTTATCCTTAATCTAATCCTAATCCTTATCCTAATCCTAATCCTAATCCTAATCCTAATCCTAATCCTAATCCTAATCCTAATCCTAATCCTAATCCTAATCCTAATCCTAATCCTAACCTACAATCCTACTCTAAACTGATTGAGGATAAATGGTCCTGATGTGATTGTCACATTCTTGTCTCCTTCCTCTTCTTCACTGAAACAATCAGTGGCACCAGGCTGGACGCAGGCTCAGCAAATCTTACAAATGGATGCTGCCCAAAGGGAAAAAAACCAGATCAACAAAAAACAATGAACCATGACTTTCCAAGCTCAGTGCTTCACAGGATTCCTCCTGCTCCTAGAAGGATGCAGGAAGAGGAACAATGGGACTGTCTACACCTCCATCTTTATGTGCAGACTTTGCCATCACAGGCAAACCTGGCCCAGAATCCCACTCATCCATTTATACAGGTGTCTTCATCTTGCTGAGATTTTAGCCCTGCCAGTGCTCTAGAAATGGTGCTTTCTGTCCTTGGAGTTTCTTCTTTTCAGGAAACTCCAAAGCCTCTCATTGGTCCCTCTCTTTGAAAGACAGGCACTGTGCTGATTGCCACAGGGACAGAAAGCAGTGTCTACCTTTCCATGCCCTGCCCCTCGTGTGCTGGATGGCACCTTCCTTCCCAGCAGGGCCAGCCCAGTGGCACTGGGCCCTGCAGTTCCCACTCTGCCACACAACCTGGCAGTAACCCTGGCACAGTTCCCGTCTGCTTGAGCGTGCCAGGCAGCAGATGGGGCTGGGACAAGTCCCTCCCAGCTGTCCCTGTTTGCGTGGCAGAAACCTCTGAGGGTCTGCTGGGGGGCACAAACCAGGGCCCCTCAGAGGCTCACAGTGAGCCCCCCACAGCCAAATCTCTGACCCCTAGGCTGGGACTGGCTTCCTTGGGTTCCTCCACCACCATTTTATGTCTCTGTACCCTGCATTGCTCTACTTCAATTCTTTTGCCATTAGATAAAACTGAACACTCACCAAATTACAAAAGAGGGTGACAGAAACAGCCAGAGGACCTCTCTGACTCAGGAAATGCAGAGAGAGGTGGGGTTGCTCTGTTTTGTCAAGAACAGGCCCCAGGGAGACTTTATTGCCACTTTCCAAAACTTCAGAGTGGCTTTGAGGAAAGTGGAGGACATCTTTTTTAACAGGGCCAGTTACAATAGGATGTGGGTGAATATTTTTTAACACAAATAGGATCTAATCAGAACTTGTTTACTCGGAGCATGGTGTGACCCTGGCACAGCTTGCCCCAAGAGCTTGTAGGTGCCCCATCCCTGCAACCATTCCGGCTCCAGTGGGAAAGGGCTCTGAGAAACTTGATGTCTTTAAAGATGTCCCTGCTCATTGCAGGACACTTGCACCAGAGGACATTTGCAGGGCCCTGCCAGCCCAGTTCAGTCTAGGATTCCTCAGTGTTTTCATTTGAAGAGCACCAAGAGTGGAGGTGAGGAGGAAGGGGGCTCATCTGCTGCCTTGGGCTTGAATGGAGGGAGAGCCCATCCCTCAGAGCCTATTTCACCTGCAGCCCCTTCACATTCTACCTGCAGCAGCTCCTTGGCAGACCAGCGCAGCGCCTCGTCTGTCTGCAGGCAGCAGCTCAGGAAGTCACGCAGGCAGGATGAAAATAGGTTGGGCTGCTGCAGCTTTTGTCTTCCTCCTGTGGCTATCAGGAGTTGGGGCTGGGGAAAAAGGAAACACCAAGCTCCACCTGCTTCTTTCCCATCTGTCACTGCTCTCCCAGATCCCACTGATTAAGCTCCACTCTGCAGTGGCAGTTTCTGCCCTGGCAGAGACCCAGAGATGACTTTCCTTTACCAACTGAAAAACCCAAACCCTGATGCAGCCACAGCCTCTCCAACATCTCACAGATCTTGCCTTGGCAGCTGATTACATTGACTGACCTAATTAGTGGGAACTACATCAGCACAAGCACATTTCCTTCCCTGACGATTCATACCAGCTTGAGAGGCTTTTTGGAAGAAGGACTTTGCTATACTAACTCTACTGTATCCAAGGGTTAGTACATGGAAAGTATTTCTGCAGTGCTTCTTGGTCCCTTAAGCACCGCTGCCACAAAACAAAACTAATCAAGCTTTTTGCTTTGTTCTTGAAAAGAATGGGAATTGGAGGGAAAGAAAGGAAATCCACCAGGTATTCCTCAGGTAAGGAAACAAATCTTTGGAATCTCATCTTCAACACAGACACATTATGATCCATGCACAAATGTACTGGGATGAAAACGCCTGCTTGGACACACAGGAGCCACCTGCAGCTCTGTTTCTCAGCAGTCTGAAAATTTCTGCTTTCCTTACATGGAAAAGAAAAATCTTTCATGGTCAAATCAGAAGGAGAGGTTCCATCCCTACGGTCACCCTCTACTCATTTGGCTACTCAAGTAAATGCATGAATGGTAGGCCCATTCCAGAAAGTGCCAGGAAACAAATGGGAGGTTTTGGCAGGCTCTCCACATCACCAGGCTCTGGCTTGGTGATGTGCAGAATGTGACTTGGGCTGGGAGAGAAACACGGTCACTGAGTGTTTCAGCAGCACTGCACAAGAAGCAGAAGAGACTCTGTGGCCTTCACATCCTCATGCCCAGGTTTCAGGCACGTTTCCCAGTGAGAAGAAACTGCACAGGGGGTTAAGTTCCTCTCTAAAAACCAGTGCCTTAGCAACTTTCATGTGTTTGGCCTTCTTTTCTTCATTTCTGGAAATGTAACACCAGTTCTGAGAGGCTTGCATTGTGGTTTTAGGGGCATCTTCACAGACAGACAAGTGGGAACAACTTGAAACCCAAAGCAAATGTTGCCTGAGAAGAGCTGGGGAGTGTTTGCCTGTGGTGAGGCTTGAGCTGTCTGGCAATCCCTTTCCATGATGTGCAGAAACATCCAGCTGCTCCCCAGAACTCAGTCCCTCTGGGCATGCAGGCCTCTGGAAACACCTGACAATTCCAGCCTTTCTCCTGCTCAAGAGCATCTAACCTAAGCTGAGCTCCAGTTTCTTCAGCAAGGCCAAGGATGCTCACTTCCATGCAGCTGACAGTGTCCGTGGAGCTCAGCAGGTCTTTCTGATACTCCTCAGGCCAAGGAATTACAGTGTAGATTGGGAAGACATCAGCTGATCCTTATCCAGCGTGGTTCATGTGGAACCAAGCTCTAACACGCTGACAAGTCAAGGGGAGAGAGCTCATTCTGCTTTTGCAAGATGATATTTAGAAACATAAGACACCAACTTGGAATTATTCAAACATCAACTTGCAGAATCCATCTCAAATAGACAAAAAGAACAATGGCAAGAGGCCTTGGAGTCTCCATAAAAATGCCCACCACTGTCATGATAACTCTGTGCTCATGGCACTGAAATAGATGGTGACCAAAGAGACTTTGCTATTATCCTCTTCAACCCAAAGGAGAATTTCAAAGCCAGAAATGGCAATGCACTCCCCTTGTGTACAAATAATTTATGCGGCTTTCTGTCCTTTTCGCACATCACCAGAGGTGACAAAGAGGGTTTTATCCTGACTCTCAGCTGAGCTCAGCCACTGGCTATGGTGGGGAGCTGGAGCCCTCCCTGTCATTATGACAGTGCAGGCCAGGGATGGCCCTGCTCCTGAGGTAAAGAAACACAGCACCGGTGTCAACTGCCCACGCTGGATCCCAGCCCAGGCACCTGCCTGCAAGCTCATCAACTTGTTAAAGTACCAAGAAACCGCCAAGGGTTTGGCAAACAATTCTAACTGCAGTCGGAGAAAAACACATCCTCAACTTATCCAGGCCAGCCACCCACGTGACTGAACAATGTACAGATGACTTGAAAGCCTGAAAGTTTCAACAACCACAGGATTTGGAAAAGATGCTACAGAATGGAAGAGAAGAGCTGCATTTAAAAAATGAAAAAGCAAGCAGAACTGCTTGGGCATTGCTTTGGTAGTTGGTTTTTTTCTCTTTTCCTTTTTCGTTTACTTTTCTTTTTCCTTTTTTCCTATGTTTTCTATAAAATTGAAACTAGGAAGGTCTAACCTCTATTTCTCAGGATATTTATCACATGTCTAACCTGTCCACTGAAAAATTCTTGTCCTTCAGAAACAGAGTTCCAACATTGTTCAAAAAACAAGTGGGAAAAGTCAGGCACGGCTGGAGGGCAAAATGGCAGGTTTCTGAACTGGTTAGGTTTCTGAACTGCCACTTCCCTTTCTGATGCAACCAAAGCTACAGCAGATGCTGATGTGTTGCAGGGGCATTTTTAGAAGGGGACCTTGATGGAAGTGGTGCCAGCAGATGGCAATGGGATTTTGTCCAATGGCACACAGAACATGGGACAGGTGAGAAAGACAGTGGGATCAGTGAGTATTTGCACCTTACCAAGACAGGAGTTGCATTCCAGGAAGGAACTTCTTGTTCCACCATTTCGATGCCCACAATTCCCAAAGACCATATGTCCACTTTGGGGCCACATGGTTGACCTGTCACCACTTCAGGCGCCAGCCACCCAGCAGCGCCGGCCACGGAGCTCCGTCTGCCCTGCTCAGGGCTGAGCTGAGCAAAGAGGCCAAAGTCAGCTGTGGAGAAAAAAACAAACCGTGAAAGCCAGCTCCAATTAGGAAACCAAGCAAAAGAATTCCCCACTCTCAGGCTAAGAATGTGCTGTTGCATCTCCTGGAGAACTGTCCACACTCAATTTCCTTGGGGCTTTAGCCAAGGGAGTATGGAATTGCCCACTTCCAAAAATTCCCAGGTTTCTTAACGCTGCTCACAGCAGTGGACTTCATTCCCCTGAAGCTTTAGATTGTAGATCCCTCTGTCTAGAAGGGACACACACAGAGCAAGGCCACTCTTGACTGCTTGTGGTTCCTTCTACCTCTGTGCACGTTGCAACTGTGCCCTCAGCTCGCAGCAGGGGTCCCTGCACTGCCACCAGCACCATTTTTGGGGAGCTGGCAGTCACGCCAAGCAGCCCCACACCCACATCCCTGGAACGCTGCACCTGACCAAGAATATACTGACCCAGCTTGACAGAACCGTCGGTTCTGAAAAGGATGTTGCTGCTCTTCACATCTTGGTGGATGACATGGTTTGAATGAAGAAAATCCAGTCCTTGCAGGCACTGAGCGAGAAAAAAGAAACAGAAGGGCAAAAATGAGTGATGTGATTTCATCACAAAAGAAAGGAAACAAAGAATCGAAAAGATTCCCTCTCCAGGGGAATGGGGAGTAATGGCAGAACAGTAATGGCCACTGAAAGGAAGAGCTTGCTGCTCCAACACTTGCAGCTCAGGACCTTTCTGAGGAAAGGCACGTCAGCTTTTGAAAGAGCAACAGCACCTGCTGTTGTAGGCTGTCCCCTGCAAACCAGCCAGGACGACTCCTGCTGCAGTGGACATGCTTTTTCCATGCAGAGGACAAAGGAGGGGTTTTGAAATGAAAAGTCCCTCCCTTTGGTGCGAAGTGGATCACTTTTGGGTGGGAGGCTGCATGGAAAAGATTTTCTTGCTGGCCTCAGCACAGGCTTGGAAGTATCACACCAGTCACTTTGCGGAAACAAAGAGCATTTTGGCTGCACTTCTCTCCTTTTCATCTGAGGACTCTGAGAAATGAGTATTTTTTCTTTTCTGGTCATTTCAAATCCTGCCACCAGCACCTTTCCTTTTACAGGCAAGGAATGCAGTGAAGACAGACTCCAGGCAAACATTTAGAGAGGCAAGGTGGAGAACAGCAAATACAAATACAAGAGACAGAGTGAGAATACAATAGCAGGAGATAAGAGTACTGGCACTGAGTACAGTGAGTACCGGGGCACTGGCAGGCCTTTCCCTTGAGATGCTTTTACTTGCCCATAGCATACCAGCAACACAGAAACAAAGCTTGGCACAGGAAATCACTCCAGCTCTGAGCCCCTGTTTCCCAGACAATCCTGCCCAAGCCCTTGGAAACACAGCTGGGATTGCTGACCTCCCGACTGATGGCTGCCATCTCATCTTCAGACAGGTAGGTCTGGCTGATGACATTGCTCAGAGTGCCTCCATCCATGTACTCCATAACCAGGGACAGTTCCTCACCCACAAGGTAGCTGAAAGAAGGAAACAAGGGCATGGAGATGAATGTACATGGCTAGGTTGCTATTTGGAAAAGACAGGTTGGTTCTTCTTTTCAGGTCCCTTTGAGACAAAGACAAAATAAAGGAAGAGACATTCCCTCTTGGCTGTGCATTGTTTGCCATCTGTGCAGTCTCAAGGAGAATGGCACAGCTGCAAAAAAGGAGATGTCTTAGATGGGCAGCAAGCAAAATGTGCAATTTAGTAACAGCCCAGATAAAAAAAAACCTGTCATGCATGGTGTTTCTGGAAAAAAAGCACCTAGTCTTCATGGCATGCATAGCAATGGAAAACAGTGGCAACAATCCAAGGGAAATCCTTGTTAGTTTACCTGGATGTAAGAAGACACTTGAAAAAAATCAAGCTCCAAAACAAAGTGGTGGCTGTGAATATAGAGATCATTGATTTAGTAAGACACAACTCATCTGGGTTTTTGAACAATTTTCAAATACCATGTGCCAGCGAAGACTAATGCAGACAAAATGCAATTTCTTCCCATCTACTGGAGATGAAAAGAGCAATAATAATTAGCCAATAATTACAGCTCTATTTTCTGCCAGTGACCAAAGTGGGATTTTACCTTGTATGTTTGCAACATGCAAACAAACATTCACGGGACAAAAGCACAACTCACCTGTCTAAACAGTTGACCAGGTTGGGATTTCTATTCACCTTCATGACCATGAGTTCGTTGACTTTTAGTTCCTTCTTCCTCAGTCCTTGAAGCTGTATTTTCTTGATGGCCACCTAAAACAACATTGAAAATCAGTAACTTGAGACGTTGGTGGCACGAGACCACAAGACACGTGGAGCGGGTGATTTTGCAATGACACAGCTGAGCTGTGCCAAACTGCCTTGTGGTTAGGCACTGCAGTAATCAGGAACTGACATTCCAACAGCCAATTTCTCTGCTCCCTTGGGAGCCAGTTACAGGACACGTGGGGCCACTGACATTTTGCCTTGACCACTTGGTAACAGCAGTGTCTCAGTTATCACCCACAAACCTCTGACCACACTCTCTGCTGCTTTGTTTGGGACTCAGAAGAAGTAATCCATGCCTTAATAATCTGTGGATACATCTTGGGCTATGGGCAGGGCTTAGGGCTTTCAGGGACGCCTTGCAGATCTCTCCCTACGTGCAGTTCCCAAGTGCAGCACTGCAGGTGGCTAAGGAACTACCAGTAACTTTCAGATGGATTTGCTGGCAGCCAGAAATGAGAATTCATGACTCTGAAGCTGTAGCCCCAAAGAACAGTGAGGTGCTCGAAGGTAGAGCCTTTGTTTTAGCAATGGAGAGCGAGTGAGCGTGTCCTTCCCTGAAAGGAACTGCTGCCCTCCATGCCTTCCTTCTGGTAGCTGAGGAGGACAAAGTCCCAAATGTGTTCTGTGGGCTGGCACCAGTCTGTGCTTCTTGTGCCTTTTCAGCATAGCTCTGCCCAAAGCTCCAGCCACAGCTCACACCAGAGGGGAAAGCTCTCGAGTGCAGCAGAGCCTGCAGGGGCTGTTGAAATTTACCTCTCCTCCTGTGGCAGTGTCAAGTGCTTTACAAACATCTCCAAAAGTCCTAGAAACAAAACAGAAGCAGAGAGAGGAGAAGCCATTTAGATCTTGCAGTGAAAGCCAGCCCACACAGGTGATCTGTGCTGTAAATACCGCAGACCTGCAGGACACTGGAAGCATTGAGATGTGTTTGACAATGCCTTCTGAGCACACTTAGAAATTCTGATCAGCACTGAAAATCTAAGCCCAGTGCCTGAACACATTTGCAGCTTGTCTGACTTCACACTTGATACCTATTCCACCAGCAAAACATCTGATGCATAATTTTGTAAAATTAACATTGCTTGGACTCACCCACTGCCAATATTTTCCAGTTCAATGTATTTTAGAATAGGATTTTCCATCTTCACCATTCTCCCTGAGGGAAACAAAATGCAAGATGTTCACTTCAAAGCAGAGATCTCACCTTCTAGGAGATACAAAAGGCAGCCCCACTGTCTGGAGCTCTGAGCCCTCCCTTTGTGGACAGCTGGCTAACAACAACAGGAACAGGAACTGGAACAACAAGAAAAGAACAGCAGGCCCCCAGCACAAGTGGCTGGCACAGAGACTGATTTCTAGCATCCTTTGAAGGGAGAGACCTCTTGACAGCAGGCACACAGGGAAGCACAGGGAGATACATTCAGAGGAGACTGAGACCAGAAGAGAATACCTACCAAGGCAAGTAAGTTTGTCATCTAGAAACATTTAGGAGAGCTGGAACTAACAGTGCCTTTGTTTTTTCTTGGGAATAAACACTGTGAGATTTAGAAAAGGTTTCCTACTTGCTAAGATTAAGTGCACCAGGACATCTAGAATCAATTCCTCTGAACAGATGCCAAGTTCAGAACAGGAGGAATATTGCCAAGTGTTCCCATCTTTTCCACCTTGCAGCAGTTTGCCAGAAGAATGCCTCTGTGTTTGTAAACCAGAGCAGCTCATGCTAGAACCAATCCCCACGGGGCTTCCAGCATCAGGACCCTCACCCTTTATGAGCAGGTTGAGCTCACAGACGCCCTTGCCCGTGCCCCGCGTGAAGAACCGCGCCGCTTCTCTTCACCCTGACAGCGCAGCTCAGTCGCTCCCATTGCACTCGCCCTCTCGGCACCGCACACGTCCCCATCTTCCCAACTTGGCACGGCGGGCACAGAGGACAGCAGTGCTCCTCAGGCACCCCTGTGACACAGAGATCTGCCCAGAGGAGATGCTGACCCTCTTGTGAGTCCAGGCCATGCGAGGCAGTAGCCGGCCCAGAGCAGGGACTGCTGCCTCGGGCAGCTCCGCGCTGCAGCAGCCGGGGAGCAGCAGGACCCTCCCAGCTAAGGAAGGCTCCAGCCTCTGCATTTCCACAGCCCTCAGGGACAGGGCAGCAACCACAACAAGGCTGGCAAAGCCCAAGCATGAGCACTGACAGGCACTGATGGGAAGAAGCCAGAGTGAGCCTGAGCCCCGGATAAGCTGTTGCCCCCATTCAGGACACAACGGGATGGGCTTTGAGATCAGCCACACCGAGGCGCAGATCAGTGCCCTTTTTGTCCCAACACGTGATGGTAGACACAGAATCCCCTGGGCTCTCTTCTCAACCCTACCAGATCTTATCTGAGAGCACAGCACTGGCAGCTGTTAAGGGCAAGAAGCAGATTCATTGGGTTGTGCTGCAGAATCACAAAGGGCTTGATGTGTTCTCCTAGAGACTGATCTCAGCAGGGCTTCCGCCAATGGCTAGGACTCAAGCAGTCACAGCCTTCTGCTGATCCAGGAACAATCCCTGCTTCTGCCTTCGGCAGAGAGGGAAGCTCAGGCAAACTCCAGCCAGTCTAAGCTGCCCTCAGAGGCAGCAGGAACACCCAGAGCTCTCTCTTGCTGCCTCGGAGCACTGCCAGCACTTCTGTGACACTAAACTGATCAGAACCCTTGGTACAGCTATGCTGACATGTGCACACAACACACTGTTCCTCAGATAAGAAAGATACCAGACGTACTCTGCTGCTCCAGGGAGTCACCCGCCGTCTCCTGTTGCTGAGCAGCAGCTGGGTCAGCACGGGAGGTGAACCAAGGGCTCAGGCTCCATTTCTTCAGCTGGGGAGCAAAGGCTCCTTGGGACGGCACTGCTGCTTCTGCAGCAGCTTCAGTGTCAGAGTCGGTGTAGATCTGAGACAAGAAATGAGTTGATGTCAGGAAGGTGTGGCAGAGATTGCCCTGAAATGCAAGAGAGATTGCCATTTGAAATGCAAACCCTTAGGAAGCTGCTGTCAGCCACATGCAGAGCTCTTCAACTGGATTGCTTTGGATGTCCCCTTGTGAAACCAAATGGTCAAAAGCAAAGGCTGCTTTTACTCGAGTTCATAGCCAGTTTCTTGTTCTAAAGGATGACTGCAGCAATGACCGCTCCACTTCCTCCCAAAGACTCCTTTCCCCCTCCTAGGCCTGCAGATACATTTGCAGCTCCTCATTCTAATGTTCTACCTCCTGCCATGAAATTCTCTTTTTCTGCACCTTCCTCGGGACGAGCTTATCCTGCAGCATCTCTGGATGGTTCAGTTCCTGGGCCTCATGCCAGCCTCGGGGCTCTTGGTTGCCCGTCATTTGCTGGAACTCTCTGCAGGCTGCCAGGTAGGATGGCGACACTTCCACCTCAAGTCAAACAGAACAAAGCAGTCAGAGACTACAGCTTGTCCCTGTCAGCCAGGAGTCATCAACTGGGAAGAAAGTAAAGGACAGGAGCAGATCTGCAAGGGATACAGACAGCTTGTAGCTGGTATTACAAATCTATGTGAGTGACCATGTTCACCTGCAAAAACACCTCAAGAAACAAGGTCACCTGGAAGAAGCCAGCAGGAGTTCATTCGGATGACTGCTGGCTAAATGGCCAGAGGAGTAATGGCACTGTCTAGAGCATCAGCTGAGATCCAGCAGAGCAGGAAGTGTCCTTGAGAGCAGCTCTGACAGAGGCCTCATCAGGATGGCACACAGAGGCATCACCCACCCCTGCTGCTCTGCACTGGAAAGGCAAGGAGGGCAGAAACCCTTGGGTGACTGCAGTGCTGATTGCTATTTCAGTCACCTGCTTTTCTAGAGCCTTTTGCTCCTGAAGGAGGCGATTAATTTTCTCTTGGATGATTTTAATTTTTTCGTCTAGCCTCTTCTTCCTTGCCTTGGTCCTAGCCTCAGTTTCCTGCAGCTGTGCCTGCATCTGTTTGTCAATTTTCTGTAAACAACAATGGAAAGGACTGTCTTTCATGAGTGGAGTGGCTGCCATTCCTTCATTCACCTGTTTTTGTGGATTGCCCCTCTGCATAGGGAGATTCTTCTCCTCTTGGATGTCTTCATTCCTCCTCTTCACTGCCATGATGGCACTCTGAGCTTCAGGCAGCTCTGCTTGTGGCTCTGCCTTGATGTTCTGTACACACAAAAGCAGAGCAAGTGACTGAGAGCTGCCATCAGGCTCAGCTTTTCCCTCTTTTAGCCTCAAAATCACATTTATTCAGCCCCTTCTTTCTGCTTCCCTACCCAGCTCTGCTTCCACTGTAACCCTCCTGTGCTGGTGCTGATCTCTGCAGATTCCAAGGCTCTGTCCTTCCAGTGCCTGTGGGACTCCTGGCCTCCTCAGTCTCAAGAGCTCTGGTTTATGCCCCTCTTCCTGCCCTTCCCTCTGTCCCCTGGCCAGTCAGGCTTACCTGGCCATTCTCCTGTGGCTCTTCCACCTGCTGCCTGAGCTGCTCTTCCTGCTCTCGGGCTGGGAACAGCTCTCCCTGAGTCTGGCATGGCAGCTCAGATGAGGCAGTGTGCTCCTGCTCTTTCTCGAGAAGCACCTGCACAGAAAGCAGGAGAAGATGGGTTTCAACTTCCCATACGCCCTTTGTGAGCAAAGACTCACAGACTGCTGGGCTCACACATTCCCAAAGCACTGTGCTGCTGCTCTCCTGGGTCGTTCTCTGCCCGAGGGGAGGCACAGATTCCAAAGTGACCCTGGCCCTACAATCAGGGGCCATCTGGGACTGAAGCTCCAGCAGCCTCTCAGGCAGCTGACAGGGAAGATGTGGCATTTCTCAAGGGTCTGGTGAAGGCCTCCCTCTGCTTCTGCCATGTTCTGTTTGTCTCTCCTGAAGGGATGCCTTTAGGTGAGCTTTGCATCTTCCACTGCTTTGGAGCAGAGTCAGGAAGATTTAAATAGATACATAGATAGACAGACAGATCTCACTTTTATAATCTCTCTTTACTGTACTGTGATATTTACATTCTTTGAATGGAGAGAGATATAATTCTCTCTCTTACGTTTTTTTAAGGGAAGGTAGTGAGAAACTTAGAGAAGAAGAGAAAACAATTCTAATCTCTACTGGCTGTTCTTGTTTTTTAGTATATGAAGAATGTGTTATAGTGATTGTTTTCTGAAAGTGATTTGTTAGTTGGATTTTAGTGATAGTTGTTTAGATTGATTAGCTAATTAGATAAAAGACTGCCTGGAGACAGTCACGAGTTTTTCTTTAGTAGCTTTTTAGTGAAGTATCTCTTTAGTATAGTTTTAATATAGTACTAGTGTAATATAACATAGCTTAAGAAAGCATTTGTTTAACCTTCTAAATCATAGAGCCAAAGCACATTATTCCCCACGTGGGGGTCACCCGGAATCAATCCTGTCCTTTCTGTCACTACACATATCAGCACTCGGCAGCAGTGCCCCGATCAGCAGCCATCCTGAACTTGCTCTCCTGTTGCTTCAGTAACCCACACTCTTGGGGAATCTGGAGCATGTAGGTCCTTATGGAATGCAATCAGACCCAGAGCATTGCACTGGCTCTCTTTGTGCATCTGTGTTCGGGCAAGTTCTTCGCTTGGACTGGACAACACTGATGGTGCTAAAGTGGCTGGAATCAGAAATGCAGCCCAGCCCCTCCCAGCTCCTGTGATCTCTGAGCACCAGCTGGAATGCAAGGGCATTGATTTCCTACTCAGTTCCCAAACACAACACACACTGATTGCCTGGGCAGCCAAAAGACACGGGAGCCGTTAACTTGAAAATGATGGGCAAGCCCTACTGGCTGGCCTGGCACCAGAACAGCTCGTTCTGCACCAACATCCCTGCCCCAAACTATGTGTTCTTGTGCAAAAATACTGCATTGTCCAGAACTGCCTCCTTGAACACTAAAATTCTAGCAGAATTTCTGCCAGTGCTGTAAAAGGGCAGGAAAGATTGAGAAAAAAGCTCCCTTGCTCCCTGAAGAAGGAGAAATTGCACAAGGCTTCTCCTTCTAGCAAACAAACAAACAAACAAAATATGAAAGTGTTACCTACTCCAGTGTCTAAAGCACTTGGATGCAGTGAAGGGATGTTTGGCAGGGAAACAGCCCTCGTGCTGAGCATTGGCTCTATGGATCCAAGGCAGGGATCTGTGGAAGTCTGCCTGAAGGTCCCTCATGAGCCCCCATTGTCCAGGCTAAAGCTCCGTCAGCACCTCCTCCCTGGCCTTGTGCTGCACCCCTTGCCCAGCTCCCCTGTCCCTCTGTGCCCACGCTGCAGCCCCTCCATTACTTTCTGCTTCCCAGGGCCCACAGCTGCACACAGCACTCCAGCTGTGGCCGCAGCGCTGCCCAGCACAGGCCACACTCCCTGCCCTGCTCCTGCTGCCCCACTGCTGCTGGCACAGCCACTGTGCCCTTGGCCTTCTGGGCCCCCTGGCCCCACGCTGCCTCATCTTCAGCTGCTCACGGCTGCCAGTCCTGCGTCCTTTGGGCCCACGCAGCTCCCCAGCCACAAAGGTGCCCATTGCACTTCAGATACAGCAGGCACCATTGCAAGGTGTACACCCTGGGTTTAGCATTACAAGACAGCAGTCAAGGACTTTCAGCTTTGCTCCCACTCTAGGCTCCAATGCAGTTTTCAAATGCGGTTTTCAAAGCAGACTACACAATAGAAGGTATCGACAGACACATGCAGTGTCTGGTTTTTGCCTCAGAAGAAAGGTTCAGAACTACTCCCTTTGTTTCTTTTGCCACGCCTGACAAGAATGCCCCCCCACAGCTTCATGGACAACACAGTCATCTCCTTGCAGCTTATCAAAGACCAAGAAACAGGCAGACTCAGAGCACCTATCTGCTCTGCTACTGGCTGCTCTGCCTGAAGAGGCAAAAGAGCAACCTGGCAACAAAGGCACCAAAATCCCTGACTTCAAGCAGCAACTCTACATCCCCAGTGTGTCTCTGAAATACTCCCAAGTAAACACACCCAAGAAGTTTGTGGAGACAAAGCACCAGAAAGAACTTGTGTGGTCAGATCAACATTTTTTTTGTTCCTGCAGCTACTTGGCCAGTGTGTGCAGGGGGACAGGTCTCTCCACGCCACAGTGTCCCCTGTGTATCCAACAAGGCTGAGCACAGTGTCTTTGACATGCTCCTGCTCTGGGAACAGGGAGCCTTCATGCTTCAGGCTGGCCCCTATCAAAATGCCAGGAAGCTGGTGCCTAAACATGACAGACCAAAGCCCATTGTCCAGCTGTCACAGGCTGGGGGCAATCACCAGGTCCTGGCAGGACTCCAGCACTCAGCATCCTCAGCCAGCAACAGTAAAGTGCTGGCTGGTCAGAAACTTGCAGCTCTGCCCTGCACTAAAGACAGCAGCACACACAGCTGGCACTTACTGGCTCAGAATGTTCAGGCTGTGGTGTGAGCACAGCTGGAGGCTGGCGCTCATCCACCTCATTTGCCTCCTCTTCGGCCTCCACTCCATGAGCAGAGGGAGCCAGGGGAGAGACTGCTGTTGGTTCTGTGATCTGTGGACAGACAGCAGTATGAGGGACACAAAATTACCTATAATTTATAACCTTATTTCTATTCAGCACTTTATGCTATTGAGCTCTATTTCTACAACCAGCTCTGCTAAGGACAAATCAGAAACTTTGATAACAATGGGATTCTAAGTCACTGACACTAAATTTAAATGAGCTAATTCAACAGAATTGCTAATAGTTCTGAATTAGACATTTCGCCCTGGCTACTATCAAGAAGCAACATTCTCTCTGCAAAATGAGCTTTTCATTCCTTGAAAGTTCTGAAATGGAAAATTAGGAAATAGCCAGAGATGCCTTTGTTATTGCTGCTGCAGACATGGAAATGGATTTTCTTTCAGCCTGCCCAGATGGCCCTCTACACTCTACTGCCACAGGCCAAGCTCACAGCTTGCTCTACAATTCTTAAGCACCAGGAACATGAAATGTTCCTTTCTCACTGACCTCAGGATCAGCACCTCTGAATACACGCTTCAGGTGATCTGGAGTGGGCAACGGAAAATGAACAAGTGCTGTGAGAAAACTGCCTGGGCTGCTGAATCCCACAGAAGAGAAGAAGTCAACCCAAACAGAGAGTATTTTTCTTTATCAACATCCCTCCACATGACATGGTTCTTTCACACAGCCAGCAAGAGATAGGACAATAATCTTGGTTGTGCCTACACTTTGGCCTGTTAACCAGTAAATGAAACATGATCAAGAAAATGCAAATTGTTCTTCAACACTCAATGCTTCTGTTCTGTCCAGCAGATAAAGCAGCTTTTGTTCTCTTGTCTTTCAGGTACTTTTTTTAAAAAAAGAAGTTGCATGCACTAATTCCCATTAAGTTGCTGAAAACAGTCACCCAGAAAAGCTTGCCCCAAATCCCCCTGAGCTGTGGCAGTTCTGCTGTGAAAGAGCACAGCAGCAGTTCCTGGGCTCAGGAGCAGACACTCACTGCTTTGGCACTTGCACTTCACTGCAAAGGGAATCACTCTTTTAGCACTCTGTCAAGGGTCAAAATAGACAGTCAAATCCTTTCATTACAAAATTTGGAACAAAAGAAGCTTTCCCTGAGTTCTGGGGAGAACGACAAAGTCCTTAGAAGGCCTTCTGAGAAGGCCTCCCAGTCTTCATTTTGGAAGTTGTCCTGCTTGTCCCAGCAAACTGAGGAAATGACAGACTCTGCTGCCAGAGACTCTCCTGTGGAGGGAATGGAAGCCCAGCAGGTTCCCCTGCAAGTGCTGCCCCGGTGGCTACAGACACCCCCTTTTTAGCTGAACCTCTTGATAGGAGCTTTACCAAACCACTGGCATCCTAATGCTCTTTCTCTTTCAAAATCAGAAACTCAGCCCCCAAGAAAGAGCAGGAAGGCATACAAAAGCCAGGTAAGGATACACCCTAACCTAAGTAGAATGGAAAACTCTACTTACGTGCAAAGTGTGTAACGTAATACACGGAAAAAGAAATGCCATAAGCAGCAAAAGCTGCTGTGGCCAGATGGTGAAATATTGTCATTTTTGAAAGTTAGGTAAATAGAAGAAACAAGGCTCTTGTCAGTGGGCAGCTACCCACTGACAAATACCCCAACCAGAAAAGTTCTCCTCAACTGAGCAAGGCCTAGGGCTGCTCTGGCGCTCAGGCCTTCTGTGCACCAAGGCAACCTTCTGATGTCACTATGACAAGGTGGCAACCATGCCCTGACATCACAAAGCAAATGCTCCATGTTGGTCTGTGAGTTTATGCAAAGCAATAACCAACCTTCCCCACAGCAAACACAAAAGAGCCTGGGAAGTTTTTCTGTGTCAAAAGCAGCGCAAAACCCCCTCATGGGCAAAACCCTGTTCAGGGATCCAAGAGGAACTCCAGGAGTGCCCCAAGCACCTACAGCCTGTACCCCAGCTGAGCACTCAAATGGGACACAAGCAAAGGAAACCAGAACAAGACAATGGCCCACAGCATTGCACATGTGAAAAATGACTCTCACTTTTAAAATTTTAAATGTTTAGTAAACCTTAACAAAGGACTGAATAAGGAAAAATTGCAGCATTGGGAGTCTCTGTGATTAGCAGCCATGTGCTCATCTACAAAAACCATGCTCTGCCTTTTATACCCTTAGCTCCTCCAAAAGTTTTGTCAGTCAACTCTTTCTCTGCTGTCCATTGGTGGAGATTACTTTCTTGCATCTTGACTGGAGGTCAGGTGTTGTTACACCCCGCCTGCTGGTCACAAGCCAGCCCTCCCCAAATGCCCTGACTACCAAGGCTATTACAAGGGGGATGGGAAAGAGGACTATGGGAGGATATATTACAATACCATCACTACACATTTGAACATCCACATAACATCTGCTTCTTAATTGTCAGAGCCAACCATTTCATTACTTGTCTAGAACACACAGAGCCAGGAGAGAAGCTACTGTTGGCATCACAGCTGAAATGCTTCCTAACAAATCTCCCCACATATTTGCACCTTTATTGGACATGCCCAGGGCTCTGGTGTGTGTACATCTCTGCCTTTCTTCCCCTTTGGCAGCAGTTGAACTGGCAGCATCTGCCCGCCAGCAGCAGCTGCTCCAAGCTGGGAACGCCGCTGGCGGTGCTGATTTCCAGAGGCTCCTGTGTGCCAGGGGAAGCCAAGGCAGGAGCGGGTTGAACGGTGCTGGTGCTGCTGCTGCTCCGTGCCAGAGAGCCCCGGCTGGGCAGGGCACGGTGCCCACTGCGCTGCGGGCTCCTTCTCCTGCCACAGCTGGGCACACCTGGCAACAAGGCATGACAACCTGTGGGCAAGCCAAGGCGTTTCTGGGGCTGCACTGCTCTGCACACACCCAGGACACCTGCAGCACACAATTTTAACCCTCAGACAGGTAAACCAAAGGGAAACAGCTGGAAAAGATTTCATTTTGACCATTCTTACCTGCTCAACAGAAGTCTTCAAAATGAACGTTACCAAGCAGGGCCCACTTCCTGCTGCCAGCTCAGGGTTAGAAGAGAGGCAATCCTTGATCTCAGCACTGGGTGTGTGGGGAATCACTTCCCTAATACGTGCACACCCAGCAATCTCACTTACTAGTTTGTGTCCATCTATCTAAGACATATTCAATACTTTGCTGAAACTCACAGGCTAAATATTCCCCTATCACAGACATCTTTTCATTAAAATCCTTTTGTTAGGATTTTTCCTGCTGAAGCTGAGAAGTTTCAGCAACAAAGTGTAAACAATGGTTATCTACTGCTGTGGAATGTAACAGGTGGATGCATGATTGGTCTCCTGTGGATGTTTGGATTTACTGACCACTCATGGCAGAGCTGGGTCTCGCTCTCTGCCAGGAGACAGACCTTTGGTATTCATTCTGTTGCCCGATTGATAAATGACACAAAACTCGGATAAGTTTTGTGGGTGCTTTATTAAGGGCCTGGGGAGCTGGGGACTCACGTCCCAAAGTCCGAGCCCCCAAATTCACGTATGGGTGCTTCCCTCTTATACATGCGATTCAAAACAAAGTCTCCAAGAAACAGTTTCCCCGTTCCCCTTGCCTGGTCACAGACCCCTTGTGATACATTCCTTGGTTCACAAACAAGATCATTAATCCTCTGCTTATCTTATTCTAAGAGCATTGTATGCTGCCTCCAGACAGGTTAGCATTCTTACTTTCCTGCACTAGTTTAATTATTTATTAAATCCCTAAGACTACCTGCTAGGTTACACACAAAACCCAACACATTTTTCAACAGCTACAAAGCTACTTTTTAACAAACCAGTTCACACACAACTCACTATAACTAAATATTTTGCTAAATTTCATTTCTTTTCCAACAATTCCTTTTATATTCTTAGCTTAGCTAGCCTTCTGACAACTTTTCCTTCTATTTCTTTTAGTATAGCTATAATGTAATATATATCATAAAATAATAAATCAAGCCTTCTGAACATGAGGTCAACATTCTCGCCTCTCTCTTCATCCTGCATCCCTTGTGACCATCATCACATTCCCCCAAATTATTTGATTTACTGATTGATACCTATTGACACTTAAATCACTTCTCCAAATTTACTCACAAGAGAATAGGAGTGTCCTGTAGGTCCCTGCCAGTCTTTGACACAGGTTCAGGAGGAGACAGACTCATGCACAAAATAACCCAGGACAAAACTGGGCTTGCAAAGCAAATTCATTCTATTTGTTGCACTAGCAAATAATACATACCAAGCCCTGGATTCCTAAAAATCTGCTGAGCAGGAGAAGGAGGTGGAGCGTGGTGCTCAGCAGCAGGGGCAGGTAGGCAATGCACTTTCAGGACATCCCCTGGATCAAAACGCTGTGCATCTCATCCTTCTCACCCTTCCAGCTCAGAACCAGGCCTGGTATCTCCTGTTCAGGAGTGGAATTTCCCAGTTACAGCATTGGCTCACACATGGCTGGTGTGTGAGATGAGGCCAATGAATCCAGGATTTAAAAGAACTGGAAGAGTTAAAATTTTAGCAAGATTTAGTTAGAGGGAAAGAGTATAGCAAGAAGAGTAGAAATAATAAGGGACAGTTAATTTTTTGCAGATAAGGTAGTTAAGGCTAGGGTAATATATCACTTGCCTGTCTTTACTATGTTTAAAGAAGCAGGATAGGATGCGGATTTCTTTGGGACAAAGAAGAGGACCGTAGCCTGCACCTGGGCCCCGAAACTACAACTATAGCCAAGGGGTGTGAAAGCCTGCCAATAGGTCATAAGGAAAGAGGTCAAATTGAGGAAGACGTCTTGGCCTTCATCAGAAGGAGACCATTCCCCACTTGAAAACCCACTCACCCATGTGATGTGAAAGAATCCGCAAATGTGAAGGAACTTTGGACTCAGTTATAATACATTTGAATACAAAGGGGGTAGGTGGGGTTACCTAATGAATATGTATTAGTTGTTTTGGGAATTATATGAATATGTAAGATTTTTTTAGATCAGTAGAGAGACAGTGCTTCTTCACACATGTCTTCAGGAGACAACTCCTCATGTGCCTGGCACTGTAATAAACACACCACCTTCTACCTTTAACTGTGGCGAGTCCTGTTCCACACCTCATTTGGTGACCATGGCAGGAACGCTTCCCTGCTCCAGCGAGAACAACCGGGCTCTGGATGTCTCTGGGCGCTGCCAGGACATTCCTTTCCTGGAGGAACCTTCACTCTCCGCTGCTCCTCATGGGGGACAGACAAGACTGCTGGGACTGTGGAGAAAGGAACGTTTAACTCTGTATGAAGTAACCTGTAAGGCATACACAGAGAAAGGGCTGTTCACAAGTCACACAGAGATGTCCTGTGCACAATGTACGCCTGTACAGTTTGGGTGTGGGTCTGGCTGCTGGCAGAAAGGATTTGCTGTGTCAATAAGGACCTGCTAGGAATTCTGGGGGTGAATTGAGCAAATCCTGTTTTATTGCTGCTATTTTTCCTGTGTGTTGTAATTGTGGTTGTGTTTTCAGTGTGTGAATGTTTGAGGAAGATGATGTGGGTGGATGCTGATGTGGTGGATGGTGTGTATTGTCTTGAGAAACGTGAGCTCTCTGTCCCCTCATAAAGAGATATTCCTTTCCTGGTGAGCCTGTGTGTGTGGACTTTCTAGTTGCAGGGATTGGTACTCCCTGTGACACCTGGTCCTTGGAAATACAGGGTGTTGAGTGGTTTTTCATTTTTCTCCCACGTTGTGGTCATTTGGGACTGCACGGTTGTGTCTGGGGAGATTTCGGGATTTTGTTTTCAACAACTGCAGCAATTTATGCAGAAAACTACAGTGTGGTGATTTATTATGTTAAACTATGGTAGTTCCTTTCTACTGCCCCTCTCTCCGAGCATTTAAAGTCTCCTGCCACAAGGTGGACACTCTCTTTCTTTCCCTGGACATCTTCTTTCCTCTCCTGGACACTCCCTTTCTCTCCTGGAGCTGTTCTCCATTAAAGCTGTGGGACTTTGGTCCTGGGAAGAGACAGCGCCTCTCATCTTTTGCTTTTGTCCTTGTCAGTGTCACTGGGCCCAGAGCTCGCCAAACTGATCCCCCATGAGATGAAAACCAACAAATGGCCCCACATACACAGCTCAAAAATTGGCGACATTTTTGATAGACTGGGGTGTTCACCACATTTTTGGAATTCCCTATTCCCACAAAGGTCAGGCAATTGTTGAAAGGATGCACCACACTCTAAATCCCATTCTGGATCAGCAAAAGGGGGAGTGGCCCAAGCAACACCTCAGATGAGGCTGAGCAAAGCTTTAAATGTCTTTATGTTTTGAATAGCGCATTTGCAGGACCTAATCCTCCAATTTTTAGCCACTTTTCAAACAGCACACAGGAAAAATTGAAATAAAATCCTGCAGTTTTGATCAGAAACCTTGAGTTAGGACAAACTGAAGGACCATTTGCACTAATCACTTGGGGCAAAGGGTATGCTTGTATTTGCACAGGTGTCGGACCTAAGTGGGTCCCCGTGAAGGACATGGAACCGTCTCATACACGAGAGTGCACTGACATTTCCACCAGCAGGGAAATGAGCACGCAGACCTGAGCCGCACGGAGAAGCTACGGTGCATGCCAGACGTTCCCTGTTCAGCCTGTGAAAGCTACAAATCTTGAGATTGAGTGTTGATTTTTGGACTGTGAACATGGTTTGTATCATAGAGCTCTTTCAGCAAAAGCATGGTGCCCATTGTGTTCAAAAGAATTCTAAGATATCCAGATTTGTAAAAAATGAAGGTTAGAGGGACAGTTTAGTGCCCTATAGTTGGCCAGTCCCTGAACAAATGCTAAACGATTTGCTTGAAAACTGAAATAGATGAGGAAACTTTTGCCAAAAAACAGCTGAACAGGAACACGTTGTTTGATCAAAGGATATACTGGCACTTGTTGGTTTTGCTTGCTTGCTTTTGCATGCATACGTGCCTGTGGATCAACCAAAAATGAATGCTTGCCTTGCTTTAGCCAAGTCAGCAGGCTCAGTCACCATGCGTTTGACCAATTTGAGCCCAGATAAATCCTTTGCAACCCATTTGGTCAGTGTGCCTGTGCCAGCCAAGGAGCAGCCAATACCCAATCGTGACAAATATTGGCGTGAGGCTGCCAACGAGACCAATCCCA
Source organism: Melospiza melodia melodia (assembly GCF_035770615.1). Taxonomy (NCBI): domain Eukaryota; kingdom Metazoa; phylum Chordata; class Aves; order Passeriformes; family Passerellidae; genus Melospiza; species Melospiza melodia. Next base: position 2,748,371 of record NW_026948797.1, on the reverse strand, counting down.
GAACAGCTGGCATCACTGGGCCCCTGATCATCTTAAAGCACCTTCTGAACCTCAAGAATTGGAATTCTTGGTTCATTGGTGATGGAATTTTGTGCTGAGTTTCAGTACCAGGGAGATCAACAGTTAAATATTACTCCCCATCATCCTGAGGACAGATACTCAAGTTTGTGGTGCAATTGTACTACCCCAGTGCCCCCTAAGGGTGAAACTGCTGACGATTAGATGACCTAGATGAGTCCTCAAGCCAATTAGCAACAGAATATTGGCTCATTTGTGGAGATAGAGCCTGGCAGGATATTCCCTCAAAATTTAAATGTGGCCCATGTAGCATCAGACAACTCACTGTGATAGCACCTAGCGTTAAATAAGCCATCAAGAGAAAACAGAGCAAAAAGATGTGCCCATCATTATAAAGAAAACTGTAATAGCAATTTCAGACCCTAGGGCCCTGCAAAATGAGGTACATCGAATTTATTTCTCCATCAACTCGCCTCGGGCGAGGCATTGAAACCATTACACCGATTGGGGTGTTGGCTGAAGAAAGAAGACAGTGCCACTTCCATTGCAATTAGTGACATGATGACTGATGTTAGTGCTGTCAGACATGCAACCTTACAGAACAGAGCAGCAATTGATTTTCTTTTACAGGCACATGGGCATCGTTGTGAGGAATTTGAAGGATTGTGTTGCATGAACCTGTCTGATCACTCACTGAATCCATCCACAAAAGCATACAAAAGCTGAAAGATTTGACAGCTCCAGTTAAAGAAGATGGTGGGTCATGGTTAGATGATTTGTTCCAAGGATGGAGCTTTGCACCTTGGCCAACTTTGTAGAATAGGTCTCTATATGTATTGGGGGCTTTGGTAGTGATAGTAGTAGTAATACCTTGCATACTTTGGTGTGTGTAATAAATGATGGACAAAACTATCAAAAAGTTTTTATCATACAAGAGAGAGAGGGAGGAAATGGATTCAAGAACTCACAGAGAGTTCTTGAAATCTCACAGAGATGGTGGGTGAAGGTATAGACATGGAGGAAGGTTTTGAATTAAGACCTTGGAACAGGCTAAACTTTTTTGGACAATGACTTGTAATTGCTGTCAGACATGACTTATGCCCGTTGAACTGACTGGACTTTCACAGCATTAAAATTGCTGTCTTGGAATATAGCAAGGCTTAATGCTAGCAAAAAGGATGGTTTAAGCAAGTAATAAGCAGGTATGCTATAGTAAAAGTATGAAATGCAAGGTAGTTAACAAACAACACGGTTACAAAGGTTTCTTTTTAGTTGTACTGAGAGAGGGAATTGTGGGAATCCTTCAAATCAGACGGTTTTGGGAAAGCTGCAAAAGGCAGGCCTCAGAGACAGCAGAACTGCAATTAGAGCTAAGCAGCAGCCATAAGACTTGTCAGCAGAAAAGTTATATAAGTAGTAGAAAAATAAGGACAAATAGAACAATGGTCTGTGTATTAATGCTTGGCTAGAATGACTCCCTAAGCTTCAAAAAAGTATCTCTAGCAAGATATTAGGAACTTCTAAGCTTAATAATGGAGCTCTGTCCATTGTGTTTTAAGGCTTACAAGCAGGTATTGTACGCAAAATAAGCAAGAAGTGTTTTAACAAAAGGTACGTGTGCTTATAGTGATTGGATAGAACTACTGTCAACATGCTTTTGCTTTGTGTGATTGGTCAAAAAACTTTTAAAGTAAGTTGTACCATTAAGTTCACTGCCTGCTGCCAGCGATGTGAGCTGCTGGCATCTTCCCATGGTCATAACCATGTAATGAGACTGATGCTGGAAAACAAGCAGCTCGAGGCGCGTTCCTCAGCAGCCCCGTCCCATTCGTGATTTGTAGACAGACCCCCAGCTGGCAAGAGTATATATGTGTTAAATTGCATCTATGATAAATTAATATGTATTATTTCATTCATTTTGATATCTTTTCATTTCATATAGATTTATATCTTTTCATTTCATATAGATTTGTTTTCTTCCTCCAGCTTCGGAGTGTGATGATTTACCACAGTGCAAAACCTTCTGCCCACTCAGCAGTCAGCCCCCAGGTGTGTGCATGCACACCTACTCACTGTGCTTGCTCTTCTCAGCATCTCAGGGCTGCTGTTTGCACAGAATTGGGATGAATTTAACTCGACAGAGCCATGAGTGGGGTGTCCAGCTTGTCATGAACACTCATGTGGAAATGAACAACACAGAGCTCTCAAATCACATTATCACAGGTCATTTCATTCCTGCTTGGCACTGAGGAACTCTTAAAAGACACAGAAAGGGGGTGGAAAACATTGGCATCGTGCTACTGCTGGTATCCTCCTGGAGGAATATCTCTTGGGTTTCTTATGGTGGTAGCTTTCCAAAACCTAGGAAAACAGCTCAGCAGTGGTAGCCCAATTGTGAATGGTTTTCTTGACTTGGCAAAGCTGGGGTGTTAACAATGGACTCTGTCCTTGGTCCAAATCACCTGCCCTCACCTGCAGACAAAAGCACCACCACCAGCACCAGCAGCTACATCAGTCAGTTTTCTCAAAAAGCTGTGTTAAATCTGGGAGAGGAAAGGAAAACACATCAGACACTGTGGATTAATGACAAGACTCTGAGGAACAGTTCCAAAGCAAAGGGCAGCAGCTTCTCTCTGGGCCACTCCTTGTGCTCCAAGGCAGCCGGGCTGCCCTGGCTGCCCAGGACCCTGCGCCCCGCGGGCTCTGCAGAGCTGCACAGCGGGGAGGCAGCTTCGGGCACCTCAGCCCTGGGCAGGAGGGGCTGCTTGCTCTGCAGGGCTGCCTGTGGGCAAAGCAGGGTGCTGGCCTTCTGCTCTTGGCCCCAGCCTGGCCTTGCAGGGCTAATGCTGTTCCTGTCTCAAATGTGCTAAAGACAGACTTGTTTGTTTGCAGCTCTGCACAGGTGTGATTTGCACCACAAAATACTGAAGGACTGAGGCCTGAACAACAGACCCTGACTGAAGCCTCAACAACAGGACCTGAGCCAAAGCTGCCCTCTAGATCACCTTTCCAACCCAATACATAGATGTATCTGCTCCTTAACCAAGTGTTATTATCAAAAGGATTGTTGCATCCATTCACTGGTGAAACACGTCTTCACCTTTCTGCATGAGGAAAATGGACATGGCCACACCTGGCCTTGGTTCCTCCTTGAGCCCTGGCCAGGCTCGGGGAGAAAACCAAGAGGAGAATGACACCAGCTGTGCCCCCAGCAGAAGCTCTGGCACATTGCTCGTCCAGCACTGTCGGAGCCGGGCTACTCTCACAGCGCACTCGGGAGCCTCGTGGCCGCCAAAGGTGGAGGCACCGCAGGATTTCCCGGTTCCCGGCCGTGGCTCTGCAGGGCTGGGCTGGGACAGCTTCCCCCAGCTGATGTGCAGCTCTGGATGAAGGGGAAACCATTGGGGTACCTGGTGATGGATCTTCCTTAATCACCAGAGGCACCCTTTTGTAATAATGCTGAGGTGCATTGCTTAGCCTATCCTTTCCTGACTCTTTTTTGCACTTCTGCATTACAGGAAATCACACTGTTCCTTCAGCTGGTGTCTGTGTCTGCATCTCTGACCCTCTCCACCATCAAAACAAACACACAGCCAGTTTAGCATGAGACCTGCCTCTCTGCCAGCCCATCTCTTGGCAAACACTCCTAATGGCCATCTCCACAAACGAAATTCCCACTTTGCAACTTCCTTTTCTGCAGGCAGGTGAGAAATGAGCCACTCCTAGTTCTGGACACCTCCATAAACCAGCTGCTTTCAGCAGTCACAACCCTGAAGTATCAACCTCCTTCCTTAACCTGCCACTGGGAGCTCCCACCAAGAGGCCTTTTGTCCAAGGATACCCACAGAAGAGCTGGAGAAGGGAGCAGTTTGAAACACAGCTGCTTCAGAGTTTAAACCTGCCTTTATCAAATGAGCACACACTAACCGTTCCCAGAGGGAAAAGCAGGCAGGAAAGTGAAGCTCCTCTCCCACATCAGCAAACTCTGTGTTTCCTTCTCTTCCAACTGGAGAGTGGAGGCGATGGGCTGCACCTCACTTTGGGAAGGAGCCCTGGAAATTAGGCTGATCTGGGAGGGCAGCAAAAGGAATTCCCCAAAAAGTAGGAAAAAATTGTCTGGAAGGAATAGATGATGACAATATTACTGCAGAAAGCAAAAAAAGAATAATTGTGACGAACAAACATTCCCAGACCTGAGATGGAGATCTTTGGGGCATCTTCAATTCCCCCACTGCCGGTGTGCCTTTGTGATTTTGGGGCCTCCTGATGGGGTTGGGGGTTTTGCTTCCCCCTTCTGGTCCTGGGCCACCGCTTTGTGGGCCAGATCTGGGGTTCCTGATCCTTCCACATGGGCCAGGGTCTCCCAAGGCCTCTCTGGCTGCTCTGCTGCTGCTGCTCTTTCAGACAAAGACAAAAAGACAAAAAAAAAAAAAAAAAGAAAAAAAAAAGAAAAAAGAAAGGGTTGAAAGAGCTGTCAGCAGCTCAAAAGCATTTTGTTTGATGACTGTCAATGGACTTTTGATAACTATTGATGGATTTTTTCTGTAGCAAGCCTGTTTCAGGACCAAAAGGGACTTTCAGAGATGGCAGAGAGGAATATCTTCAGTCCATGGACTTTTCCTGAAACTCAGCTCCTTGAACTTGAATTTTCTTTGCATTGTTTTTGCTTTATCTTATATTGTAAAATTGTTTTAGTGATATGATAGAATTTTATGTTCTACAGGAGAAGAAATTCCCTGTTCATTCCACAGGAGCACTTGAGTGAAGTTTGATTGGCAACAGATAACCTGTCAAGTGTTGGTCCTTTTCTCTGCATGAGCCCAGCAGAGAAAATTACAAGCATTTTTCTTTTTAATTTAACTAAAAAAAAAAAGGTGACATGTTGCAGACATCTTTTATGAAAAATCCTTTCTTAGGATTTTTCCTTCTGAGAAGCTGCAGTTTCAGCAACAAAATGTAAACAATGATTATCTGCTGCTGTGGAATGCAACAGGTCCACCTGTGATTGGCCCATCTTGGATCTTTATAATGAGTGGTCAATCAAGGACCGAGCTATCTTGGACAGAGTCCCAGAGAGCTGCCTTTTGTTACCATTCTTTTCTATTCTTAGCTTAGCTAGCTTATGAGAGGAAACCTTCTTTTTCTTTTTAGTACAGTTATAATGTAATATATATATCATAAAATAATAAATCAAGCCTTCTGAACATGGAGTCAACATTCTCGTCTCTCCCTTCACCTGAAAACCCCTGTGACCATGGTCACAGGAGGGTCTCTCTTGCCTTGGTAAGCCCTCAGCCCTCTGGGATACACCTCACCTCAATGCAGACTTCAGGTGCTTTGTTGTTTTCTTTTCCTTCCTCCAAAACACCAAGAGATCAAAATTCTTGGTAAAAATAGGACTTCTACTTTCAGGAAAAGCCAAAAAGAAGCTCTGCAAGGCTTCTTCCTAGATACAGATAAAATACTCTGGTGATCTTATCACATCCTGTTCTCAAACTTTTGGCACCAGCTTCTACTCTGGAACACCATGACTTCCTTGTAATCTGAAAGAGGGAACAAATCAAACCTCAAGAACAGGTCCTACCTTTAAAACCAGTGTCCCTCCCACCAGAAACTTCTTTTCCTGTTGTGATAGATGAGTCATGTGATGATTGACTCTCACAATTATTAGACAAATCTAAGGTATGTGAAAAGAGCACATTATATGGCTCTATGCAGATATTTACCATATGTATTTTGATGTATTGATTAGTAGTGCTGTATTAACATTTTAATAATATGATAAATGTAGTCTTGTAATTGAAAGGTAGCTTTTGTAATTAAAATAAGAACTATGTCAGTGGGACTTTTTTAAGAAAGGAATGAGGCACTCGCACCCGATAGCAGCCACAGGAAACCTAAATCTTTCAGAGAAAAAGAATTTATTGCTCTCTTATCAGAAGAAACGAACTTCTTCCTGCCTCGAAAGCACTGTTAGGATTAGAAGGAAGAAGTTGATGATGACCACACAGAATCCTGTATTTGAATGGAATTTATGCATCATGTATGAAGTGCATGAATATGCAACGGGCCATTCCTTTTAAGGGTTAATCCTTTGTTAATGTGTGTCCTTTTTCAGGCTCCTGCTGCCCAGAAAAAGGTACCCGGACATCCGTAACTCTTTGTCTCTATTGTCTCATATTGTCCTAATTCAGCTTGTCCAAATTATTCTAATTGCATTACTATTTTTATAACAATTTTATTACTAATGAACTTTTAAAAATTTTAAAAACAAGTAATGGGCATTTTTCACAATGTATACAGGTTAAGAAAAGTTTATAGATTTATAGTTGTGCTGTACCCCTCACATGGTTATCAAGGGACAGCTGGGGTTGGGACATCTGGGAGGGCTGGCGTGTCGCTATGGCCACACCTGACACCCAGTCAGGATTTGAGGAAGAGATCTCCACCAGTGGACAGCGAAGAAGGGGGTTGATGGACAGAACTTCAGGAGGGGTTAAAGGGTTAAAAAGGGAAAACCTCCATTGTGAGGGGCCTGAGAACATGGTGGGGAAAATCTTTTGCTCCTGGTGCTGTAACCTTTTTTCTTCATTCAATCTTCTGTTGTATTTTTGATAAGGTTTAATAAACCTTCCTAAACTATGAAAAGTGAGTAGCTATTTCTCACACTGTGGTCTGCAACTCTCACTCTTTATTACAATAGAATGCTTCTTTTTATTAGGTTTACATCAGTTCCAGATGCTTTTATGAGCTTTTATGCCTTTTTATCTATATATGTTTTTTACCACTATCTGCTTATTGCAACATTCCAGGAATCGCTTTTGACTCTTCTCTCCATATTCCTGCAGAAGGTCGGGTCACTGTGGATTTTACACCAATAAAAATCCAGGTTGTTCAGATCCTAGGTGTGATGGGCAGGCACAATTTCCCTGCTGACACAGGGACTGAAGACAAACCCCTCTGTTGTCACTGAAAACAAAAGAAAGGAGGAAGTTTCTGCCCATTGGAAAGTCCCCGTTTGCCCTGAAGGACTCTGCCTCTTCTTTCTCAGCAGCAGCTCAGCAGCCGGATGCCAAGGACAAGAGAGGGAGGGGTGGATGATTTGTGTGACAATCTAACAGCCCTTGCAAACAAGAGCTGAGTCTGTCAGTAACATCTCTGCAGAGGCAAGTCCTTGCTGAGGATGCAGAGCTGAGTCACTTGTGTTTAGTTTGCATCGAGTTAATGGCACGGTGGGTTTTCATGCTGCAGGTGTGGCCCCTCTGACAGCAGCCTGTTCATCCTTCAGGGGGTTTGCACCCACAGGGGCAGTGCTGCTCCTGCCAGCACACCACAGTTTGTCCTCATGCCAAAAAGTCCAGGCAGAACTTCTTAAAGGAGCATTTTCCTTTTGCTCTCAAACCAAAGATTTAGATGTAATGGTATAATAGAAACAAATCTTTTCCCCTGTTGTCTGTTGGGACAGGAGGAAAATCCTGTCACATCCAGATAGCAAGGCACTGATTTCACTTCCACTCTGGAAATGATTTGCAGGAGCAAGTAAATAAAATTCTCTGCTAGAACAGTGAAGTCCTGCCACTCTAAATCAGTGTGGTACCTGAAGGGTTTTGTAGCAGGTTTGCACCTAAGTTGATGCTCAAGAAGTTTATAAGGTCCAACATAGACCTAAGGTTTGCACAGCAGACTTTAGGCTGACAGCTAAGGGAGCATAAATTAAATGGTCTTTCCAACCCAGAAGGCTGATGAGAATTGTTGGTATTTGTGCTCTCCTTCCTTGTTTAAAGGATAGCAACATATTTGACGAGATTTTGGCATTGCAGCTAAAAATCATGGCCAGATAAAGTCACCTAAGTGGTTGTTGTGCATTTCTACTTGTGGAGGTCATTATCAATGTAGCTGCTTCTGGAAATACAAAAAGCTCTTTCAAGACACTTCTTAAGAGAAAGGTCCTTTTCCTTTTCACTCTTAACTGCAAAGCCCCTCCAGGATGTAGAGCAAACAGGTTATCTAAATTGTCCTTTCACAATAACAGAAAACTTCCCCTTTAATCAGCCTGAATTGCACAATTCTCATCTGTATGAAGGGATTTTATTTAGTCTCTGCTGTAAAGAAGTGATTTCTATGCAAGAAGGTTGATAAAGGGCAGACCCAAATTAACAAGAGGGGTATTTGTAGGAGCTGCCATTACTCATCACACACTTTAAACAACCCACAGCACCCAGCCCAAAGCTAATATGGCTCTGTGTTAAACATTTCTGATGGATTACACATCCTTGTGTGAAGATGGAATTAGGATTTAAAGCCAGTATTTCTGCATATACAAGCATTGTGCAAGAACATTGCATCTTCAAAATGGAAACCAAATATCACCAGGGTACAGGGTAAACGCTGCAATAACATGAATACACTTCTCCCATCAGGTTCACAGGCAGCTTAACCAATTCTGTGCTTGCAGATAATCTGTTCTGGCATCTTTTGGGGCCCTGAACCAGGAAAGTCACACTGAAATACTGTGGGACCATGAAAATTTCTCCAGATCCAAACCAGTCTCCAGGTGACACAAGTGACTGCAGCAACCTCCAATAATGCAGTGGAGGCCAGATTTGCTGTGTTCTCTTTGTCATTGTGGGTTTGTAATTCAGACTCACAGAGGAGCTTGAGTTGGAAGGGGCCTTAAAGACCATCTAGATCCAACCCCCTGCCATGGGCAGGGACACCTTCCGCTAGACCAGGTGGCTCAGAGCCCCTGCGAGGTTTGGCAAATACCCAAAGACACCTTTTCCTCTGTTTTGCAAGGTCAGATTTCCATGCTCACTTTCACAGATGGCTCCAGTCTCACACAGAGCATTGCTGACTGGTCACTCTTATCTCCACAGCCCGGCAGAGATCCTGTTTTGGATGGCTCTCACTGCTCCCAAGGCCCCAGGGACCAGCCACTGCCTCTCCTCCTTCTGCTTTCCCTTCCAGGATCAGAGATTTCCTGCTCCTTCCTCCACGTCTGAGACAACTGGAGGAGATGAGGGGCTGAGGATGTGGCTTCTGACAGAGAGTTGATAACACTCAGCTGAGTATTTTTTTCTCCTGCCACTAAGCTGTCAGGCTGCTGCTGAAATTCCTCCTGCTTGGAAAGGGCTGGTGTGAGCAGCAGGAATTGTTGCTGGCTGGAACTTTTCCAAGAGCTGGACAAAAGAAGCATTTTGTGGAAGGCCACCAGCTGCCCTTGGTCAGCAGCACAAGGTGTGAGGTCCCCTTTGAAGGCCATCCCTGCACAAAGACAGCCTGGCCTTCTCCAGTGCCCAGAGCACCTTCCAGGCTTTTGGGCTGGCCTCGTCCCTCACCCTGGAGAAGCAGGTTGCTGTTGGAACTCTCATATCCACAGTTTATGGCTGGATTGCCGTGTCTTACCACAGACAGCCCTGGAGACACCAGCACAGACTCCATCTGCAATAAAAGGGGACTTTGTTCCAGCTTTTCCCTTGGATCAGCGTGCAGCAAGCCCACCTGGGCCTCATTCAGGTCTGTGTGGGCTGGTAGTCAGCTTCTGCTGGGAATTTAAAGATTTCACCCTACTCTCCTACTCTCCCCAGCAAATAGTGGAGCAAACCCAGCCGCACCAACCCCCGGATTTCACTCTAAAAACCACAATTTTCATTTTCCTCTATTCAAGCCTTGAAGAAAACAAACTTTTCTTGAGTGAGCTGGAGGCACAGTGTTCTCCAAGATCATTCTTGAATAGGACAATATTGCAGGGGAAGACTGGCAAACCCAGAGTTTACTGGTGCTTAGGAAGCTTTGCAAAACCTTCCCACGTGCAGTGCTCTTGCACCCTCCTGAGCTCCTGGAGCCCTCACTCAGCTCAGGCACAGTTTGGACAGAAGGGGATGGTTCCGTCTGTCACATGTGGGGACAGGAGGAGGGAAGACTTTGCAAACACTGCCATGAGGGCAGGGCTGTTTTCATTGATGGTGCCAAGGTAGTACATCATCTTTGATTAAATGTGAGGTGCTGAAGGGCAAAAATTCTCAGTGATAAGGAGAGAGTGTCTCCACTCACACAGCAAGGTAAGTGAAGGGGAAAGAGCAATCTGTATTTAATGGGAGGTGTTCAGTTTTTAATAAAACCTTTTTGCAGAACACGTGCCTAGGCAGGGGTGATTCAGAGCATTTTATCAGCCTCACAGAGTATCCCCACATCTGCTTTGCCACATTTTCTCTCTTTTTTTCATTGTGAATGATTTCTCCTGTCAGGGTGGCTCCTGCTTGGAGTTCTACTCTCAGTGGAGCCCCGGAGTTTTCTCAGCTGCCTCTGCAGCGAGTTCTGAGCCAACGTGGGGCTCTGCTGCCAGCCCAAATCTGCCCTTCCCCTTCCCAGCCCGAGTGCAGGTGGGGCATGTGCTGGGCATGGCAGGAGATTGGCATGGCCAGAATCCTCCAGCATTTACACCTGCTCATGGCTTTGGGTAGCACAAATCAGAGAACACCCATCACAGCTGACAAACGGCATTTCTTGCAGATTGCTACAGCCACGCTGCTGATCCACAAATACATGAGAATCAATTTCAGTTGAAAAATGTCATTTATTACAAAGTGCTACACCCACGCTGACAATACAGAACTATACAAATCTCAATTTAGGTTATAAACAGGAATTTATTAGATTATTACAACCTGTGTATGTAATAATATACAAATACCAACTTCAGTTAATTTCTTGCCAACCTCTACAAAAACTCACTATACACAAAGATCAATTAGGTGTTTAACAACTTAATTTATTACATATTACTACAAGGATTAAGCACATCTAGGAATACAAAAATACGTCCATAGATATGTAAATACAATTACATCCATAAACAGATAAATATACCTATACAAATAGACTTATATACCTATACAAATACCAATATTCTTATTTTAAAAGCCATATAACAAAAATCATATCAAAAGAGATACCTACACCACTGTACCCATAAGAAACAGAAATTACACAGATATAACAATATCCATGTATACATAGATAAATTGATACACATATATGTAATTTCAAACATATATGTATATATACAAATAGCATACATTCATAACAAAAAAATATGCATAAATACAAGAATATACACATGGAAATAAATCCATACAAATAGCAACCCACATACAGAAATACAGATGTAATAATCCCTGTCTATGTTCAAGTCCATGTATCTGTAAAGAACACTCAAAGCAGAGGGATCCCAGCTGCCCCATCTTCAAAGCCTCTCGCTCGGTCTCCTCCTCCCGTGCAGAGCAGCTCTCCTGGACAGGGACAGGGACAGCAGACGGGACATCTGGCAAGCAAAGGGAACACTGAGTGAGTATGGGGACATTTCCCTTGGCAGCAGCTGCACTTCCCTCAGGGCAGAGGAAATGTCAGAGCCTCCCCAGGGGGTCAGAAGGAGAAAGCAGCCGGGCGGGCCGGGCTGTGGTGAGCGCAGCCGCGGCGGGACTGTCCCGCAGCCCCGGCAGAGCCGGCACAGCTCCCGGGCCCTGCGGCACAGCTGCCTTGCCCAAGGACAGCCCCTGTGCCAGCCGGGGCAGCTGCGCTGAGCAGCCCCAGCACGGGCAGGGCCCGCTCCTGCCCCGCCGGGCAGTGCCCACGGCCACAGCCCACGGCAGCCTCAGCCCCACCTGCCTCCCCGGGCCTGTGGCCTCAGTCGGGCTCTCTCCAGGCTGGCAGCAGCAGGTCCCCGTTCACTGCTCTCGCTGCTGGCCTTCAGCTCCTCCCTGCTGGCTTCCCGTCAGTCTCCAGCTGTCCTCACGGTCTTCATGGCAGCTGTGGCAAAAGTGGAGGCTCTGGAATTGCTTCCAAGGCCTGGCAGAGCTGCAGTCCTGGAGCCCTCTGTGCTCCCTGCTGGCCCCCTCCATCCCCTCAGCCCCGCCATGCTCTCGGTGAAGCCCCAGCCGCCTTCAGTTTCTTCAGCCCCTCACAGTCCTCTCACCCCCCTCAGTCCCTTCTGAGCCATCCCGTCCCCTGAGACCCACCACCCTGCCAGCCTGTGCCACTTCTCTGTCACCTCAGTGCCACCAAGGCCCTCGGCTGCCCCACAGCCCTCAGGCCCAGCAGCAGCTCAGGGTCACCGTCCCTTCAGCGCCACGGCCCCCTCAGCCCCCTCTGTCTCACCGTCCTTCAGCAGCTCCTCAGGGACAGTGCCTGTGGCCAGCGGCAGCTCCCACCGCTCCAGGGACAGCCGGGGCTGGAAGTGCTGCTCCGCCCGGCCCGGCCGCCAGCTCGGACCCAGCACAGGGACAGGGGACACAGGGGGCACCGGGGGAAAAGCAAGAGGTGAAAAAGGCAGCTGATGGGGGAAAGAGCTACAAATGCAGCCTAGGCCTACACAAACAGCAATCCTTCCATTAATCTCTCCATCTAAACATTCCTCTTACTATATAACTATACACATTCATAAATGTAACTTCATATATATATATAAATATTTTACTCTACACATAGAAAAATCTAACTCTGAAAATCTACAAATGTAAATATATTATAAAATATAATTATATCATATCTATACCGACATACATATCCACAATTAACTATACAGATCTATCAATATATGTCTATATAAATAGAACACTATCATCTATAAATGGAACTATAACCACTAATAAATAACCATAGGAATCTATAAACATATCTACAAGCAGAGGAGTTCTACCTGCATGATGGTCACAGGCTCTCCCCTGTCTCTTCCAGCCCTCCTGGAGATGTTGGTCAGATGGCATCTGGGAAGCAAAGGGAACGCTCAGTCAATATTGGCCCTTCTGCACCTTTCCCTTGGGCAGCAATTATCCTTCTACCAGGGGCTCTCAAATGTCGACGGAAGGGAACCAGGACATCAGTTTGATCATCACAGGCTCAATTTTATTGACCAGTACGGCGGGATAAATACAGTTAATAATGAGCTTCATACATATTGCAAAAGTTGAGCTCAGGATTGGTCAGCTTGCATATCAGCACCTACGCCTACTTCTACATTCCTATGGTTCTACTTTTGATACTTTCTACATATTCTTAGGATGTATTCAGGACTAATCTCAACTCCCTATCCTCATGTTGCAGCAAGGTCACTGCTGACTCTTCCTTTTAGCTTGCTGACTGCTGACTTTTCTCCTTCAGTTTAACCAGTGGCATTATATCAGTGTGGCCTTTCTCAGCTAACCAATTATTAATAATGCTCTCCACATTTCCCCCGTTTTCTTCTTGTGCAAGGAGATTAGTTTGCCATGTTTTTGCTATTGTACGGCTGACCATGTTTTGGATACAGTTAAAGATACAAGGCAAAATAAGCAAAATCAGTTAAATTACACCCAGCAGTCCTATAGCATAGATCACAAGGTTCCTCAGCCACGGTCCAAGTCCTAAGCCTTTAAGCCATTCGTCAATTCCTAAACCGTCTTCTTCCTTAAGTTTGTGAAGACCCTGTTGCAATTCTTTTATCTTAGTGTGAATGGACACCGAATGATCAGACAGATTCATGCAACACATTCCCTCAAACTCTTCACATCCATGCCCTTGTGCTAAGAGCAAAAAATCTACAGCAGCTCTATTTTGCAAAACAGCATGGTTAACACTTTGCACATCTGCAGTTAACATGTCTAGAATTTGTGATGTCTTGTTCAGCTCATCCCTTGCCCAGCATCCTAATTGTTTTGCTAAATTCATGGCTTTATTGGCAGATCCTCCTGGTAAGATAGTTGAAACCACCACCTGTTTGAATGTGCCCCAAAACCGTGGATCTCCTATCTTGCTGCAGTCTAAGTCATGTATGCTACGTTTTCTCCTGTTTGAATTTTGACTCAGCTGCATTAGCAAGGACACATTAGGATGAAACAATGACAATTTTCCCAAAAAACAGGGTCCACCCTGTGGTTTAGCTGGTATACCATTCCATGCCCTGTCTCCACAAATCAAAAATATTCCTGTGGGTAATTTCATTGGTGCTGTGATATTTGTGCCGTTACATTGACTGTAATGCTGTGGAGAGAATTCACTCACATTCAGGGATGAATCTAGGGTGGCCCATGTTTCTTTAGGTTGGTTTAAATTCTGAGCACCCAAAAGTTTGAAGCTAAACCATCCACCAGCTGTAGTGTTAGATATGCTGTCATTTGTACTTCCAAAAAGATCCAATTCTTCAGGAGGAGAATGCAAAGAGGTGTTAAGTGATTGGATTAGTAAGCATTGACGATAGCCATCACTCTGACCTGCAGTATACCCTTGTTGCACCGGCAATATGATGTTTGACATGTTAGACATACATAAGGTTTGATTGTTTATCAAACTGCAAAATTCTCCCGGAGACCACACCGGAAGTCCCACCAGGCATGTTCGAAATGGGTTAGTGACTCCTCCAAGACTAAGACAAAGTGATGATTGGTTAGTTTGATTAGCAAGCGTTACCCATAAATTTTCCCTTGGTTGACTAAAGTGTGTTACTCCTACTGCTTCACTTGCTACAGCATTGAGCAGTATTACAAAAACAAACCTCATTTTTCTTTCTGCTTACTTTGCTTCTCCTTTTCTTCCTTCTGCTTACGTTGTTTTTTCTTTCTTCGCTGTCTTTTCCCTGGTTTGCTAGATTGTCTATTGTAAGGCTGAGTCAATTCTTGAATATACTGATCTAATTCTAAATCAGCATCCTTGCTCACAAGTATAGCACGAGGTAAGTTTGAAGGCAAATCAGCTTTGCAGCGAGCTGCTATGATGCGTGAGGCTTTAGTAATTTCAAATATTCTAAGGTTTTCCTGTAACTTCCACCTAAGATATGCTATAACCACTTGTTCTGCACTCTCAAAGAGCTGTAATCCTGTCCGTCCTGGCAGGCCAGTACTTTGTTCAAGAGCTCTAACGCAGATATGATTTCGAATCCACTTTCCAAAACAAGATGTACACCATAAATATCCTAATGACTTCTGTGAATACCAATAAACCTGATTACAATCTGCACAATGCAAAGCTACCCATGCATAGCATTTATCTTTATCCTTTTTGCAAACATAACAAGGAAGCGAATGTAAGTAAGGACCAGTATAAAATTGTGTATCTTCAACCCAAAGCAACCAATTCAATGGTGGTGATCGCAAAGCCTCTTCAGCCTTTTTACTATATGAGGCTAACAGCTCAAGGTCTTTCTTTAACACAAGGTGTATCTTATTTCGTAATCGTAGTTCTTGTTCGTTATCCTCCTCAACAACTATATCCTCCCGAGGGTCCCACAACAGTAAAATTGTTCTAATCATAGAAAATTAATTAGCAATCACTGATACCCCTATTCAAATGAGACCGTTCCCTTTTTTGCCTTCTTTTTCTTATCTGTCTTCAATCTTGCTGCTCCTAATTTCACTGGTCCTGCCACTTTCAAACTTAATTTTTGCAACTTATCAATGCAGCAATCTAATGCTCTATCAGGATCCCCTTGGAAGGGTCCTACAACTGAATGCTGTGTTAAAGGCACTAATTTCCTACACCTTATAGAAACTATACGTGATTTACTTTGAACCTTAATTCTATTTACAATACATTGTATTTCCCATCGATAATAAGCAAGAACCTTCTGTTCAGGAGACTCATAAAGATTTAAAGCTACATATGCGTTTTGCCCCGTTTGTCTCCGTAATTCATCTTGCCAGCTTTTTCCCCACGTATGCTCGTGTTCACAAGTATGACACCACAAATCCCGTAATAATGATTGTTCTATCCAAAAAGTTCTTTTACAACCCCCACAACGTAGAGCTATCCAGGCAGCACAATGTGAATTGTGACAGTCAAGGCAATGTAGTTTCGCTGGATCTGTTAAATGAAAAGTTGATAATGAGTCAATGAAACCAATCAACTCCTGGGCCGTCCGGTAGTGACGTGTCAGTGCTCTGTCCACCGCTTCCGAGTACCCCTTCAATTGTAACAGTAGTGGTTGTAGGACTAGAAGCAGTTTCTTCCCCAGCCGCTCCTTGTCCTCCTCTGTAAGGCGATCCACCAGAGGCTGCATCAAAAACAGGTTTAGTCCACTTAGCAGGCACCCACAAATGCCCTGTAGGTGAGGAAACACAAAGATACCCCCGACCCCAATATAATACTTTTGCAGGTTTTTCCCATAATCCTGTACTCGGGTTCTTATACTTAACCCAGACCTCTGTTTCCTTAGTATTTTCCTGACCTGACCTTGGATGATGTTTCATTGCAGGGGGGGTATCATCTTCCCCAAAAATACATAAATGATTAATCACATACAAAACCTTAGCCAAACATGCTTGTGGATCTGTCAAATCTTGATGTTTTTCAATATACTGCTTAAGGGTACCGTTTGCTCTTTCCACTATTGCCTGTCCAGTAGAAGAGTGTGGAATACCTGTCACGTGCTTAACAGACCACTGATTCAAAAATTTCCGGACCCTAGCACTTACATAACCTCGACCATTATCTGTTTTGATACTTTTTGGAACTCCCATAACAGCGAAACAACTTAACAGATGTCTGATAACCTGTATAGCTTTCTGTCCTGCCTGAGCCGTAGCCCATATGTAATGACTATATGTGTCTATGGTGACGTGCACATGCTTGACTTTACCGAATCTAGCTACGTGTGTAACATCCATTTGCCATATCTCATTTATTTTTAAACCTCGAGGATTAACCCCGATGCCTAGACCTATCCCACCATTATGATAACTACATGTTGGACATGCTCTGACAATGGCCTTGGCTTCTGACAAACTCAGCTCAAAGTGTTTTGCTAAACCTCTTGCATTTTGATGATATCTACTATGTGCTTCTCTGGCCAATGTGTGCTTGTCAATAGGACAAGAATTATCAATGGGTAGGGTAACCAATTTATCTGCACGTTCATTCCCTTCTCCTAAACCTTCAGACCACTTATGGCTCCTAATATGAATCACAGAATATGCTGCCTTTCTTTCTCGTAAAGCCTTCCTTAACTGTATCAGTAACTCATACAATCGTTTATTATTCACTTCCTTAATTGCTGCTTCCTCTATTCGTTTGACTACTCCTGCAACATACATAGAGTCTGTGACCACATTTAAAGGCTCTTGTAAGTTGGACACCGCCCATACTACTGCTAACAATTCCAAAGTTTGTAAGCTATCTGCAGGGTCTGCTGTGAGGAGTTGATGCTTCCATTGTCCTTTTTCTTGCCAGGTAACAGCAGCACGCTTTGATTTCTTTCCTGCATCTGTAAAAACTGTAATAGCTCCTTCTATGGGGTTTTCTTCTCTCAAAGGTCGAGTAATCCAGTTCCATTCTGTCATCCATTGCAAAACTCTAGGCACTAATTTACTAGTCTCTACTTTAGCAGGTGACATCAATAATGCTTCTTGTAAATTCTTTGAATTTATCAAGTACCAGTCCAAGGTTTCTTTTTCCATAGGTAATCTAATAGTAGCAGGTTCTCTACCATCCACTTCAAGAATTCTGAGACGCCCCTTTTTGATTAATGCAGCCAATTGTTCAATTTTTGACGATATTGTTTTCTTATGCTGTAGTGGCGGTGATAACCATTCCAACACCCGTATCTCCCCCGTTTTCTTTTGCAACTGAGAGAGAGCACCAAGCAAGTGGCAAGGGCTATTCCAAATAGTAAGGTCAATGGGGTGGTCGAGTTGTCGACGAGACACATACCCTTGCTGTACACAGTTACTAATTTGCTGCAAGGCAAGATGATGCTCCTTTGTCGGGTGTACAGGAGTAGTAGGGTCCACACCTTTTAACAAAGGTCGTAGGGCTTCTAATAAGTGATTTGGTATTCCCACAATAGGCTTCAGCCACTGTAAGTCTCCCAGCAACTTCTGTGCATCATGTAGAGTTTTAATGTCCAATTGTAATTCCAATTTTTGTGGTATCACTATTTGATCCGTCAAAGTCCATCCCAAATATTTCCAGGGCTTTGTAGTCTGAATTTTCTCTGCAGCAATAACAAGTGAATATGCAGCAAGAGTATTTTTAATGGTGTTAATCTGTAAAGAGGAGAATGGCTGTTGCTGTGCAAACAAAATATCGTCCATGTAATGATATATTATAGTTGCTGGCCATTTACGACGTAGTGGCTGTAATGCTGCATCAACATAAAGCTGACATAAAGTGGGGGAGTTGCGCATGCCCTGCGGAAGAGATGTCCATTCAAATCTTTTATCTGGTTCCCCACGATTTATTGCTGGTAAAGTAAAAGCAAATCTCTTCATGTCATCAGGATGCAGGCCAATAGTGAAAAAACAATCCTTTAGGTCAATAATTAAAAGTGGCCAGTGTTCTGGAATCATAGCTGGATTTGGAAGACCAGGCTGCAAGGCCCCCATTGGTTCCATTTGGTCATTTACAGCCCTCAAATCATGTATCAAACGATATTTCCCTGATTTCTTTTTGATTACAAAAATAGGTGTATTCCAAGGGCTTGTGGACAGTCGCAGGTGTCCCTTTGTATATTGTTCCTGTACCAATTCATGGGCATGCATAAGACTCTCCCCTTTTAATGGCCATTGCTTAACCATCACCGGTGTATCCGTTTTCCAGGTGAGTGGAATGGGGAAAGTCCAAGCAATGGCAATTACCCCAAAGGGTGCTGATTAGTTAACACCACTCCCAATTGTGTTAAAATGTCCCTTCCAATTAAGCAGGAAACTGTAGGAGGCAGTTGAACAATTGAAAACACAGCAGATATTTGTTGATTCTCAATGCACACAGACAAAGACGGCGACCTGCTTGCCAATGTAAATCCTCCTACTCCTGTGAGCATGTTTGATGAAGGAAATAGAGGCCAATGTTGTGGCCAGGCTTCTGGAGAAATGATGCTAGTATCTGCTCCTGTATCCAATAATCCATAAAGGGTTATGCTTTGATGCCCATAGGTAATTTCAACCTTTTGTTTTGGTCTATTTTGTAAATCCACAGTTAAAAGTGTAACACCGGTAGAGCCAAAACCTTTTTCATCCCGTGCTTGCCCAGTAAATGATTGTATTCCCGATGTCATTTGTGACAGTGGTACCAATTGTGCAATGCGTTGTCCTTTTGTAATTTTAATCGGAGGATAAAGGGTGTAAGCCATAATTTGTATTTCCCCGGTAAAGTCCGCATCGATAACACCAGGCAAAACAAATAATCCCAACATAGTTATAGAGGAACGTCCCAGCAATAATGCTCCACATGTTTGTCCATTTAGTATAAGAGGACCCTTTATTCCAGTGGGTATCCTCTCAGGCCGGTTCGTCATTAGTGTGACGTCTACTGCTGCTGCTAAGTCCAAGCCGAGGCTCCCGGTTGTTGCGGGTTGCAGACAGGAGGTGGCAGCGATGTCACGGCAGCTGCTGGTGTCTCCAATGTCATGGCGGCAACTTGTGTCTGGGCGCGGCCCCCATGATTCGCACTCTGCAAATGGTTTCCCGACCGGCGCCTACAAGCCGTAGTGTTGTGGGAGCTGGATCGGCAGTGTTGACACCATACGCCAGTTGCTCGGCACGTTCGGCGTGTATGTCCTTCGTTGCCGCATCGGTAACACTTGAGGAATGGCTTTGAGCCCCCTTGAGTGAATGCCAGAGAGCCATTTCGGAGAGGAGCAAGAGCAGCTAGCACCTGATTTTGGGTGGACTCTGCTTGCTTTTGCAACCCCAATCCTAATTCCTTTAAGGCTTCTGCTATAAATTCCTGTGAAGCTGTTGGCATTAATGCCATTCGCTCTAATGCTTCCTCAATAGTCCAATTTGCCCCTAAAGTAGCTAACACTCTCTGGGTTGCTGGATTGCTATTTTGCAAGGCACACTGCTTCAATAGCGCCCCCTTCATGTAATCTGCCACACCAGCCCGATCTATAGCAGTAGCTGCTCTATCTATAAAATTTCCAAATGATTCTTCCCTTCCTTGCTTAATACCCATATAAGCCGGTAACCCTCCTGGCTCTTTAACCATATCTATTGCAGCACGCACCAACCTCATAGACTCTCTAAGTTTATCAGCTCCCGATATCATCTGTGCCTCTGTACGCAAATATGCCCCTAAGCCCATCAGCTCCTCTACTGTCACCCCATGTAATGGGTCTCCCTGGGCTCGTTGTACAGCAACCGATTCATTTACCAACGCGTGCCAATGGGCATTAAACAATAACTGCTGATGCTGAGTGAATATCAACCGAACTATTCCTCTTAAATCATTAGGACATAAAACCTGAGTATTAAAAAGATAATCTAGCATTTGCCTAACAGGTTCACTTTTTACTCCAAACTGACTAACCGTAGAACGTAGCTGAGTTAACAGCTTCCAATCTAAGGGAGTATATTCTGCTATATTATGCGTAAGGTTCCCCTGTGAATCATACTGTGGTGTGTATGTAACTGGACATGCAAGACTAGAAGCTATTTCCACCGCCTCACCATCCCCCATTTGCATTACTTCTTTCGCCAAAGCAGCCCAAGCTTCCCTCCTCTGTTTAGCCATCTCCCCCCATGGATCACGGTGTGCCCCTGGGATGGGATCTGGCCCTTTAAGGGTGCTATGCTGCTGGCGCTTCGGTGCAGACACCGAGGTTTCGCGCGGGGGGGGCAGTGAAGCAGGGGCTGGCTCGCGTGGGGGAAGCGGGGGGCCCCCCCTCCCCCGCTGGAGCTGACAGTGAAACCGGAGCCGACTCAAGTGGAGCCAGCCTGCGAGGGGGAGCCAGCCCCCCCGCTGGAGCCGGCTCGGGCGGGGCAGGTGACCCCCCCACCGAAGCTGTAACCGGAGCCGGCTCACTGAGGGGTAGCGGCGGAGGCAAGGCTGGCGGCGGAGGCGAAGCTGGCTTGCTCCCACCCCCACCATCCGACCCGCCTGAAGCTGGTGGCGGAGGCAAAGCTGGCTTGCTCCTACCCCCACCATCCGACTCGCCCTCCCCCTCTGACAGGAAAGGTGCAGACGGTTCCACTGCGCCTATAGAGAAATCCTCCACACCACTTTGCTGGGGACTCTTAGGCATAAGTACCTTAGTTACAGAGGGTGCCAGGGGATCATCTTCACGACCATACCCTATATTCCTCTTATGAGCTTCTGTTGCCCTTTCTGCTGCCTTTCTCTCAGAGACCTGCTGAAGTAACGTGTTATACACCACCCGCCATAACTTCCCGAATTTCTTTGCTGACTTATCATCGTCTAGTACTGTATCCCACAATATTTCCCCAAACTTTCTCCACTCTGATAACTCATGAACTGTATGAAGATTAGAAAAGATACCCTTAGCATGGCCATAAGCTAATAACCCTGGTAACTCTTTTTTTAAATCTATCCCTTTTATCCCACGCCGCTCTAAATAGGCGGTAAATAAATCATATGCCGCTTGGCTATCCATACCTATTAATCAGCGCGCGCTGTTGCAGCTCTCCAGGCTCCGGCGGACACGTATTGGCTTAAGTCACAGTTGTGAACCTTAAGGGTGCTTCAAATTCCGGCACCGTCCCGGCTGCTGGGACCCAAACCCAACTTCCGGACCGTGGCGTAATCCCTTTTTCTTTTAATCCGAGAAAAAGGGCAGAGATTCGGTTATGCCCGCATTCTCCACCATTTGTCGACGGAAGGGAACCAGGACATCATTTTGATCATCACAGGCTCAATTTTATTGACCAGTACGGCGGGTTAAATACAGTTAATAATGAGCTTCATACATATTGCAAAAGTTGAGCTCAGGATTGGTCAGCTTGCATATCAGCACCTACGCCTACTTCTACATTCCTATGGTTCTACTTTTGATACTTTCTACATATTCTTAGGATGTATTCAGGACTAATCTCAACTCCCTATCCTCATGTTGCAGCAAGGTCGCTGCTGACTCTTCCTTTTAGCTTGCTGACTGCTGACTTTTCTCCTTCAGTTTAACCAGTGGCATTATATCAGTGTGGCCTTTCTCAGCTAACCAATTATTAATAATGCTCTCCACACTCAAAGATGGCCTGAAAGGCAGACTCTCATTTGGCAATTTGGAGCAATCTGTTCTTAAAAGAACAGGGACCATTCCAAGTGTTCAAAAGTGTGCTTCAAAGCATTGAATTATCTTGATAAAGTCCCAGCCCCCGCAGTGCAAAGGGCACCCAGGAGAGCTTGAAACACAGACAGTCCCAGCTGCCACAAGGAAGCCCAGCCTTGTTCTTTCTCTGAGCTGACAGAGACACCTCAGTCCTCACTGAAATGGCTGAAGCTGAAGGTGCTGGGAGCTGAGTCCTGAACCAGCTCCATTACCTGCCATGTACAAACTGCCCTCTGCAGTGAGCAGCAGCTGCTCCAACTTGATCATCAGCTCTGGCAGGAAGGGCTGGGAGGGACAGAGCTCCCTACGAGGCCTGCAGGCTGCACCAGCTTGGCTAAGGGATGGATGCAAAGTGCTCCTTCTCACCTCTTAGGCCTGCCTAATCAGGGGTCATTCAAGCTTTTCCTTCTGATACTGGAGTTACCGTGATTTTTCAATTGGTTGGCCTCTGATGTTGTGCTCCTTGTTTTTCGTGTGGGTCAGGACCAATACCAGCAGACTGGTACTACATTTAGTCAGTGATTTGGACTTCTACCCTGAATTTTTGCTCTTTTTTTCCCCCTGCTCCTTCAAGTGTTGCTCAGCCTGGCCTCCCCCAGCGAGTTGCAGTAAATTTATCCACCAACTTCAGCACAAAACTGGGACACCCAGCTTGGCGACACAACTCCCACAAGGTCAGGTTTATTCCCTGCTCTCTGCCCCAGCAGAGGACTCTGTGTCAGAGCCTCTGGAGAAGCGTGGAGGGCAGGGCTCAGGGAGGTTGTGCCCATGCAGGATTTGAACTAAAGGCACCAGGAAGCACCAACCCTGCTCAGAGCAGCCATCTCACAGCTCTCTAAACCAGTGTGGGCTCTGTCCTTACCAGGCTCCTCAGGCTCCTGGGAACTGTTCCTGCAGCTCTCGGTGCCAGATGAAGCTTCCTCTGCTGCAGCTCTGTCCACAGGCTCCCCTCCTGAAGAATCAGGGGCAACACCAACATTGCCCTGAGCAGAAAAACAGAAAGAAAGGAACCCAAAGATCACTCACTATTTTGCTGGAATCATATCAGGGATACAATAACTGCCCTTCTCCACTCCCAAAGGACATGGAGCACAGAGGAGGGAACACTGCCCACATGGTTCACATGACAAGCCTTTTAAACTCAGGATTCAGGGGGCCAAGGTGAAACTGAAGCTCTCACAAAAAATGACCTTTGAGACAAAACAAGAACACAGAAAACCAGAAGACACCAAGTGAGGGGACATGCCCCCACGCTCTGACCCTGCCTTATCCCAGAGCTGTGAGAAATCAGCCAGCACAAAGCCAGGGGCTCTCCTTGCTGCCAGCACGGCTGCCAGCCCTGCCCAGGGCTGTGTGCTGCAAACCCACAGGCAAAGCACACATTTCTGCCTGGCAGTCTCAGCACCCCCAGCCAAGCGCTCACACAACCCATCACAAGGTGCTGCTTCTCCGAGCCCTCTGCTGCTGCCCCGCGTGTGTCATCCAGGCAAACATTGATGCACCCAGGCTATTTCCAGGATCACATTTGTGATCAGTGGCAAAAATCGGTAAATCATTAGGGTAGGGAAAAAAACCAACCCAAAAGACAGGAAAAGCCAGACAACCAAGTAGTGTTTCTATTCCACTGAAGAAGCAAATGTCCACAATTAAGCAAATTACCTCTGGACACAAAGATATTCTCCCTATGACCAGTTTCAGAATATTCATCTCTTCTGCCATAGCCCGTCCATCAGAACCCTAAAGATTCTAAAGATGGTTCCAAGCCTGCAATGTTTCCTTTTATTATGGAATAAAATGCTTCTCTAAACTGCTATGTGTGACTTTACAGAAGACAAAAGTCATGCCACTTGAGAATAAGGTATTGGTAAATCAAAAAAATCCCACTCCCCCCTTGAGTCATAATCACAAATGTACTGCAGGCAATGGGTCAGCACATCAACAAAAAGAGAGACGTTCTTTGGCCAACATGTGTAAGAATCTGCAAAGGACAGAGAGGTGCAGCTGCAGCCCAGCCCTTGCTTTGCCTTGGCCTTCCCACCCAAAAGAGGCACGTCCACATCTGCTGCAGCTGGGGCAGAGGCACCTCTGGCATTCTGGCATGCCCCTCCCTGCACGGGACACTTGGCCTTCAGTGCCACTTCTCCAAACACCCTTCTGCTCTTTCCCAGCAAGTAAAACCTCTTCTTCATTTCTTCTTCATCTCCTCTTTTAGAAATCTTTATTTACCAAGAATAATTCAATAACTAAATAATAATGAAATAAGTTCAATTCAAGAAGCCTTTGCTTCTCAACCGTGTAACAAGGTTCAAAAGCTCTCAGTCCAGCCCCTTTTATCCCAATCCAATGGAATTACCTGTGCAGAGGGAGATCTTTCAGACAGGGACCTCCTGATCTCCCGAATCATTTTCTCTACGGCAAGGCCCAGATCTGCTGGTGGCCATTCCTCCTCCCCAGGTGCGTTCTGTGCTGAGCTGGAGGCTGTCCATGCTGCACAAGCTGCACTGCCGGGTGGAGCGCTGGGCCCTGAAGTGCCCAGGGTGGCTGCAAGAATCCAAACACATTGGTCAGGCTCCACAACGTGACTGTGGGACACAGAGCTCTAGTGCTGCTGTGGATCAAACATCACAGGAAGCACATAGCAAAACCAGGCAGAGAATTGGCCTCCGAGTGCCCCTTCCTAGTAGGCTTATAACTTCTGGCCGAGAATGGCAGAGCCTTGTGGCAAAATACTTCAAACGGTCACTTTTCACGACCTTTTGGAAAAACAAGGCTACAACTCTTTACCTACCTCGTGCGTCGTCAGCTGGGGACTGCTGCTTCCTGTGGAGCTGCTGGAAGCTGCAGGGCTGGATGGCGAGCACGTCCCGCTCGGCCGGAGGCAGCTGCTCCCCGTAGAGCTCCTGCAGGCGGCTGCGGGGCCCCTCCCGCCCGAGCGGCAGCGGCTCCCGGTGGAGCCCGAGCAAGTGGCAGGGCGGGATGCCGAGCACCTCCCGCTCGGCGGGCGGCGGCCGCTCCCCGTAGAGCTCCTGGAAGCGGCTCGGCCCCTCCCGCCGGGCCGGCAGCGGCCGCTCCCTGTGCAGCAGGTGGAAGCCGCAGGGCGGGCGCCGGGCGAGCAGCGGCCACTCCCTGGGGTGCTGCTGGAGGCGGCCGGGCCGGGGTCTGCGCAGCTCCCGCCCGTCCGGCAGCGCCCGCTCCCTGTGCAGCAGGAGGAAGCCGCTGGGCGGGCGCCCGGCCGGCAGCGGCAGCCGCTCCCTGGGCAGCGGCGTGAAGCGACCGCGCCCGTGCCGCCCGTCCGGCAGCGGCCGCGCCCCGGGGAGCTGCTGGGAGCAGCGGGGCGAGCGCCTGCGGCCATCCCGGCCCGCCGCCGGCCGCTGCCTGTTGGCCGCGCTCCGGCGCTTGATGCGGAGCAGGAGGTCGGGGCGGTCGCGGCGAAAGCAGGGGTTGCTGTAGTGGAGCCAGGCCCCGGCATCGCCCGGCACCTTGCGGAAGCCGTAGCGGTAGAGCTGCCGCACGAAGCTGCGGAACTGCGTGGCCCTGAAGGTGAGCGGCACCGGGGCCGGCCCATGGCCACCGCCCCTGTGGGCGCGGCCCGAGCTGAGCAGCTCCCGCTCCAAGAGGGAGTGGTCGATGAGCAGCCCCTGGGCGCGGCTGTCCCAGCGCACGGAGCGGACGCGGGGGCTGTTCACCAGGCGCCAGAGCTTGGCGGGGAAGGTGCGGGCACTGAGCCCGGCGGGTAGCGGCAGCTCCGCCATGGCGTCCATCGCCGACTGTGGCCACAACGCCCGCAGCGCAACGGCCGCGGCTGCGCCGGCGGCGCGCGGCCTGAGGGGGGCGCTGCGCTCGGGCCCGCGGGGACGCGCGCGGCAGAGCCGGGGCTGCGGGCACAGCGCGGGCGGGGCGGCTCCGGGGCTGGCCGGGCTCGGCTCGGCTCAGCTCGGCTCGGCACAGCAGGTTATCCCTACGCTGCATGCCGTGCCTGGGTCACCATCGGTGACAGAGAGGAAGGACATTGCTCTGTTTTGGCTGGGGAAAGGATGAAAAGGCATGATTAGAAAACATTCATTTGGTCTCCTTTTCAGCAGAATAGCTGGTTTTATCTCACCGTGTCTGCCTGTCTTTGACAGAGTTGGCACATTTCTCGTGATTTGGGGTCAGCTAAAGCAGCAGTAAGGGGCAGCAATTTTGTCAGCATTGATATTAAAGCTAAAGTGCTGCCCCATGGATGGATGTTGCTTTCTTCAAGGGATTTTTGGCCTGGATTTGTAGCAAAGTCACACTGGCGTCTTCCCAAGCAGCGTTGCCTTTTTATTTCCACAGAAATCACCTCTTCTTTTTCTTCCCCCGATCTGAGGAGAGTTCCCATGCAAATGCCTCCTGCAGCCAACTCTTGTCACTTTAGACTGACAAAGGAGATCTTGCAGTGGAGAAAGACTCCCTCGAGCTGTTGTGGAGAGCTGAAGGGGGAAGCACAAGTGGTGTTTATCCAAGGCTTGCAGATTCATTCCTGTAAAGAAAGAAAGTATACAGGTGCCATATAGAGAAACAAGGTATACGGGAGAGAGAGGGGGGGGAAAGGAGAGGGGTAATAGAGAAAGGAGCCCTCCGCAGGCAGACATCAATCTTCATGGAGGTAATGATCGATGCTCAGTTTATTGCAAATCTCAGAGTACATTTATATGGTAATACAGCGTTCAGCACCGGGAGAATACATATAAGTCTTACCAAGTATGTATAGGACAAAGAGCTAACATATATTTGGTCACGTACATTGATTGGCAAAAGTGTCAGCAGAACATTCTGCCCCATATCTTCTCTTCACATCCTTGGAACATCTTGTTTCACATCTCTTTTCCTGGGGTACGTCTTGGCAAACTTCTTTATTTTGTTTGCCCAAGGGCAGCATGCTTCTGCTCTAAGGCACTTATGCAGGGTTGTGCAGCTTGCTTCTCTCCAGTGTCTGCTGAAAATGCTCTCTACATTCCTGAGCTTCCTGACACACCAAAGAGACTTTGGGGTTGTCGTATTGGCAAACAAATTTCAGTCTGGGAACTTTTTGAATTACTTCAATTACTCTTTTTTTTTTTTTTTTTGCTTTCCTCCAGAAATAATGTCCTATCTAATGCTTCCAGAGAATCTTTTCCTACTTTGTGGGGAATTCCTTTTGCTCCCCTCCCAGATCAGGCCAATTCCCAGGGCTCCTTCCCAAAGTGAGGTGCAGCCCATGGCCTACACTCTCCAGCTGGAACAGAAGGAAACACAAAGTTTGCTGTTGTGGGAGAGGAGCTTCTCTTTCCTGCCTGCTTTTTGCTCAGGGACAGGTTGGTGTGTGCTCATTTGGTAAAGGCAGGTTTAAACTCTGAAGCAGTTGTATTTCAAACTGCTCCCTTCTCCAGCTCTTCTGTGGGTATCCTTGGACAAAAGGCCTCTTGGTGGGAGCTCCCTGTGGAAGGTTAAGGAAGGAGATTGATATTTCAGGGTTGTGAATGCTGAAAGCAGCTGGTTTATGGAGGTGTCCAGAGATGGGAGTGGCTCCTTTTCTCACCTGCCTGCAGAAAAGGAAGTTGCAAAGTGGGAATTTCATTTGTGGAGATGGCCACCAGGGGTGTTTGCCAAGAGATGGGCTGGCAGAGAGGCAGGTCTCATGCTAAACTGGCTGTGTGTTTGTTTTGATGGTGGAGAAGGTCAGAGATGCAGACACAGACACCAGCTGAAGGAACAGTGTGATTTCCTGTAATGCAGAAGTGCAAAAAAGAGTCAGGAAAGGATAGGCTAAGCAATGCACCTCAGCATTATTACAAAAGGGTGCCTCTGGTGATTAAGGAAGATCCATCACCAGGTAGCCCAATGGTTTCCCCTTCATGCAGAGCTGCACATCAGCTGGGGGAAGCTGTCCCAGCCCAGCCCTGCAGAGCCACGGCCGGGAACTGGGAAATCCTGCGGTGCCTCCACCTTTGGCGGCCACGAGGCTCCCGAGTGCGCTGTGAGAGTAGCCCAGCTCCGACAGTGCTGGACGAGCAATGTGCCAGAGCTTCTGCTGGGGGCACAGCTGGTGTCATTTTCCTCTTGGTTTTCTCCCCGAGCCTGGCCAGGGCTCAAGGAGGAACCAAGGCCAGGTGTGGCCTTGTCCATTTGCCTCATGCAGAAAGGTGAAGACGTGTTTCACCAGTGAATGGATGCAACAATCCTTTTGATAATATCACTTGGTTAAGGAGCAGATACATCTATGTATTGGGTTGGAAAGGTGATCTAGAGGGCAGCTTTGGCTCAGGTCCTGTTGTTGAGGCTTCAGTCAGGGTCTGTTGTTCAGGCCTTAGTCCTTCAGTATTTTGTGGTGCAAATCACACCTGTGCAGAGCTGCAAACAAACAAGTCTGTCTTTAGCACATTTGAGACAGGAACAGCATTAGCCCTGCAAGGCCAGGCTGGGGCCAAGAGCAGAAGGCCAGCACCCTGCTTTGCCCACAGGCAGCCCTGCAGAGCAAGCAGCCCCTCCTGCCCAGGGCTGAGGTGCCCGAAGCTGCCTCCCCGCTGTGCAGCTCTGCAGAGCCCACGGGGCGCAGGGTCCTGGGCAGCCAGGGCACCCCGGCTGCCTTGGAGCACAAGGAGTGGCCCGGAGAGAAGCTGCTGCCCTTTGCTTTGGAACTGTTCCTCAGAGTCTTGTCAATAATCCACAGTGTCTGATGTGTTTTCCTTTCCTCTCCCAAATTTAACACAGCTTTTTGAAAAAACTGACTGATGTAGCTGGTGGTGGTGGTGGTGGTGCTTTTGTCTGCAGGTGAGGGCAGGTGATTTGGATCAAGGACAGAGTCCATTGTTTACACCCCAGCTTTGCCAAGTCAAGAAAACCATTCACAACTTGGCTACCACTGCTGAGCTGTTTTCCTAGGCTTTGGAAAGCTACCACCATAAGAAACCCAAGAGATATTCCTCCAGAAGGATACCAGCAGTAGCACGATGCCAATGTTTTCCACCCCTTTTCTGTGTCTTTTAAGAGTTCCTCAGTGCCCAGCAGGAATGAAATGACCTGTGATAATGTGATTTGAGATCTCTGTGTTGTTCATTTCCACATGAGTGTTCACGACAAGCTGGACACCCCACTCGTGGCTCTGTCGAGTTAAATTCATCCCAATTCTGTGCAAACAGCAGCCCTGAGATGCTGAGAAGAGCAAGCACGGTGGGTGGGTGTGCATGCACACACCTGTTGGCTGACTGCTGAGTGGGCAGAAGGTTTTGCACTGTGGTAAATCATCACACTCCGAAGCTGGAGGAAGAAAACAAATCTATATGAAATGAAAAGATATAAATCTATATGAAATGAAAAGATATCAAAATGAATGAAATAATACCTATTAATTTATCATAGATGGAATTTAACACCTATATACTCTTGCCAGCTGGGGGTCTGTCTACAAATCACGAATGGGACGGGGCTGCTGAGGAACGCGCCTCGAGCTGCTTGTTTTCCAGCATCAGTCTCATTACATGGCTATGACCACGGGAAGATGCCAGCAGCTCACATCGCTGGCAGCAGGCAGTGAACTTAATGGTACAACTTACTTTAAAAGTTTTTTGACCAATCACGCAAAGCAAAAACATATTGACAGTAGTTCTATCCAATCGCTATAAGCACACGTACCTTTTGTTAAAACACTTCTTGCTTATTTTGAATACAATACCTGCTTGTAAGCCTTAAAACACAATGGACAGAGCTCCATTATTAAGCTTAGAAGTTCCTAATATCTTGCTAGAGATACTTTTTTGAAGCTTAGGGAGTCATTCTAGCCAAGCATTAATACACAGACCATTGTTCTATTTGTCCTTATTTTTCTACTACTTATATAACTTTTCTGCTGACAAGTCTTATGGCTGCTGCTTAGCTCTAATTGCAGTTCTGCTGTCTCTGAGGCCTGCCTTTTGCAGCTTTCCCAAAACCGTCTGATTTGAAGGATTCCCACAATTCCCTCTCTCAGTACAACTAAAAAGAAACCTTTGTAACCGTGTTGTTTGTTAACTACCTTGCATTTCATACTTTTACTATAGCATACCTGCTTATTACTTGCTTAAACCATCCTTTTTGCTAGCATTAAGCCTTGCTATATTCCAAGACAGCAATTTTAATGCTGTGAAAGTCCAGTCAGTTCAACGGGCATAAGTCATGTCTGACAGCAATTACAAGTCATTGTCCAAAAAAGTTTAGCCTGTTCCAAGGTCTTAATTCAAAACCTTCCTCCATGTCTATACCTTCACCCACCATCTCTGTGAGATTTCAAGAACTCTCTGTGAGTTCTTGAATCCATTTCCTCCCTCTCTCTCTTGTATGATAAAAACTTTTTGATAGTTTTGTCCATCATTTATTACACACACCAAAGTATGCAAGGTATTACTACTACTAT
Source organism: Melospiza melodia melodia (assembly GCF_035770615.1). Taxonomy (NCBI): domain Eukaryota; kingdom Metazoa; phylum Chordata; class Aves; order Passeriformes; family Passerellidae; genus Melospiza; species Melospiza melodia. Next base: position 2,717,931 of record NW_026948797.1, on the reverse strand, counting down.
CACTACCAAAGCCCCCAATACATATAGAGACCTATTCTACAAAGTTGGCCAAGGTGCAAAGCTCCATCCTTGGAACAAATCATCTAACCATGACCCACCATCTTCTTTAACTGGAGCTGTCAAATCTTTCAGCTTTTGTATGCTTTTGTGGATGGATTCAGTGAGTGATCAGACAGGTTCATGCAACACAATCCTTCAAATTCCTCACAGCAATGCCCATGTGCCTGTAAAAGAAAATCAATTGCTGCTCTGTTCTGTAAGGTTGCATGTCTGACAGAACTAACATCAGTCATCATGTCACTAATTGCAATGGAAGTGGCACTGTCTTCTTTCTTCAGCCAACACCCCAATCGGTGTAATGGTTTCAATGCCTCGCCCGAGGCGAGTTGATGGAGAAATAAATTCGATGTACCTCATTTTGCAGGGCCCTAGGGTCTGAAATTGCTATTACAGTTTTCTTTATAATGATGGGCACATCTTTTTGCTCTGTTTTCTCTTGATGGCTTATTTAACGCTAGGTGCTATCACAGTGAATTGTCTGATGCTACATGGGCCACATTTAAATTTTGAGGGAATATCCTGCCAGGCTCTATCTCCACAAATGAGCCAATATTCTGTTGCTAATTGGCTTGAGGACTCATCTAGGTCATCTACTCGTCAGCAGTTTCACCCTTAGGGGGCACTGGGGTAGTACAATTGCACCACAAACTTGAGTATCTGTCCTCAGGATGATGGGGAGTAATATTTAACTGTTGATCTCCCTGGTACTGAAACTCAGCACAAAATTCCATCACCAATGAACCAAGAATTCCAATTCTTGAGGTTCAGAAGGTGCTTTAAGATGATCAGGGGCCCAGTGATGCCAGCTGTTCTGGGATTGGTCTCGTTGGCAGCCTCACACCAGTATTTGTCACGATTGGGTATTGGCTGCTCCTTGGCTGGCACAGGCACACCGACCAAATGGGTTGCAAAGGATTTATCTGGGCTCAAATTGGTCAAACGCATGGTGACTGAGCCTGCTGACTTGGCTAAAGCAAGGCAAGCATTCATTTTTGGTTGATCCACAGGCACGTATGCATGCAAAAGCAAGCAAGCAAAACCAACAAGTGCCAGTATATCCTTTGATCAAACAACGTGTTCCTGTTCAGCTGTTTTTTGGCAAAAGTTTCCTCATCTATTTCAGTTTTCAAGCAAATCGTTTAGCATTTGTTCAGGGACTGGCCAACTATAGGGCACTAAACTGTCCCTCTAACCTTCATTTTTTACAAATCTGGATATCTTAGAATTCTTTTGAACACAATGGGCACCATGCTTTTGCTGAAAGAGCTCTATGATACAAACCATGTTCACAGTCCAAAAATCAACACTCAATCTCAAGATTTGTAGCTTTCACAGGCTGAACAGGGAACGTCTGGCATGCACCGTAGCTTCTCCGTGCGGCTCAGGTCTGCGTGCTCATTTCCCTGCTGGTGGAATTGTCGGTGTGCTCTTGTGTATGAGACAGTTTCACATCCTTCACCGGGACCCACTTAGGTCCGGCACCTGTGCAAATGCAAGCATACCCTTTGCCCCAAGTGATTAGTGGAAATGGTCCTTCAATTTGTCCTAACTCAAGGTTTCTGATCAAAACTGCAGGATTTTCTTTCAATTTTTCCTGTGTGCTGTTTGAAAAGTGCCTAAAAATTGGAGGATTAGGTCCTGCAAATGCGCTATTCAAAACATAAAGACATATAAAGCTTTGCTCAGCCTCATCTGAGGTGTTGCTTGGGCCACTCCCCCTTTTGCTGATCTAAAATGGGATTTAGAGTGTGGTGCATCCTTTCAACAATTGCCTGCCCTGTGTGGGAATAGGGAATTCCAAAAATGTGGTGAACACCCCAGTCCATCAAAAATGTCGCCAATTTTTGAGCTGTGTATGTGGGGCCATTTGTTGGTTTTCATCTCGTGGGGGATCAGTTTGGCGAGCTGTGGACCCAGGTACACTGACAAGGACAAAAGCAAAAGACGAGAGGCGCTGTCTCTTCCCAGGACCAAAGTCCCACAGCTTTAATGGAGAACAGCTCCAGGAGAGAAAGGGAGTGTCCAGGAGAGGAAAGAAGATGTCCAGGGAAAGAAAGAGAGTGTCCTCCTCATGGCAGGAGACTTTAAATGCTCGGAGAGGGGGGCAGTAGAAAGGAACTACCATAGTTTAACATAAGAAATGACCACACTGTAGTTTTCTGCATAAATTGCTGCACTTGTTGAAAACAAAATCCCGAAATCTTCCCAAACACAACCGTGCAGTCCCAAATGACCACAACGTGGGAGAAAAACGAAAAACCACTCAACCCCCCTGTATTTCCAAGGACCAGGTGTCACAGGGAGTACCAATCCCTGCAACTAGAAAGTCCACACACACAGGCTCACCGGGAAGGGAATATCTCTTTATGAGGGGACAGAGAGCTCACTTTTCTCAAGACAACACACACCATCCACCACATCAGCATCCACCCACATCATCTTCCTCAAACATTCACACACTGAAAACACAAGCACAATTACAACGCACAGGAAAAATAGCAGCAATAAAACAGGATTTGCTCAATTCACCCCCAGAATTGCTAGCAGGCCCTTATTGACACAGCAAATCCTTTCTGCCAGCAGCCAGACCCACACCCAAACTGTACAGGCGTACATTGTGCACAGGACATCTCTGTGTGACTTGTGAACAGCCCTTCTCCTGCATACGCCTTATGGGTTACTTCATACAGAGTTAAACGTTCCTTTCTCCACAGTCCCAGCAGTCTTGTCTGTCCCCCACGAGGAGCAGCCGAGAGTGGAGGTTCCTCCAGGAAAGGAATGTCCTGGCAGCGCCCAGAGACATCCAGAGCCCGGTTGTTCTCGCTGGAGCAGGGAAGCGTTCCTGCCATGGTCACCAAATGAGGTGTGGAATAGAACTCACCACAGTTAAAGGTAGAAGGTGGTGTGTTTATTACAGCACCAGGCACATGAGGAGTTGTCTCCTGAAGACATGTGTGAAGAAGCACTGTCTCTCTACTGATCTAAAAAAATCTTACATATTCATACAATTCCCAAAACAACTAATACATATTCATTAGGTAACCCCACCTACCCCCTTTGTATTCAAATGTATTATAACTGAGTCCAAAGTTCCTTCACATTTGCGGATTCTTTCACATCACATGGGTGAGTGGGTTTTAAAGTGGGGAATGGTCTCCTTCTGATGAAGGCCAAGACGTCTTGCTCAGTTTGACCTCTTTCCTTATGATCTGTTGGCAGGCTTTCACACCCCTTGGCTATAGCTGAAGTTTTGGGGCCCAGGTGCAGGCTACGGTCCTCTTCTTTGTCCCAAAGAAATCCGCATCCCATCCTCCTTCTTTAAACATAGTAAAGACAGGCAAGTGATATATTACCCTAGCCTTAACTACCTTATCTCCTAAAAATTAACTATCCCCTATTATTTCTACTCTTCTTGCTATACTCTTTCCCCCTAACTAAATCTTGCTAAAATTTTAACTCTTCCAGTTCTTTTAAATCCTGGATTCATTGGCCTCATCTCACACGCCAGGCATGTGTTAGCCAATGCTGTAACTGGGAAATTCCACTCCTGAGCAGGAGATCCCAGGCCTGGTTCTGAGCTGGAAGGGTAAGAAGGATGAGATGCACAGCGTTTCGATCCAGGGGATGTCCTGAAAGTGCATTGCCTACCTGCCCCTGCTGCTGAGCACCACACTCCACCTCCTTCTCCTGCTCAGCAAATTTTTAGGAATCCAGGGCTTGGTATGTATTATTTGCTAGTGCAACAAATAGAATGAATTTGCTTTGCAAGCCCAGTTTTGTCCGGGGTTATTTTGTGCATGAGTCTGTCTCCTCCTGAACCTGTGTCAAAGACTGGCAGGGACCTACAGGACACTCCTATTCTCTGGTCAGTAAATTTGGAGAAGTGATTTAAGTGTCAATTAGTATCAATCAGTAAATCAAATAATTTGGGGGAATGTGATGATGGTCACAAGGGTTGCAGGGTGAAGAGAGAGGCGAGAATGTTGACCTCATGTTCAGGAGGCTTGATTTATTATTTTATGATATATATTACACTATAACTATACTAAAAGAAATAGAAGGAACAGTTGTCAGAAGGCTAGCTAAGCTAAGAATATAAAAGGAATGAATACCAAAGGTCTGTCTCCTGGCAGAGAGCGAGACCCAGCTCTGCCATGAGTGGTCAGTAAATCCAAACATCCACAGGAGACCAATCATGCATCCACCTGTTACATTCCACAGCAGTAGATAACCATTGTTTACACTTTGTTGCTGAAACTTCTCAGCTTCAGCAGGAAAAATCCTAACGAAAGGATTTTAATGAAAAGATGTCTGTGATAGGGGAATATTTAGCCTGTGAGTTTCAGCAAAGTATTGAATATGTCTTAGATAGATGGACACAAACTAGTAAGTGAGATTGCTGGGTGTGCACGTGTTAGGGAAGTGATTCCCCACACACCCAGTGCTGAGATCAAGGATTGCCTCTCTTCTAACCCTGAGCTGGCAGCAGGGATCAGGCCCTGCTTGGTAACGTTCATTTTGAAGACTTCTGTTGAGCAGGTAAGAATGGTCAAAATGAAATATTTTCCAGCTGTTTCCCTTTGGTTTACCTGTCTGAGGGTTAAAATTGTGTGCTGCAGGTGTCCTGGGTGTGTGCAGAGCAGTGCAGCCCCAGAAACCCCTTGGCTTGCCCACAGGTTGTCATGCCTTGTTGCCAGGTGTGCCCAGCTGTGGCAGGAGAAGGAGCCCGCAGCGCAGTGGGCACCGTGCCCTGCCCAGCCGGGGCTCTCTGGCACGGAGCAGCAGCAGCACCAGCACCGTTCAACCCGCTCCTGCCTTGGCTTCCCCTGGCACACAGAAGCCTCTGGAAATCAGCATGGCCAGTGGCATTCCCAGCTTGGAGCAGCTGCTGCTGGCGGGCAGATGCTGCCAGTTCAACTGCTGCCAAAGGGGAAGAGAGGCAGAGATGTACACACACCGGAGCCCTGGGCATGTCCAATAAAGGTGCAAATATGTGGGGAGATTTGTTAGGAAGGATTTCAGCTGTGATGCCAACAGTAGCTTCTCTCCTGGCTCTGTGTGTTCTTGATGAGTAATGAAATGGTTGGCTCTGACAATTAAGAAGTAGATGTTATGTGGATGTTCAAATGTGCAGTGCTGGTATTGTAATATATCCTCCCATAGTCCTCTTTCCCATCCCCCTTGTAGTCTTGGTAGTCAGGGCATTTGGGGAGGGCTGGCTTGTGACCAGCAGGCAGGGTGTAACAACACCTGACCTCCAGTCAGGATGCAAGAAAGTAATCTCCACCAATGGACAGCAGAGAAAAAGCTGACTGACAAAACTTTTGGAGGGGCTAAGGGTATAAAAGGCAGAGCATCGTTTTTGTAGATGATCACATGGCTTCTAGTCACAGAGACTCCCAATGCTGCAATTTTTCCTTATTCAGTCCTTTGTTAAGGTTTACTAAACCTTTAAAATTTTAAAAGTGAGAGTCATTTCTCACATGTGCAATGCTGTGGGCCATTATCTTGGTCTGGTTTCCTTTGCTTGGGTCCCATCTGAGTGCTCAGCTGGGGTACAGGCTGTAGGTGCTTGGGGCACTCCTGGGGTTCCTCTTGGATCCCTGAACAGGGTTTTGCCCATGAGGGGGTTTTGCGCTGCTTTGTGACACAGAAAAACTTCCCAGGCTCTTTTGTGCTTGCTGTAGGGAAGGTTGGTTATTGCTTTGCATAAACTCACAGACCAACATGGAGCGCTTGCTTTGTGATGTCAGGGCATGGTTGCCACCTTGTCATAGTGACATCAGAAGGTTGCCTTGGTGCACGGAAGGCCTGAGTGTCAGAGCAGCCCTAGGCCTTGCTCAGTTGAGGAGAACTTTTCTGGTTGGGGTATTTGTCAGTGGGTAGCTGCCCACTGACAAGAGCCTTGTTTCTTCTATTTACCTAACTTTCAAAAATGACAATGTTTCACCATCTGGCCACAGCAGCTTTTGCTGCTTATGGCATTTCTTTTTCCGTGTATTACGTTACACACTTTGCACGTAAGTAGAGTTTTCCATTCTACTTAGATTAGGGTGTATCCTTACCTGGCTTTTGTATGCCTTCCTGCTCTTTCTTGGGGGCTGAGTTTCTGATTTTGAAAGAGAAAGAGCATTAGGATGCCAGTGGTTTGGTAAAGCTCCTATCAAGAGGTTCAGCTAAAAAGGGGGTGTCTTTAGCCACAGGGGCAGCATTTGCAAGGGAACCTGCAGGGCTTCCATTCCCTCCACGGGAGAGTCTGTGGCAGCAGAGTCTGTCATTTCCTCAGTTTGCTGGGACAAGCAGGACAACTTCCAAAATGAAGACTGAGAGGCCTTCTCAGAAGGCCTTCTAAGGACTTTGTCGTTCTCCCCAGAACTCAGGGAAAGCTTCTTTTGTTCCAAATTTTGTAATGAAAGGATTTGACTGTCTATTTTGACCCTTGACAGAGTGCTAAAAGAGTGATTCCCTTTGCAGTGAAGTGCAAACGCCAAAGCAGTGAGTGTCTGCTCCTGCGGCCTGGAGCTGCTGCTGTGCTCTTTCACAGCAGAACTGCCACAGCTCAGGGGGATTTGGGGCAAGCTTTTCTGGGTGACTGTTTTCAGCAACTTAATGGGAATTAGTGCATGCAACTTCTTTTTAAAAAAGTACCTGAAAGACAAGAGAACAAAAGCTGCTTTATCTGCTGGACAGAACAGAAGCATTGAGTGTTGAAGAACAATTTGCAATTTTCTTGATCATGTTTGTATTCATTTAGTGGTTAACAGGCCAAAGTGTAGGCACAACCAAGATTATTGTCCTGATCTCTTGCTGGCTGTGTGAAGGAACTATGTCATGTGGAGGGATGTTGACAAAGAAAAATACTCTGTTTGGGTTGACTTCTTCTCTTCTGTGGGATTCAGCAGCCCAGGCAGTTTTCTCACAGCACTTGTTCATTTTCCCTTGACCACTTCAGGTCACCTGAAGCGTGTATTCAGAGGTGCTGATCCTGAGGTCAGTGAGAAAGGAACATTTCATGTTCCTGGTGCTTAAGAATTGTAGAACAAGCTGTGAGCTTGGCCTGTGGCAGTAGAGTGTAGAGGGCCATCTAGGCAGGCTGAAAGAAAATCCATTTCCATGTCTGCAGCAGCAATAACAAAAGCATAGCTGGTTATTTCCCAATTTTCCATTTCAGAACTTTCAAGAAATGAAAAGCTCATGTTGCAGAGAGAATGTTGCTTCTTGATAGTAGCCAGGGCGAAATGTCTAATTCAGAACTATTAGCAATTCTGTTGAATTAGCCCATTTAAATTTAGTGTCAGTGACTTAGAATCCCATTGTTATCAAAGTTTCTGATTTGTCCTTAGCAGAGCTGGTTGTAGAAATAGAGCTGAATAGATTAAAGTGCTGAATAGAAATAAGGTTATAAATTATAGGTAACTTTGTGTCCCTCACACTGCTGTCTGTCCACAGATCACAGAACCAACAGCAGTCTCTCCCCTGGCTCCCTCTGCTCATGGAGAGGAGGCCGAAGAGGAGGCAAATATGGTGGATGAGCGCCAGCCTCCAGCTGTGCTCACACCACAGCCTGAACATTCTGAGCCAGTAAGTGCCAGCTGTGTGTGCTGCTGTCTTTAGTGCAGGGCAGAGCTGCAAGTTTCTGACCAGCCAGCACTTTACTGTTGCTGGCTTAGG